>NC_090440.1:150583898-150904939 GCF_031143425.1 Pleurodeles waltl
GCTCAATCCCTGCAGAATGCCAGTAGACCACGAGCAGCTCTTCTTGTGCGGCGTTCCTGCACCAGCACCAACACCAGCACTGGCGAGGAGCACCCAGCACCACAACAAAACAGCGACTTGCGCGTAACCAGGGGAAAGGCAAATGCAGATGCATGTGACTCGAGCAGCGGCGTTCGAGGGGAGCAGAAATGGGAATGGAGACCACGAGCACGGCTGCTGCTTCTGCTTTCTCAGCCTCTGTGCACACACACCACTTCCAATGACTAGGTCCATAAGGGGGAAAGTTTGTCCCTGTCTTTCTGGGTTGGCCCGAACATCATTTTCCAGAAGCTATAGTGAAGTGTGTCTGTTTAACATTGCTTCGTCTGGGGGACGACAGAACTAATATCATGGTAGCATAGATGCACAGCGCTTATGTGTATCCCTGTTTGGACCTGTTCACTAAATGGCATGTCCCAGGTCAAGGCACTGTAGTTCCCTGTTTACTTTAGAGAATTCAAGTATGGTAGATGGCATATTGTAGGGTAAGGGCCAGTGGTTAATTTGAGCCGGTGGTTTCCGGTGCTCAGCACTGGCACTTCAAACAGTCTGCCACATGGTGGTGCTGTTTGTTAATTTAGAGATATGCCCCACAAAGGTTATGTATCAATTCATTATACATTAATAATGACTAATACCTGCAACCCAAGCCATTGTTATAGCTTTAGGGGCCTGGAATAGCCTGATTTATCATACTTCTAGAGGCGTGGCGGTTAGTAGTTGTTTTGGTGGTGTCACTGGCAGCGCAAGTAGGGGCAATGGGTGGTTCAAGCTGCAGTGGCCTCCTGCTGAGGGCCCTGGCACCTGTGATTTTTACAAATTAAGCACTGGAAGAGCCATAAAGTTGCATCAGCTTACTGCACAGGGCACATGACATTCGTGATTGAGGTTTTGGCTAAATGTCTTACCAAGCTAGAAATTGAGATAAAGGTCTTGTTGGGGCAGGGAGAGGACAGAAGGACATTTGATTATTACAAATGTGTACAAAACAGGGACCTGGAGCCTGAAGGAGGGGCTGGTGTGTGATTGAGGCAGCCAGCACCATGCCAATCACCTCTATCACCAACAGAGCTGAAAAACATGATAACGGGTGGACAGACCCTAACTAGAAGTAGCAGTAATGGGACAGTCTTGTTGTTCATAATAAACCTTTCCTAGTGGCTGCAAATCTGCTGTTTTAGAAGCTCTGGTACTTGGGGACTGATTTAGATGTTGGCAGACGGGTTACTCTGTCACACCGATGACGGGTAGCCCATCTGCTGAAATCTAAATCCCATTATGTCCTATGGCAGAAGGGATATCCGACAGCGTTGTGCCAGAGTAACCCGTCCACCAATGTCTAAATCAGGCCCTTAGTTCATTGGAGAGATTCCACACCATAACAGGGTAGTCTCATTTTCACACCCCTAAGATAAACATACTAGGAGGGATGATAATCTAACACTGCTTTGGTTCCTCTATCTTGTCTATGCAAGGTTATGGAAGTGTGCGTGCTAGCACAAGCAGGGACATTACTCTCCAGGCTAAGTTGATCTGTTAGCAAAAATGAATTAAAGAGTGAACCTCACTGTAGGGAATCCTCCTAATGTGCCCCTCTATTTATAGTCCACGGGCCCCATGGAATGCGACTGAAACACTTCTGGTGCTCCCATTTGTGATGGCATGTAGCGCAGTCTCGGACTGCAAGGGAGCAAATTGGTCTCCATAGCGCTAACTGACGACCCATCATGGGGAGCTCCAGGAGCGTTTCAATGGCAGATTTGAAAATTGTCTTGGCATCTGAGATGTCCAAAAGTATGACAGGGTCTAGTATTAAGCCTTCCCTTCCATTTTAGTTATTTTATTTTCTCCAGCCTAGAGTAAGCTTCACATACAGAGAATCACATATGTGGATCCTGAAGAAAGCCCTGTGCATCTCCAAAGAGTGCAGGATAGGGGCTGAAACGTGTTGAGCAATGGCAAGGGTTGTAGTATTCCCCTCTGATTCTTTTAACCATACCGTATGAAAATTCAAATAAAGATTTTTGTCTTCTCATTAGGTATTTTCAGCAGTTCAGTATCTCTGTATCAGAGGTGGGGGGGGGGGTAACTTCTCCACCTCCTTCCCTATCCATTTAGGTATCCCCACTACACCTTTTCATCATAGGTCAGAGACCCCAGAAAACATCTAGAAGAGCTGCCCTGTTTCACAAGGTTGTAGCTCACGCTGGTGACAATCATTACCAACTTAAGGGGGTACCTTATGATGAAGCATGACCAGCACAGTGGCAGAGGGCTACTGCCCCTCAGAGACAGGACTCTTTCACAGATTAGTAGACCACAGCATCTCTGCTGTATTGGCCCATCGGTCCACTGGATACACTTGGTTTAAGTATACGTTTTTGTCATGTACCCTTCTGGCAATTTTCCCCCTTCTTCCCCTGGTGTGAATTATTGTAATGTGGACTCAGTAGTAATAATTTTTGCAGACCTCACTGTTGTCATGCTTTCTGTTCAAAGAGTCCATGACCCTGTCACGATAGGCACACTAGCTAAAGTCAAGCTGACCGACTTCAAAGAGGATCTGCAAAATCTCATGTCTCACTTACCCCTCTCAGTCTTTATCCGTACCGTGCTGGATGTTCTCCAGCTCTTCTTCAGTTATTAGTGACCAAAATGGAGGGGAAGACTTTGTGCCCCTCTTTTGGTTGTTGTTGGGGACCTACCATATATTCCATCTGCCCCTTTGCTCCCAGGCCAGTCCAATTCAGTGTCTCTGTAGCCACAGGATCACTTACATCTGGTCCTCAGACGTCCACCATCCTTTCACTTCTGGACAGGCATCCCTCCTGTGTAGGTTCCAGTAACAGCCTCATTATCAATCACACCAACTACGAGGTTGGGGAGTTACTTTAGACTTGCCAGCCTGGCTTATCAGCGTTCTTCCTTGTCTCGCATCGAGTCCTGCGGGAGGCCTAAGTCCTCAGCTACCCACCAATGTACAGTGAGCCCGTGGCTTCCTCACTGCAGGAGGACCACACTCAGGTACAGCAGCAATGACATAGAGCTGAGAGCAAAGTAGACATAGGGCTAAGAGCAAAGTATACATAGGGCTGAGAGCAAAGTATACATAGGGCTAAGAGCAAAGTATACATAGGGCTAAGAGCAAAGTATACATAGGGCTGAGAGCAAAGTATACATAGGGCTGAGAGCAAAGAATACATAGGGCTGAGAGAGAAGTAACTGCTCCGGAGCCCTCACGGCTACTCTTCTATTTGCCACTTCTGTGTGCAGAAAATCTTCATGGCTGTTGGACATTTTACAAATGTGACTCTTGTCAACAAAAACCGACGTTATGAAACACTAGATTTATATGAAGAGTTTCGGAAACTGTCATGCTTTAGTCTGAATTATGCATGGGAAAGGGTATACCGAGCCGAGCTGTTAGACTCCGTGGATAACAACACATGTAACATATTTCCAGCTAATTGATTACAGTGGCTAATTGGTATATCATTACTAGTGTCTTGTAAATTTTAAGCATGGCCTTCTGCTGATTAAGTCTTCGGTTATGGTTCACTTTATTTATAACAAGGCAATAAATTAATCCCCCCGCCTGAATATCCATATCTAGTTTTAGTTCCTGCGCAGAAATGTGATCCTTTTTAGTTTAATGAGAAGTAGCCCTGATTTTGGTAGAAAATTGATAGTGCACCTTGGCAACTAAAAGTGCATTGTCTTTATCTGATGAATATAGAAGGGAGCTATTATTATTCTTCATATAGACATACTGTTCAAAGAATATAGTTAATCGTGAATTTTGTGTATCAAGCTCCAATTTGTGTCAGACAACCCTATGTTAACACTGCAGTTTTTCTACTTTCATGTTCAGTAGAACCTTGAACATATTGATCCTTCTCAAGCCACCTACACCCTTTCGAGAGATAGATGCAAAATTGTGCTGGTTCTCCACTGAGCTAAAACCAGTAAAAATGGGAAGGAGACCCCATGAAAGAGCATGGAGTAGAATATATACTAACATTATGATTCGATTCAGATGCTATTGCAGAATACAGCCATCCATCATCAACAAGCAGAAGAGCCATTACTACTCAACTTGGATTTTCAGACCAACCTGCCATGTAGAAAAATGTACAAAACACCATTGAGTTATGGAACTCAGATTTGTACTTCTTCTTATAAGACCTTTATGTCTTATAAGACCTTTACGTCACCCTTCTAGCATGCTTAATTTCCAAAGCCAAAGTCTTGCACAACTACTTCTAGACCAAGTCCAAAGAAGAGCAACTACCACACCCTCCTCCACCCAAAATAATAGATCATGGAAGCACATCACAATGTTTAGTTGTCAACAGAAAGTTAATTTTCTATCTTATTTGGAATTAGACATACAGTTATGTGTATCATAATAGAACATCACCTTTTTAGTTAGGCATGACAATATTTATGCGATAGAAGGACCACAAACACGTGTGCTGTCTCTTCATAGTGCTTTTCAAGTTTGTAAAATGAGTAACAGGTTATACGTGCATGTTATTTATATTAGAAATATAATTTAATACACAAGTGAAGTTATTTTTTGAAGCTGACAAAAGCGGCAGTATTGCATTGTATTTACTGACAGCATAAAAAAAATCTAAAATATGTTTTTATATGTGTTTATAGAACTGTGTAATTCTAAAGACAATAAATGTGCTTTCTTGTGAGTAAGTAACGACTAAACACTGTAGTGAGCTTCCATTATCCATGTGAAATCTAGTTAATGTTTGATCACCAACCATTCAAACTAACACTCTTCGCAGCACACTCTCTTCTCTGTGAATTTACCGATCAAATAGCTTGCTGATAATACATTATTTATTGCGACTGTGCAACGCGATGTTCTCCACAGCTAGCTGTGCAATAGTTTATACCCAAAGAGTCATCAGTACTGTGTGTACGCAACACTGCTCTTGTGTGATCTCATAGTACATCCTCCTTTCAGTCTCAGCAGCACTCCCAGCCATCATCGAGGACTCCCTTTTGCCTTGAATGGTGTCAAGACCTCCAAAATCCAGCCAATTCCCAAGAAGCAGGGCCATAGCTTAGCAGACCTCTTCAACTACAATCCTCTCTCTGATGCATATGCTACTTTGATCAACTTTAAGCTGAAAACCCCTGGAACTGTGTTTTAGGCCTTTGACCATGGACTATAGGATGACTATCTCAAGCTTAACTAAAAACAGAAGCCCTCACATGTAGAACCTGGACCTAATACCACCTGGATGCCCTTCAAGGCTCCTCAAATCACCACTGCCACGTACCACAAAAGATAGAAATCCGGGACTGATCATGGATGTGGCCCTCACCCTTGTTACACAGCACGGCCAGCTTTAGTGCTGCTGGCGCCCATTGTGACAATCTTTTTTGGGCACTCCCCCATGACCTCCTCCTCCAATCCCTCACAACCACTTGACAAAAGTGCCCCTCATCCCTCCACATCCCCTCTTTTACATACATTTCAATTGTTTTAAAGCGCTGGTAAAGGCTGCCTTTACAAATAAAGATCCAGGCTACCCTCGCTTCTGCCCATCACCACGTTCAGAAAGTTTTGCAATAACGGTGCATGATTTAGCCGTGGATCTTTGCAGAGCTGCTCCCTCCAGCTCACACTGCTGTGGGTCTATTTGGCCTCCTTCTTGCAAAGATGTGCGTTCATTCCTCGCAATGAATGCATTATGATATCGCTTCAGCCTCGGCACACCAAAGCCCCGTGGCTGAGTACTTCAGAAAGGAATGGTACATTGTTTCTGATTCTTTCCTGGTGCACTTTGCCTGGCTCAGCATCAGATTACCGTAGAACATCCCAGCACACACGCTGAGCCATGTAGAGAGTTAGGCTTTTTTGGACATTTGCAGTACTCGCAGGAGGATGTCCAGAAATACATCCGAGTTACTTCCCCGAACTCTACGCCTGTGGACAATCCACTTGATTGGGTTTAGTAGAAATGTGACCCTGCACATCGTTTTTGTGTGTTTATCTTTATCAACATGGACTTTTTTTTTTTACACTTTAAGAGAAATCTCTTTGTGTTCACCATCGTGAAAATATCTGCATTTGGATGCAGCTTCTCAACTAATTTAGGTTTTTTTTGCCATTAAGATTACTCGTGGAATTCGGGTGTCCAAGCTGTTGTGAATTTTATGAACACCAGCAACAATTTGCCAAGGCATTTGCCTGGGGATAAAGGTCACATTTGGAAAAATGCCTGTGCCAATTTATGCCATCATTCTGAGCCACTGATCCAAGGTTAAGCACTGGCACAGTCCATGATTTTGACATGATACTTTCCGCTCATGCATTTGGCCATTAATGCATTAATGGCACATAAGACTGAACTGAATGCCTGCATTACTGTGGGTAGCATTCCATTCCATTGTTTTAGGTCATCTGTGTCCTTACTAAAGTGGACAGCATATGAACATAAGCAACTTCTGGTCCTCATTGTCTTTTGTAAAATTTCCTATACATTGATTTATATGATTGTATGTTTTGTTGTGCTTTGCAAGAGGCACATTAACCCTCTAAGTAACTTCATGGAGAATAAAAACGTCAACTAAACAAAACCAAGATCTCTTCAGGAAGTATTTTAATCACCATAGTTATCTTGAAGCTTTATTGTCACCCTAAAACTGCCTGGCTTACAAGGAACTCTGCAGCAGATGCCCTCACCCCATAAGTTATTTCAAACTCCAGCACCCCTGAGCTTGGCACCCGGTGTGGCACCACCAGTTGCACCACCCTAAAGCAGACACTGGTGGTAAGGTCCTGTAGCTGCTTCTGTGCCTCTGCCCTCCTATTCGACAGCGAGGCCATAAGAGTTTTCCAACCGTGTGAGAAAGTAGCCTCTTTCTAGCCTTGTTACCCCCACTTTTGGCCGGTTTGTGAGTGTATGTCAGGGTGTTTTCACTGTCTCACTGGGATCCTGCTAGCCAGGGCCCAGTGCTCATAGTGAAAACCCTATGTTTTCAGTATGTTTGTTATGTGTCACTGGGACCCTGCTAGCCAGGACCCCAGTGCTCATAAGTTTGTGACCTATATGTATGTGTTCCCTGTGTGATGCCTAACTGTCTCACTGAGGCTCTGCTAACCAGAACCTCAGTGGTTATGCTCTCTCTTTACAAATTGTCACTAACAGGCTAGTGACCAATTTCACCAATTCAAATTGGCATACTGGAACACCCTTATAATTCCCTAGTATATGGTACTGAGGTACCCAGGGTATTGGGGTCCCAGGAGATCCCTATGAGCTGCAGCATTTCTTTTGCCACCCATAGGGAGCTCTGACAATTCTTACACAGGCCTGCCACTGCAGCCTGAGTGAAATAACGTCCACGTTATGTCACAGCCATTTACCACTGCACTTAAGTAACTTATAAGTCACCTATATGTCTAACCTTTACCTGGTAAAGGTTGGGTGCTAAGTTACTTAGTGTGTGGGCACCCTGGCACTAGTCAAGGTGCCCCCACATTGTTCAGGGCAAATTCCCCGGACTTTGTGAGTGCGGGGACACCATTACACGCGTCCACTATACATATGTCACTACATATGTATAGCGTCACAATGGTAACTCCGAACATGGCCATGTAACATGTCTAAGATCATGGAATTGTCACCCCAATGCCATTCTGGCATTGGGGAGACAATTCCATGATCCCCTGAGTCTCTAGCACAGACCCAGGTTACTGCCAAACTACCTTTCCTGGGGTTTCACTGCAGCTGCTGCTGCTGCCAACCCCTCAGACAGGTTTCTGCCCTCCTGGGGTACAGCCAGGCTTGGCCCAGGAAGGCAGAACAAAGGACTTCCTCAGAGAGAGGGTGTTACACCCTCTCCCTTTGGAAAAAGGTGTCAGAGCTGGGGAGGAGTAGCCTCCCCCAGCCTCTGGAAATGCTTTGATGGGCACAGATGGTGCCCATCTCTGCATAAGCCAGTCTACACCGGTTCAGGGATCCCCCAGCCCTGCTCTGGCGCGAAACTGGACAAAGGAAAGGGGAGTGACAACTCCCCTGACCTGCACCTCCCCTGGGAGGTGCCCAGAGCTCCTCCAGTGTGCTCCAGACCTCTGCCATCTTGGAAACAGAGGAGCTGCTGGCACACTGGACTGCTCTGCGTGGCCAGTGCCAGCAGGTAACGTCAGAGACTCCTTCTGATAGGCTCTTACCTGTGTTGCTAGCCTATCCTCCTTCCTAAGTAGCCAAACCCCCTTTTCTGGTTATTTAGGGTCTCTGCTTTGGGGAATTCTTGAGATAACGAATGCAAGAGCTCATCAGAGTTCCTCTGCATCTCTCTCTTCACCTTCTGCCAAGGAATCGACCGCTGACTGCTCTGGACGCTTGCAAAACCGCAACAAAGTAGCAAAGACGACTACTGCAACCTTGTATCGCTGATCCAGCCGCCTTCTCGACTGCTTTCCTGGTGGTGCATGCTGTGGGGGTAGTCTGCCTCCTCTCTGCACTAGAAGCTCTGAAGAAATCTCCAGTGGGTCGACGGAATCTTCCCCCTGCAACCGCAGGCACCAAAAGACTGCATCACCGGTCCTCTGGGTCCCCTCTCAGCACAACGAGCATGGTCCCTGGAACTCAGCAACTCTGTCCAAGTGACTCCCACAGTCCAGTGACTCTTCAGTCCAAGGTTGGTGGAGGTAAGTCCTTGCCTCCCCACGCCAGACTGCATTGCTGGGTACGGCGTGATTTGCAGCTGCTCCGGCTCCTGTGCACTCTTCCAGGATTTCCTTTGTGCACAGCCAAGCCTGGGTCCCCGACACTCTAACCTGCAGTGCACGACCTCCTGAGTTGTCCTCCGGCGTCGTGGGACCTTCTTTCGTGACTTCGGGTGAGCTCGAGTTCACTCTTCTTTGTAGTGCTTGTTCCGGCACTTCTGCGGGTGCTGCTTGCTTCTGAGTGGGCTCCTTATCTTGCTGGGCGCCCCCTCTGTCTCCTCACGCAATTGGCGACATCCTGGTCCCTCCTGGGCCACAGCAGCATCCAAAAACCCTATCCGCGATCCTTGCAGCTAGCAAGGCTTGTTTGCTGTCTTTCTGCACGGACACACCTCTGCAAGCTTCTTCACGACGTGGGACATCCATCCTCCAAAGAGGAAGTTCCTAGTCCTCTTCGTTCTTGCAGAATCCCAGCTTCTACCATCCAGTGGCAGCTTCTTTGCACCCTCAGCTGGCATTTCGTGGGCATCTGCCCACTCACGACTTGAGTGTGACTCTTGGACTTTGTCCCCTTATTCCACAGGTTCTCTCGTCTGGAAATCCATTGTTGTTGCATTGCTGGTGTTGGTCTTCCTTGCAGAATTCCCCTATCACGACTTCTGTGCTCTGTGGGGAACTTAGGTGCACTTTGCACCCACTTTTCAGGGTCTTGGGGTGGGCTATTTTTCTAACCCTCACTGGTTTCTTACAGTCCCAGCGACCCCCTACAAGCTCACATAGGTTTGGGGTCCATTCATGGTTCGCATTCCACTTTTGGAGTATATGGTTTGTGTTGCCCCTATACCTATGTGCTCTCATTGCAATCTATTGTGACTGTACATTGCTTTCTATTGCTATTACTGCATATTTTTGGTATTGTGTACATATATCTTGTGTATATTTGCTATCCTCATACTGAGGGTACTCACTGAGATACTTTTGGCATATTGTCATAAAAATAAAGTACCTTTATTTTTAGTATATCTGTGTATTGTGTTTTCTTATGATATTGTGCATATGACACCAGTGGTATAGTAGGAGCTTTACACATCTCCTAGTTCAGCCTAAGCTGCTCTGCTAAGCTACCTTTTCTATCAGCCTAAGCTGCTAGACACCTCTTCTGCACTAATAAGGGATAACTGGACCTGGTGCAGAGTGTAAGTACCCCTTGGTACCACTACAAACCAGGCCAGCCTCCTACATTGGTTGTGCAGCGGTGGGATAAGTACTTGCAACTACTTACCACTTTGTCATTTTGTACTTTTCATAAGAGAAAAATATACAAAACAAGTTCAGTGTATGTACACCTAACCAAAAAGTTTTGCTTTTCTTCTCTTACTCTTTTGCTAAGTGCTGAAAAGTACCTCTAAAACTTTCAAAAAGTTCTTAAAAGTTGAAAAAGTTTTTTTTCCTGTTCTTTAAAAAGTTCTGAAACTTTTTCTTTCTTTTTCTGTCCCTTAAACCTTTTTCTATCATGTCTGGTACAGGTCCTACTCTTGATCTGGCCAGCACAGCTTATGAACTCCTTAGCTGGAAAGGTGTAAGGAGTCTCTGCATTGATAGAGGTTTAGGGGTAGGGAAGAATCCCTCTAGAGAACTGTTGATTAACATGCTCATTGAAAATGATAAGGCCTTAGCTGGCACATCTGTTGAGAAGTTAGGAGATGGTTCACACTCTGATTCTGGGGCAGCCCCAGCAAGAATGTTAGATGGTATTCTTTCCAACCTGCCCCATAGCAGACCTCCTAGCATAACTGGTACTAATGTGAACTCTCATCACAGTAGGGATGTCATTCCTTTAGGCCAGGTTGTTAGGGTGCCAACTGTTAGGGACAGGTCTCCTTCTGTTCTTTCACATCATTCTTCTGTGTCAAAGCATGCCCAACCCACCCACCCTGATGACAGAATGTTAGAAAGGGAACTCAATAGATTGAGGGTGGAAGAGTCCAGGCTGAAGCTTAAACAGCAACAGCTGGCTCTAGACAGGGAATCTTTAGACTTAGAAAACGAAAGACAGAGGTTGGGGTTAGGACCCCATGGTGGCAGCAGCAGTATTACAGATAGTAATCCTGTGAAAGAGCATGATTCTAGGAATCTGCATAAGATAGTTCCCCCTTATAAGGAGGGGGATGACATTAACAAGTGGTTTGCTGCACTTGAGAGGGCCTGTGTTGTACAGGGGGTCCCTCAAAGGCAGTGGGCTGCTATCCTATGGCTATCTTTCAGTGGAAAGGGTAGGGATAGGCTCCTTACTGTGAAGGAAAGTGATGCCAATAATTTTACAGTTTTAAAGAATGCACTCCTGGATGGTTATGGCTTAACCACTGAACAATACAGGATTAAGTTCAGAGAAACCAAAAAGGAGTCTTCACAAGACTGGGTAGACTTTGTTGACCATTCAGTGAAGGCCTTGGAGGGGTGGTTACATGGCAGTAAAGTTTCTGACTATGAAAGCCTGTATAACTTGATCCTGAGAGAGCATATTCTGAATAACTGTGTGTCTGATTTGTTATACCAATATCTAGTGGACTCAGATCTGACCTCTCCCCAAGAATTGGGAAAGAAGGCAGACAAATGGGTCAGAACAAGAGTGAACAGAAAAGTTCATACAGTTGGTGACAAGGATGGCAAGAAGAAAGATGGTGAGAAATCTCAGGATAAGCATGGGGATAAGGGTAAAACCAAAGATCCTTCTTCAAATCCTAAACACTCTTCAGGGGGTGGGGATAAAACAAATTATTCCTCTTCTTCACAACCTGCACACATTAAAAAGCCTTGGTGCTTTGTGTGTAAAAACAGAGGCCATAGGCCAGGGGATAAGTCCTGAAAACTCAGGATCCCTCTCCAACAACAGGTAAAAAGGGTATCACAGTATCCCCTAACCACCCTGCCATTCAGGATACCATTCCTGTGGTGGGAGAAACCTCTCCTGGGGTGGCACCTGTTCCAAGGGAATCATCAGCTGGCATAGCTGTACTCCCTGAGGTGGAAGTACCTCTCTGTGGGATAACTCACATTGGTAAGAAAAAGAGCACCATTTTAGTTAACATGGAGCATCCCTCCAACCCTCCCAGAGAAACTTTAGTGCAGAAACTCTGCACTGCCTTACAACACTTAGGACAGCATCCCTGCCCTAGTGTGGAGCTCATAGGACAGCATCCCTGCCCTGCTCCAACTCAAGAGAAACAGCATCCCTGTTCTCTCTTCCAGCCATATGGACAACGTTTTTGCCCAGCTATGGCTTTACTGAGACAGCATCCCTGTCTGGCATTCTCATCACTAGAAATAGGTTCAGTGGACAATTCCCACTGCTCTAAACTAAAACTTACTGATAGAAACTCTGAAAATATATCTTCACATTGTTGCTTAGCTAAAAAAACTTCAAACAGGGTGGTTTACATCCCCACAGGGGAGTAACCATATAGTGGATGATAAAGGGAGTAACCAGTCCTATTGCAGAGCTACTCTCTACTTATCACCACTTAGACAATAAAGTCTCAACTGATCAAGGTTAGCCTTATTGTCCTTCGTTTTGGGGGGGGGGGGGGTTGTGTGAGAAAGTAGCCTCTTTCTAGCCTTGTTACCACCACCTTTGGCCGGTTTGTGAGTGTATGTCAGGGTGTTTTCACTGTCTCACTGGGATCCTGCTAGCCAGGGCCCAGTGCTCATAGTGAAAACCCTATGTTTTCAGTATGTTTGTTATGTGTCACTGGGACCCTGCTAGCCAGGACCCCAGTGCTCATAAGTTTGTGACCTATATGTATGTGTTCCCTGTGTGATGCCTAACTGTCTCACTGAGGCTCTGCTAACCAGAACCTCAGTGGTTATGCTCTCTCTTTACAAATTGTCACTAACAGGCTAGTGACCAATTTCACCAATTCACATTGGCATACTGGAACACCCTTATAATTCCCTAGTATATGGTACTGAGGTACCCAGGGTATTGGGGTTCCAGGAGATCCCTATGGGCTGCAGCATTTCTTTTGCCACCCATAGGGAGCTCTGACAATTCTTTCACAGGCCTGCCAGTGCAGCCTGAGTGAAATAACATCCACGTTATTTCACAACCATTTACCACTGCACTTAAGTAACTTATAAGTCACCTATACGTCTAACCTTTACCTGGTAAAGATTGGGTGCTAAGTTACTTAGTGTGTGGGCACCCTGGCACTAGCCAAGGTGCCCCCACATTGTACAGGGCAAATTCCCCGGACTTTGTGAGTGCGGGGACACCATTACACGTGTGCACTATACATATGTCACTACATATGTATAGCGTCACAATGGTAACTCCGAACATGGCCATGTAACATGTCTAAGATCATGGAATTGTCACCCCAATGCCATTCTGGCATTGGGGAGACAATTCCATGATCCCCCGAGTCTCTAGCACAGACCCGGGTACTGCCAAACTACCTTTCCTGGGGTTTCACTGCAGCTGCTGCTGCTGCTGCCAACCCCTCAGACAGGTTTCTGCCCTCCTGGGGTCCAGCCAGGCTTGGCCCAGGAAGGCAGAACAAAGGACTTCCTCAGAGAGAGGGTGTTACACCCTCTCCCTTTGGAAAAAGGTGTCAGGGCTGGGGAGGAGTAGCCTCCCCCAGCCTCTGGAAATGCTTTGATGGGCACAGATGGTGCCCATCTCTGCATAAGCCAGTCTACACCGGTTCAGGGATCCCCCAGCCCTGCTCTGGCGTGAAACTGGACAAAGGAAAGGGGAGTGACCACTCCCCTGACCTGCACCTCCCCTGGGAGGTGCCCAGAGCTCCTCCAGTGTGCTCCAGACCTCTCCCATCTTGGAAACAGAGGTGCTGCTGGCACACTGGACTGCTCTGAGTGGCCAATGCCAGCAGGTGACGTCAGAGACTCCTTCTGATAGGCTCTTACCTGTGTTGCTAGCATATCCTCCTTCCTAAGTAGCCAAACCTCCTTTTCTGGCTATTTAGGGTCTCTGCTTTGGGGAATTCTTGAGATAACGAATGCAAGAGCTCGACCGCTGACTGCTCTGGACGCCTGCAAAACCACAACAAAGTAGCAAAGACGACTACTGCAACCTTGTATCGCTGATCCAGCCGCCTTCTCGACTGCTTTCCTGGTGGTGCATGCTGTGGGGGTAGTCTGCCTCCTCTCTGCACTAGAAGCTCCGAAGAAATCTCCCGTGGGTCGACAGAATCTTCCCCCTGTAACCGCAGGCACCAAAAGACTGCATCACCGGTCCTCTGGGTCCCCTCTCAGCACGACGAGCGTGGTCCCGGGAACTCAGCAACTCTGTCCAATTGACTCCCACAGTCCAGTGACTCTTGAATCCAAGTTTGGTGGAGGTAAGTCCTTGCCTCCCCACGCCAGACTGCATTGCTGGGTACCGCGTGATTTGCAGCTGCTCCGGCTCCTGTGCACTATTTCCAGGATTTCCTTTGTGCACAGCCAAGCCTGGGTCCCGACACTCTAACCTGCAGTGCACGACCTCCTGAGTTGTCCTCCGGTGTCGTGGGACCTTCTTTCGTGACTTCGGGTGAGCTCCGGTTCACTCTTCTTCGTAGTGCCTGTTCCGGCACTTCTGCGGGTGCTGCTTGCTTCTGAGTGGGCTCCTTGTCTTGCTGGGCGCCCCCTCTGTCTCCTCACGCAATTGGCGACATCCTGGTCCCTCCTGGGCCACAGCAGCATCCAAAAACCCTAACTGCGACCCTTGCAGCTAGCAAGGCTTGTTTGCGGTCTTTCTGGACGGAAACACCTCTGCAAGCTTCTTCACGACGTGGGACATCCATCCTCCCAAGGGGAAGTTCCTAGTCCTCTTCGTTCTTGCAGAATCTACAGCTTCTACCATCCGGTGGCAGCTTCTTTGCACCCTCAGCTGGCATTTCGTGGGCATCTGCCCACTCACGACTTGAGTGTGACTCTTGGACTTGGTCCCCTTGTTCCACAGGTTCTCTCGTCTGGAAATCCATAGTTGTTGCATTGCTGGTGTTGGTCTTCCTTGCAGAATTCCCCTATCACGACTTCTGTGCTCTCTGGGGAACTTAGGTGCACTTTGCACCCACTTTTCAGGGTCTTGGGATGGGCTATTTTTCTAACCCTCACTGGTTTCCTACAGTCCCAGTGACCCTCTACAAGCTCACATAGGTTTGGGGTCCATTCGTGGTTCGCATTCCACTTTTGGAGTATATGGTTTGTGTTGCCCCTATACCTATGTGCTCTCATTGCAATCTATTGTGACTGTACATTGCTTGCATTGCTTTCTATTGCTATTACTGCATAATTTTGGTATTGTGTACATATATCTTGTGTATATTTGCTATCCTCATACTGTGGGGTACTCACTGAGATACTTTTGGCATATTGTCATAAAAATAAAGTACCTTTATTTTTAGTATATCTGTGTATTGTGTTTTCTTATGATATTGTGCATATGACACCAGTGGTATAGTAGGAGCTTTACACTTCTCCTAGTTCAGCCTAAGCTGCTCTGCTAAACTACCTTTTCTATCAGCCTAAGCTGCTAGACACCTCTTCTACACTAATAAGGGATAACTGGACCTGGTGCAGAGTGCAAGTACCCCTTGGTACCACTACAAACCAGGCCAGCCTCCTACAAACCATTTGACATTGTGGGTTGCTTTACAAAGTTTATATATTTGTCTGCCTGGGTTGCAACAATAATTTCCTGGATTGTCAGCACATGGGGCCTGGACTCATTTATTATCAGTCAGATATATTCTTCTGCCTCATTTCCCTGAGTCACCTCAGCTTCTGTAGCATCTCATAGGTATCATCAGAGGTAGTCCGCAGAGTTACTTTTCGCAGACCGATACTTGAATTCAAATGAGTATTCCTGGAGTTGGAGTATCCAGTTTTCTGCACGTGTTGGCGGCTTTGAGGCAGTTCCTTTAAAAAGTGGAATTAGTGGCTTAAGGTCTGCACATACTTGAAAGTGAATACAGTTTTGACACATATGGAAGCTTTGGCACCCCAGCGGACAGCGAAGGTCCCTTTTTCAATGCCAGAGTACTTCTGCTCAGTTTCTGCCAAAGCTCAATTGGCATAGGTCACTGGTGCCCACTGATTGTTCTTCTGCTGCTATTGCAGAATGGCCCCTAGACCTAGTTAACATCAAATAGCAACTAAGTAGACTGGCTGTGTTCATATTATTGTATGGTGGTGTAAGCCAGCAGAGGCTTTTTGACCTTCAGGAATCATGCTTGTTGTTCTCCTGCCCACTCAAGCAGAGTGTCAGTCTTTAGAGGTCACCCAGAGGTTTAGGCATGGATGTTGGATTCTGAATAAATCTCCCACAGTAGGTCACCATACCTGAAAAACCTCTAACTGCGGTGGCATTTTTGGGGGTTAGATGCTCTCTTGTTATCCTGCACCTTTTCTGGGTCAGGCACATCTCTGTCAACCATGAAATGATGTTTGAAAAATATCTGTCTTGCTTAGGATATTTGCATTTCTTTTTGTGTATAGTGAGCCCACTTCCCTTAATTCTGTTAAGGAGAGCTCTCAGCCAACTGTGGTGTTCTTTAGTCATAGTAGCATGTAGGAGAATGTAATTGCTCACATTCAATACTCCAGGAAGGGCCTGCAAGCATCTCTTTAATGCATTGTTAAAAGACTTTCTCTGCACTGTATATGCCGAAGCTCAGGCATACGTTCACAACACAATATGTTTTGGGAAAGTCATTATGTATCTGGATGCCTTGCATATTGTTTGCTGGTGGTATCGAGAGTTCAAGCCTATTTTAAAAATGCATTTGGCACTATGTACTTAGCACTATGTCCTCCACCATTGGAGTTAGGTGGTGCTCTCTGTTAGTGGTCTTATTTGGCATTCTGGTGTCCACACAGATCATCTCCTAGCATGTTTGCTTGGGCTTTTGTGCCACTACTATTGGTGGGATCCAAGGAGTGGACCTTCTATCATTTTAATGACGCTGGTGATTTTTTGTACCCATAAAGCAAATGCAATGATTCTGCTGGCCTGCAGTTGATTAATGTAGTGCAGCGTGTTACTGTAACATAAAAAGAGGCAACGATGGACTGATCATTTCTTTTAGTGTAAAAAGTGCCAGCGATATCCTGTGGTGCCTTGCTGCCTTAGCAAAAAGAACAGATGATGGACGGAATGCTGGACAATGCAAACATTCACCCCAGTCACAAAGTTCTGGGTTTAATCCATTAATTTTTTTGCCCATCACGCCACCCAAGTTTGGACCTTATGCAAATCAGTCTTGACCCTGTTCCTCACGTGGGTCCCATGCTCCCAAGGCCATCAGATGTGGGTCCCGTGCTCACTGTGCCACTGGATTCAAGCTATCCTGGCTGAGGAGGGGTGATACCACAAAACTGGTCCCAGGATGCTGGTTTTGGTCCAGGGAAGACCTGGCTTGGCAGTTTGGGCTGGACTGTTCCCATGGGGAACAGGGTCAAGACTGATTTGCATATGGCTGGGTCCAAACTGGAATGGCATGGGTAGCAAAAAAAGATGGATTTAGGCCCAGATCTCCTGTTCTTTTTGCCTTGCTGCCTTAGGCATACACTTGGGGCAGGTGGCCTTGAGTACTGGACGTGGTTGCAGGGTTGTGTAGTCTCTCCATCACATCATGCACACAGTTGCATCTATGTTGATGAAGCAGTTGGTCTTGGACCCTTCGATGTTTAGCTGGCATTGCAGTTGTACATGTCTCTGTTGCTCTTTGTTTCTTCTTAGTGCTGGGATGAGGTGAAAATGATCCTCTTTTTTGCTTATTGTTGAGGTTCTTGATTTGTCCCAAGACAATTCATTGCCTTTTTGGTTTGATGGATTTAGACACATCTGGTTGGATTATTACTGTATTGTGACCTTCAGACCTTGGCAATATGGTCGGCCTTTACAAATGCCAAGCAGGTTTTTCCTTTTGCTGAGCAGGGGCTAGCCCTGTGTGGAAGACTACTGTAGTATTCACATGTCTTGCTGAACGTCTTGCAGGACAGATTTTGGACTGCTCCAGTACTTTGGCCATGGAATCACTTGATTAGTTTTATTTGGTTTGGCTTCTAGGGACACTTCCATGTGTGCTGCACATGTTTCTGCTAGCTCATGACACCGGCTGTGTGTAAGCATGGCCACTAATGCCCTTTTGCTTGCAAAACTATCTCTCTCCTCAGGTGAAGGAGGGGCATCCTTGGATTATTTGTCCTTTGATCTCTTTGTCTACATTGTCAAACCCTTAAGTGCTTGCTACCCCTGAGACAGTCATAGAAGGCATCAATTGGCTTTTTGGGGTCTTACCTGGCCTGGCAAAGGATTACCTTCTCACAGTCAGGTTTGTCTGACTACTCAATTTTCCTTTGATCGCGGCTGCTACCACATTAAAGCCATTTTCTTGTCCGGTGCTGGGCACCATAAGAATAATTTTGCACTTCCTCTCCTGCTAAGTGTAAAAATGGGGAACATTTCATAGCAGTATCAGCTTCTGTTGTAGATGATGGGCAATTTTCAAATCTTGCTACCCATGTATTCTAATTATCAGCCACCGAGGGGGGGACAGGAGGGTTTGTGATGTTGGGCAGCATGGTATCAAGTCACACTAAAGTCCTTCCTTTTGGGAAAGCACCTGTGACACAGGTATGCCAGCCCTTTTCTTTCTCACTTTTCCGAAGTGTGGGGGGGGGGCGGGAGTCAGCTATTGCTTGTCTTCTCCTGACCCTGCTTTCGCTTTCCTTTTTATTGTACCCACCCTTTTAAAGTTTATTTTTTTATTTGTTCTATCCACCACTTAAAGCTCAAATGGAGTGTTAGGGCTTGTTGTTGTCTTCTTGCTTGCCCTATAGGTGTACCGCAGACACTGCCATCCCCTATTGTCAGATTATTGGTTGCTGCACGGTACCTCTATGGCCCGAACTCTGTGACTGCGCCCTCGAGCGGCAGGAAAGAGACACCGTGTCACCGTTTTAGGCACCGGCTTACATGCTTTGGGTCAGGTGCGCGCCGTCTAGCCCTGAAGTCATTGACTTCATGAGCTGGTGGCTGCTTAAGAGGGGCCTCACAGTGTGGTGCACAGGCCACGTGTTCAGTATCGGTGGAGCTTTGGCTCTGCCTCGTTGTCATAGCAGCTGCACCACACCAAGCGCGGTAAGTGCAAACATCAACACAGCAGCTGTGCGTGTATCACCGATACACGTGGAAGGCTTCCACATCAGTCACCTTTATACCCACCCAAACACGCCACCTTGGACTATAACAACGTGTTACTATCCATACGAGGGAGGGCACCCCCACTCACCCCTACATGTCTTTAAGTCCCTGAGACACAGTTATGGAATCTACAAAGAACAACGTCCTTCCAGGCCCTACGTTTTTGCCCCCGTATGTGGTCATTTGGCACCCCTACAGTGAGACTAATGCCCGGGCCTACGTGGTTCATAAGTCCAGGTATTGGGGAGTAAAGTCATTCTGTTAAAAAGTGTCTTGAATCCCCTTAGCTCTTCTGACAGCATCCTGCTAAGCCATGATGACCGTGGGTCGTTTTTTTCCATTAGAAATAGATCAGCTACCTCATAAAAGGGTCTGGCAGTTTCAGATTGTTAGCAGAGCTCCCTAATGTATGTACCGTGTGCCGGGAACGGCGCCATGTTGGGAGCGTCTTGCACCCGCTTTGTAGGGAGACAAATCCCGCAGACATGGCCAAATATGGCTGCGCCTCTCCAGGCAGAGGATCTGTGTGCGTTTGATGCTGGGGGGCATTCAGGTTTTCCATCCCTGGAGAGTCTAAAGTGCTGCTGATGCCTTTTTACAGCCCTGGGATCAGCGGTGGATTGCCTTATCCTAACACACACTGGAACAGACAATTTCCAGAATGCTTTCCTCTGTGTGCAGTGGTACAAAACTGAAGTGAAATGTGTGTGGCAGAAGGTTCCTGAATCAAATGACCGCATACTTTGTCTTTTTTTTATTCATCCCCTTTATGTAGTGCCTTGAATAACACTGAACGTGCAGAGCTAAATTTACTGTTAAGATTGAATTACAGTAGCTCATGTTTGTGTGTTTTGGTGAATGGTCAACATTACCTCACTCAGGCACTCGGATCTACATAATAAAATTGCAGATTATAGTCCCACCGTCCAAAAGTCATCCCTCTCCATTCACATCTGTCTGCAAAGTACATTTCGTCCTGCTGACATTTGCAATGGTGGTGAGACCAAGCGAGTAGCCAGAGGGTTACAGCTCCCTCACTTTGAATCATTCCTCTAATGGTACTGTGCAAGTGAAGCTCAGCCCTCTGTAGATGAGATCCATCCATCCATCCATTCATCCACTTTTCCATCCAGATATCCTTAACTGACACAGTTTTCAATCTATTCACCCATCAAAGCTACCTTTAATCCTTCTGGCCATCCATTTATATATTCATCCACCCTTCCACTCTATTATTCTATTCACCCATTGCTTCACAATTACAAACAGCAGTCTCTAATTTCTTTATAATCAGTGACTTGTGACACACACACACAGCCACTGATTATAAAGAAAAGATGTCAGAACTCGACTATTATAAGCTATTAGAGTTCTGATGTCACAAAGCCTGCTGCCAGAGCCAGCAGCCGATATAAATGGCAGGTCAGGTCACGGAGCATAATTGGAACAGCCGTTTAAAGCAACAAAAGCGGACTTTGATTGTCTTTCTTCTTTTCTATTTTAATAGCTTACAATGACAAGCAGAGAGAATGTGTTTATTGTTTGCAGTCCTTAAATAGAGAAAAGCTACAATCTTTCTGCATTTTTCTAAACATTCTGAGCTACTGTAGCTTTTTTATATATTTTTTAAAAAGACTTGTTTTGACTGGTTCTATTATCTGTTTGCAAAAAATATTTAACGGGTTTTTGATATGCTTCATTTTTCACTATAGTTTGTATTTTTATTCTTCATGTTTGCAAACATGCGTGCTCTTTCATATGAAAGAATTATGCACCCAGGTTTTAAGTGGTTTGTGAGAAAGGTACTGATGTGACCATGTTTTATATGGGATAAAGTACCCCCTGGTGAACATGGTAAGGATATTGCAAGTCACCTCGGAGTTTCATAACCTTATAAAGGCACTCACCTCCTAGTTTCTCTATAAGGTTATGGAACTCCTTAGTGACAGGCACTATCCATATAATATATAGCAGGGGGTGCTTTAGCAACACAAAGTATGATGGACGGAGTGATGAAACTTTTCAAACACTCACTCTAGTCACGGATCTGGGTTAAATCCATTGTTCTTTTGTTCACGATGCCACCCCAGTTTTAACCCAGCCATATGCAAATCAATCTTGACCCCGCTTCCCATGGGAACAGTCCAGCCCAAACTGCCAAGCCAGGTCCTCCCTGGAACAGAAACAAACATCATGGGACCGGTATTGGGGTATCACCCCTCATCATTCAGGCTAGCTTGAATCCAGTGGCACAGTGAGCATGGGACCCACATCTGGGCATACCCAGGCCATTTAGGGTGAGTTTAGCAACACAAAAGGATGATTAACGGAGTGCTGAAACATTTCAAACACTCACATTCAGTCACAGATCTGGGTAAAATCCATTGTTCTTTTGCTCACCATTCCACCCCAGTTTGGACCCAGCCATATGCAAATCAGGGAACAGTCCAGTCCGAACTGCCAGGCCAGGGCCTCCCTGGACTGGAAACCAGCATTCTAGGACCAGTTTGGGGTATCACCCCTCATCAGCCAGGCTAGCTTGAATCCCGTGGCTGTTTTATCCCCTATATCCTTTCACCCATCTATCATTTCACCCTTCCATCCAGGAGTCTGTTTACTCATCCATTCTTACAACCTTCCACCAATCCATCCTTTACTTATCCATCAATTTACTTACATCCATCCTTTCGCCTGTCTATCCCTCCAATCATCCATCAATTCATGCATCCATCCACCCAGCTCATCCTCTCTGACCATGTACAACACTCCACTGTCTTTTGACTACATTTGTGCTATAGAAATACCACATATATACATACATACACTCAGGGGTGTGGAATTTAATAAAATATCTACTTCTCCATGGGACAGGTCGCTTCATAAATCTACTAGTCCTGTAAAAAAAATCCACTTGTCCCTATGGTGCCACGTAGTGTGGCCACAAGTTATGGTAGAAATGTCATTATATAAGAGCTCCAATAATAGCCTTTCTGATTATGCAAGGGCTCATACTATAATAAGGTTTGAATATTACCAATTTCCCTATTTTGCCACCTTTCAGCAGATCTACATACTGGGGCTGGCAATAGTCTGAGGGTTGGAATGCCCTTTTGAGTCTGTGCAAACCTAACTTATATGTTTTAGGGGTTTTCACCAGCTCTTCTCGAATGCTTTACCATACTGAGAAAGATTGGAAATTTACTCCTGACAAAAGCAGAAGTAAAACTTCTTCCAGGATAGGGGAAAAGACCGGTTAAAGGGAAAGTGAACTTGTAAATGCTGAACAGATTTTCATGTGAGCAAATCTACATGGCTGTATTTACTTGAGCTAAAATGCAGTTCATAAATATTTTCTAGAGGTTCAATTTCCTTGCAAACTTCTGTAAATTCTTGTGAATTTATGAAAGGTGTAAATATGGACTAATGCAAGGACATATACTATGTGTGCACTTTTGTGATTTTCTTAAAGAAATGGGCCCCTCGTTAGGTCTGGCATTAAACAAGACCTTTGGTTTTTTTTTTAATTCTATTTGTCTATCGACCAGCTCCAATGTGAATGAAAGCATTCTGCTCTTTCACAAGAAGCATATCAGCACACAAAGTAATTCTGTTCAGTACCAGGACCTACTATGGAAATGTTTGCTTTTTGAAACCCAAAAATATTTTTGCTTTTTGCCAATGTTTGTTATGATTGTTCGGGCCCGGCAGCTCTTGCAACAAAAATGTTTTACAAAAACCAGGTCAAAACAAGACATGCATTGACAAAACAAAAGGCTGAACACCAATGTTGACCTATTGCTTTGCCAATGCTTGCTTATTTTCATGCTTCCCATCATCTTGTTGAAACGGATTACACAGATTTTCCATTATGAATATTTATTGCAAATACTAGCATGCATCAGTGTATTTTACTAAATGACGCGTCAAAGAAATAGTACCTAAAATTTCACAGTTGTTTAGCAAAAATGTTTTTCCCCAGATGCATTTTTTTTAGAACATTTTACTTTGAAAGCAACAAATCATCAGTCTTCATTTCAAGCTTCTTTAAATATTTGCACCTAAACAGAGGGCATTCTGGGAGTATTACACATACCTTTGTATTTTTAAACTTTGCAAACATGTGTACACATTTTTATACTGGAACCTCTGTCAGAAGTGAAGTCTGAGCTTACATTATTTCTTTAGAGTGCACACCCTAATAATAAAGGATTTACATTAATAAACCATAAATACAAATTTGAACAGGAGTAACATAAAGACACACAGACAATGCCCTTCCCTGATCCATAATGTACTGTAAATTGGCAGCCAAAGGGTTTGTGCTGCAAGGGGTTGGGCCTACTTGTCCCAAAGACAAAATAAACATGAAATCCTGTTTTCCTTGACCCTAAACAATATGTCCTGGGCGTCGGGATATATGAATTCCACATTCCTGAATATACATACATACTTCTGTTAGTCCTTCGCTCCTCCTCCCTTCTGTCCTTTACCCTTTTTTCCTCCATTCGTTCCTTTCACAATTCACCCTTCCTTCTTTTCATTTCTTCTTTCATTAGCCCTTTCTTTCTTCCATGTTTCATTTTGTAACCTTTCATTTCTTCCATATTTCTCTTTTCCATTTCCCAATCTGCGTATCTTTTTCATCTCTCCTTACCTTTTCTATCTTAGCTTTCATATATTCCAATTGTTTTTTCTGTTTACCTCTCCTTCTGTTCTACCTTATCTCTATTTCATTATTTCTTTTCCTCTGTCATTGTGCTTGTCACTCCCCACTCCTCAGCTTTGCCAAAGTAGTCCTTTCCAGTGTTATTTATTACTGTTGGTCCCCATTTCTGCAGACTGCAAAGGGACATAAAGTACTATGCAGTCTGCAGATATGGGGACAGACAGTAATAAAGTACTAGTCGATAACGGTGCGTGTCCTAGCTTAGCAATGCATTGTGGCAATCCTATATTACCTGCTAGGGATTTTGTTTTGGGGAGAGGGGTGTTAGGACTCTGCCGGCACCCTTCTCATTTCAATTCCCCAACCTTGCTACACATCTTTTCATATCAAAAGTGCCAGCAACATGATCCAAACTACTCATATGGAGCCTCTGCTCTGTAACACCCAACATCTCTCAATAGCACCCCCTCCTGGTCGAAAAGAGTTCTATAGAAAAAGCTATTATTTTATGTGTCTCCATTGAGAATGCTAAGGGCTCCTCTGCACATAAAGACTGCATCCAAGTAAGATCAAGAATCCCTTTGTTTTACAGATGATGGCTGTCGCAATCCATGGGTCTACATTCTGAAACTCAAGTTAAGTTTATCCCCCAAATCCTGATGAGGGCAAGACTGGGCATCTATTCCACTGGGCGTTTCCCAGAGAGCCATTCGAGACCGGTTCCAAAGGGCAGAGGTTGGTGCTGGTGCCTCTGTCACTTACTCCAGCTCCCAAGGTTTATTTGCACTTTCAAAGGAGAGAGCAAGAGAAAAGACAGAGATCACTGAGAGAGAAGGTGAGAGAGAGGATGTTATGCTTCGTTGCTTTGTAAAGTTCCATAATCACCCAAGAGGGTATCCAAGTGGTTGAAAAGGTGGATCGAAAGAGAGAAGTTAGGAAGAGAGCAGGCTGATTTGAACATTCTTGCAAGGGCTGGTTTTAGTTTGCAGTCTGGCCCTGATCCTGAACTAAGGCGACTGTGAACAAGTAAAGACAGACATTTATGAAGATTGCTCTTTTATCACTTTTTGAGAGCCCTGCAATAAAGGGCTCTCAAACAATAAAGGGGGGCAAGTAGCACTTAATTTGTAAGAAATAAATAAGCAAGTAAGTAAATAAAAGCAGGAGGCCCAGGGTTTTTCTTAGGAGCCTGCCTGGTGCTGGTGACTATTGGGGGATTGCTGAATATTGAGGCTGCTTAGTTTTGATTCCACTTCATGCCTCTTTCTTCCATCACACTATACTTTTGTTTTTGTCCCTTTAGACAGCTCTTGCCGTTTTTTAAATTTATCTAACCATAAGACGGACCAGGAGATTAATTGGTCCAGTGTACCGTCTCCCAACATATCATACAAATCAAAAAAGTACCTGTTTCACAGAAAAGAACAGAAATCCACTAGGCACTTCGCAAAACAGAAGCAAAAGCCCTCACACATCCTTTAGATGTCATGCTTCATCCTTGGGCCTGCTCCTCATTGGACTGGCGCTGCAATGTCTGACGGGCCCCTCAAGGGGGCTCTTTGCCGGAGATCTTAAATGATTGTGCATGTCGTGATCAGAGAGATGTAGGAGCAAATGTAGATCTACAGTCAGAGAGAGGAAAAAAGGATTAAAATTGGCTCAAGCACCTCACAAACCTAAATTGCCCTGGAAGTCATTGAATGGGGATGCAAACGAAACTGAGATGATGTAGACAATCTATTGTCATTTTGAGACACTCCCTGACAATCAGTGACCTTTGGTTATAAATGGGATCCCATCCATATAGATGATCAGTCTCACTCCCCTCATCCACATAAAATTCACGATGAGCTGTATTACGCTTGTGAACCCCAAAGAGGCAAAGAAAAGGCAGAATAGAACACACCGGGAGCACCATTTCTTCACATTCCAAGAGAACTGGTGATAGTTCTGATGCGAGAAAGAGATCTGAATCCAATAACAGGTGTCCTTTAGATCGAGTCTAACCATCCAATTTGGGGATTGACATATCCCAGAGGAGGTGATTCACCTTCATCTGAAAGTGGAGGTCACACATCCCAGCAATAAAATGTCAGGTCTTATGGTGATAACAAGGCAAAAACGTGTCTTCCCTCTGATTAGGAAGATGTTTACAAATTCACTGGAACCTCGTCAACAGCACCCTTTCTCACTCGATCCACTGCTCCCTGATCCACTAGTTCGCCCTTCACATCAGAAAAACGTAGGGCCTGAATTACGAAAAGTTAGTGCCACCTTTAAGTCATTTTTTGACGCAAAAGTGGCGCAAACTTACAAAATATATTCATATTTTTTAAGTTTGCGCTGCTTTTGCGTCAAAAAATGATGTATAGACGGCGCTAACTTCTCATAAATCAGGCCTTTAGTTCGTGCAACAGGATGGGTGGAAAGAAATCATAGGAACTATCCGTAAGAGTGCATGCAAAAATAGTGAGCTGGTGTTTCTAAAAACAAACTACTAATGTAATTTTAAAATGAAAAAAAAGAGTGTTACATAGTGCAGATCTCAAGTTGTCCCAGGTCAGAGGCCAAAAGGTTATCCAATCTGGTGTTATTCGAGTGCATTCTAGTAGTTGTAGCCCTGCATGTAAAAAGTTACCATGCTGATCTTATCGCTCCCTCATCCTTGTCGCCACTCTTTTGCCCTTTTAGCCTGATAATCTCTTCCACCATCCTTGCCTTGCAAACTATACTCCTCTTCATCCTCACAACCCATGTCACCCGTCACCTATATTATTACTAAGGGAGTAGGTTGACCGAAGTGATGATTGACAAGTAGCCTAAGGTGGAAGTCACCTACCATGCAAATGGCCTTTGTGGGTGACCCTTGGTCGGTTCATGCCTTCCCCCTGCTTGCTGAATGTAGAAGATGAGGGTTGGTGCTCCCATTGGTCGCTGAGAGATTCATTGGGGGATGTGGTCCACAGTACTCAACACTTTCAATACATGACTTTTGCAGGCACATAACACAGTTGCTCTTTCTTAATGTCCCCTTCTCACACTGTCCCTCCAGCCCTGGAATCCAGTTCCGTATTCCACGCGTTTCCTGACCGCGCCTCTCCATTTACTAAGCAAATGGCTCTTAGCCTTTGGACATCCGCGGGCCTCTACTTAACCATCACCGGGATCCGGGAACACCACTGAATCATTATTGGAATCCAGAGACCTCCACTGAGTCATAATTGAAATCCGGGAACTTTGGTGCAAGCAATTTCCGTGATTTGAAATGCAAAACAATATATACAAATATGGAAACAAGCATTGGTCTAACAATTAAAAAAAGATGAAATAGTGTATCTAATTCACAAGCAAATATTAAATAAATCGAAATTGTAACTTTGAAGGGAAAGTTGGACCTTTTCTAAATTCAATTGAGGCCACCGATCAGGCACATTCACTACTCCCATCAATGAATCTGAGAATAACACCTTAATTTTTAGCCCCTGATTTCAAATTCATTCACATTCACCATATTGAAATGTTCAGTTTTACATGTTACTGCTCTGTGTATATGCAATGTATTAATCTATTTATGGTATTTCATTTTCTAAGCAGTTGCGAACCCCTGAGTGGGTGTCACGGACACACGGGGGTCCCTAAGCCACAGGTTAGAACTGGTGTACTGAGCCATTTAAGCCCCACTTCATACAGATATAGGAAAAAAGTAATTTTTTTCTATTGAACATTATTATAAAATTACAGTTTATGGATATTTTCTGTTGTTTTTCCAAACCGAGCTGACGTTGGACCTGAGATCCAGTATCAGGTGTATCAATGACATCCTGTTTGCTTTGGAAGCCACAGAGCTGCGATTTATTTCTAAAATATTGAATAACAAAGGCATGCCTCAAATAAAACAGATGTGCACGAAACCTGAGATGCCGACATTTATACTGCGCGCCTGGGCTCCTCTGTCAAGGCCCAAAACCCATCGCAAATAAGGTAAATTTGAAAAATATTTTCATTTGTAGCTTTGAAATGTACACCCTTTGCTGCAGTACTAAGTGAAAATTATTTATAACTCAGAGACTGTGTTTCCCGAACTGTTGTATTATCTTTGTGAAATTATAACACACAAGTGCAGAAGTGATGCTACAGGAAGCTGGACCATCCTTTACACAGGTATGCGTAAATTACTCGGCGTAACAACTCATAAACAGAAAAGGAATCACAAACAGCCTTCAGAAGGGCTCTCAAACTGAACGTGTTTTACAGAATAATAAAAAATGCCTAACAAGTGTGGTCACCTGTGCAACACCTGTGTGTTATCAAGACTCCTTTCAGACATTACCAGTCTCTCCCACTAGCAGTGGCGTAGCCAGTGTGTCATGGCCCTAGAGCAATTAAGGAAATGTGCCCTCTGGCTGGTGTTTGATTTGTGAAATACAGTAGTAATCTGGGTTGAGTGGGCCCAACTGTGCTGTGGGCTCTGGTGCCACTGCACCTGCTGCACCAATGAAAACTACCCTTCTGCCCACTGAACGTATGAATTGGCACCCCCTCCCTTCTTTCACAGCACATGTTCTGTATTTATAGGAATTTGAAGGCCGTTGAGAATTCTGCTGCATGGGTACAGGCCACCCCAAAATATCAGAATTACAGCATTTAATATATATGGCAATGCTATTTAAGTATAGTTTCTACCTTGACAAAATAAATTTATTTTTAAAGATAACGCCATTCTCAAAAAATAATTCAGAGATATAATGATTTGAGAAGCAATTTGATAATTCTATGGAAATTAGCAACAGTGAGTTCCGATACACTCAGGAACCCTGTTTAGTTAGCGGCATTATAGTGGTGTTTGCACCGTGATGTCTCTGCCACTGCGTATTTGCTTCTTCTCACTTTGTATCCTAAATAGTCTATAATTGCAGAAACATGTGTCTTGTCTTGACCAGCTTTGTTGTACTCTTATCTGTACACAACATGTTTAAAATCCTTTACATATAAATATTAAACCGAGATGGAGGAGGGCTTCTGCTAGTCACTTTCAGCATTTTTCTTGATAACGCGTGCATTGGGTAATCTCCGTTCCTCTTAAACATTGCATACCCTGCTTTGGTTCACTCTTTCTTACGTCTGGTCCTGGCCTTCTTATGCCCCCAGAGCTATGCCCCAAAGCTTTCAGTTGATAGGCTTGGAGAGCTGGGCCATTTAATCTCTGGCCACATTTGTAGGAGAAGCTTAAGATGGTGTTGGCGTATTGCCTCAATAATAGGTTCGCTGTTTACTGTCTGGTTGGCCAAAGACAATGTCTCATCAAGTCTAATCCCCAATAATTTGTAGTAGTGGACACGTTCTAGGGCCCTGCCGTAAATTTTGAAATACTGTTCGTATTGTGTCTTGAATTTAGTATCATACATTTCGTTTTCTGAGTATTGATAATGAGGTTTTTTATTATGCAGAAGTTTTTCCAACCCTTTGAGTAACTATTACAGAATTCAGTAAGACAGCATCATCTGCATCCGAGAGAACGGGTAATTTGTCACCACCCATTGTTGGTACATCCGGCTTTAAAGCTAGAAGGATTTTGTCAACATCATTAATAAAAAGGTTGAAAATGCATGGGCTAAGGCGCAACCTTGCCTTACACGGATGATGATTTCAAAACTCAGTGTAAATTCTCTATTGGTCCCAAATCTTGATATGGCCGAGTTTCCTTGGTGAAGTTACTTTAAGGGACAAGGTATTAAGTGGTTTTTCAGGGAGGCCCTGTTCTTGCAGGCTCTAGCATAGAAGTGGCCTGTCAACCAAACTGAAAGCTGTATTGTTTCAGGTATATGAAAGTCATGAGCGACGGAGAGTTTTTTCATACATACTTATTCCAGCCTTATGCTAGGCAATCTCATAGCCTGATTGATCGTGCTGTGGAGATTTTCTGAAGCCAGCATGAAGTGGCAACAACATCTTGTTATCATAGACTCAGACTGCTAAGCGAGTAAGAATTAATTTGCCGTAGAGCTTGCCTTCACTGTCAAATAAGGAGATCATTGATAGTTTGCAGTTTCATTGTGGGATCTCTTTTAGTGGAGGGGGATCATGACTAGTGACTTTCATGAAGCAGAGACCTACTTGTGATACCCAACTTACATTTTATGCCCTTGTCAAGACAGGTGCTCAAATTGTCAGACTGTTACAATAGACATTTGTGGGCACTTTGTTGGGCTAAATAAGGCCCTAAGTCTAGAAGACAATAGTAGTGTTGTTTCTTTAGGAAAACGCACCGATTTATGTCCCAAGATATTTCTCCTTATCTTGTCACATGACATCAATGATGCTGCCTGATACCGACTCTCGCTTGGTTTTAACACAACTCCAGATTTTCACTAATACCAAGTGCTTCCAGTTAGTGAATTACCATGTCTAGGTGCTACCACAGTGAATGCAAGGTCAACTTTTTTACTGTTCTGGCATCTGTGCTGTTCAGTGCTCCGAAGCTCTACTGCATGGAGTTTGCCTTAGATAAGACAACAAATAAATAGGTAAATTAATTACCTAAGAAACATATATCTGCCCTAACGGAGGGCCTCAGAGATCTGCGGCTACCTAGAAAATTAAATAATATTAGCAGATTAATAAAGCATACGCACATAAAAAATACAAAATCTAAAATTGAACATGTCAGAATGGTCTGTAAATATGAAGAATTTGAAATTAGAGACTAAAAATTAAGTTGGTATCCTTAGCCTGATTCCTGAGAGCAGAGCAAATTCAGCAAATAGAACCAAATGTGGGACAAGTACTGGTATGCACTGGCAACAATCAATCAATCAATCAAAAAATGTATTAAGCGCACTAATCACCCGTTAAGGTCTCAAGGCGCTGAGGGTTGCCGTTTACTGCTCAAAAAGCCATGTCTTGAGGTGCTTTCTGAAAGTTAGGAGGTCCTGGGTCTTGCGTGGGTTGTTGGGGAGGGAGTTCCAGGTCTTGGTGGCAAGGTGGGAGAAGGATCTGCCATCGGAGGTGGTGCGTTGGATACGGGGGACTGTGGCGAGGGCGAGGGCGAGGTCAGCGGAGCAGAGAAGTCGAGTAGGTGTGTGGAAGTTTACTCGTTCGTTGAGGTAGGCTGGTCCAGTGTCGTGGAGGGATTTGTGAGCGTGGATAAGGACTTTGAAGATTATCCTTTTGCTGATGGGCAGCCAGTGTAGGGATCTGAGTGAGCGGAGATGTGTTTGTGGCGGGGGAGGTTGAGGATGAGACATGCGGCTGCGTCTGGATTAGCTGGAGTTTTTTCTGAAGCTTGGCTGTGGTACCAGCGTAGAGGGCGTTGCCGTAGTCCAGACTGCTGCTGATGAGGGCATGGGTGACCTTTTTTCTTGTTTCTAAGGGAATCCATTTGAAAGTCTTCAGTAACATGCGAAGGGTGTTGAAGCAGGAGGACGATATGGTGTTGATTTGCTGGGCCATGGAGAGAGATGAGTCTAAGAAGATGCTGAGGTTGCGTGCATGTGTGGTAGATGTTGGGGGTGGTCCGAGGGCGGTGGACCACCACGAGTTGTCCCATGCTGTCTTGTTGGGGCCGAAGATGAGAACATGTATTAGGAGCAAACCACTACGTCTTTTATATCTAAATCAATAAAACCAAACTTTGATAAGCTCCGGCCTTCCCATTAAAATATCGACTTTGGCATACTTTTTGATTGAGACTTAAATAAAATACTTAATCCTTCGTATATTTGTTTTTTGTATGCTTGTTTTCGCATTCGTGTATTTTTTTGAAGTACATATGATAAAAATGGCTTAGGCAGGGGTTCGTGGCTTTCAGTAGTGATTCAGTGTGGGGGGGCGAGGGTGGGGGGGCGAGGGGTGTCACCAGAAGTCAAAAGGTTATGAACTGGCCTAGAGGTTTGCTCGAGGTTGGCAACTTTATGCAATTGTTGTGTTTTCAGAAAGTGTTCCCATGACGACAGAAACAAAGAAACCCTGTAAAATACGGGCCCCAGGGCGTGCGGCCTACTCTCTTCCCAAGAATGTAATCAGGCAGGCACAACTGTGAGACCGGAAGCTGCTGTCCCAGAGACGAGCACCGAGAGTGCCCCGGCAGTCCATTAGGGGCCACCGAGGGACCGGGGTGGCGGGAATCCTGCCAAGAGAGCTGGCTGAAGAGAAACTGCAGAGAAGAAACAGCCTCACGAGACCCTTCGACGTTTTATCTAGAAACTGCAATGTGGCCTTCCCAGAGCAAACGCCACATATTTCAGACTGAAGAGAATACCACATGTACATCTATATCTGAGACCGTGCAAAATGCGAACAACTGCAGGGCAATTGTAGGCTCTTTTCCAGCTTAGCGACGGTTTAACAGTCAATTGTGAGGAATATTGAGAGATTATCTGCTCCACAAATGCCGCATGTCTGCTAATGCTAAAGAATTCAGAGCAAACCGTGTTTTACTGCAGTTAATCACGGCTGTCAAATTCAACTGGCCCTGGACCTTTTGAGGGACTTCAGTGACACAGCAAGACTGTTATGGGCCTAATGCTAGCCACGGAAATGTGACCCTCTGTACTCTGTTCCCAGTTGGGGTCTAAAATGCATCCATATTCGGGATACACAGACTCACTCACCACCCCATGAGCCTACAAATCCCAGCGTGCTGAATGTTGTTGGCTGAAAAACAATGAATGGCTGAAAGTCACCTTCATGAGCTCGGGCGTCTAGACAGTGATGCAACCTAACGCTAGGGTTGCATCCATGCGCCACGTCGTGGTTAGCAAAGTTATGCATGTTGTGAAAAGCGACTTGTGTGGCTGCATAAAAGTGACTGTTCTTAAATTGGACAATGAAAACAATTTAGCAATGTATTTGTATACCAGCTTTAATTTTTTAGGTCGAGTGCACGAGTTCTTTGGCCCGTTATACGTTTGGTGGGCTTTTAACCACGCCCACCGCACCCCCACTTTCACTCGTTCGTGGGCTTGCCTTTCAAAAATCCTTTATTATCATTGGTAAATGCTTTTACCTTTGTCACTCCTTGGGGCGGTTTTGTTACTGCCTTGTTTATTTTATATTTATATTAATGGAAAGGAACATGGCACCTTCGCAAACATTTCTTTCTATCACATATTCCTCTATCCTGATTTTTATGCTTCTTCCTTCCTGAAGCAATGGCCTCTCTCTACTTCAAATATCTGCCTACGGGTCTTTTGAGGAGTGGGTGGGGGGCCAGTCTTAATGTGTTGATTAGAGTGTCTACTCCCGCTGTGTCATCACAGAGACTGTTTGCGGTCCAGGGCTTGTGGGTGGCAACCCAAAGCAATCTTGATTTGTGTCCATTGACCTAATTAGACTAAGCAGCTGATAAGATTTTTTTCTATGTGAAAAACTAACACCTGGAAGCAATGTCCAAGATGGCATGGAGTGAGGTGGGCACCCTAACCTCAGCTCTCCGGCACAAGCATTAAGGGAGCATCGCCTTGGGACTTAGGAATGTACTGCTACCCTGTGTGGGTATTACAGAATCACCATTTGTTAGAGGGTCTTTGGGGGCTTGGTCAGCATAGTAAACACAGCCCATGTAACCCAGGCCTTCTCATTAAGAGGATGGAGGGCACAGTTTGGATAGGATCATGGAAAAGCATACAGTCTGGGTGTAATTTATTCAGCCCTGAATGCATTTGTAATTTTCCCTAAAACTTGTATTGCTTTGTAGCTGCATTTTGTCACTGATGCATTGTAGCAGGATAGGCTGAAGTATTTTGTGAAATTCAGATCACCTGAGGTGCACGTTCAAAACCTTTGTTAGAGCTGAAAGGAATTAAGTGAACAGCGGGGAGTCAGGTTATGCTGGATCAGTAGAAGGAAAATTAGTGCTAGATGGCTCCTTGGAGGACAAAGGGGGTTATTTCAACCCTGGCGGTACGGGACCGCCAGGGCTGAAATGACGGAAGCACCGCCAACAGGCTGGCGGTGCTTCCAGGGACATTACGACCGCAGCGGAAGCGCCGCAGTCGCACCGCCGGGGCCGGCGGTTTCCTGCCACAATGGCTCCGGCGGTTGTAATCCGCCAGGGCAGCGCTGCTAGCAGTGCTGCCCAGGCGATTACGAATCCCCCTACCGCCAGCCTTTTCCTGGTGGTTTGAACCACCAGGAAAAGGCTGGCGGTAAGGGGAGTCGCGGGGCCCCTGGGGGCCCCTGCACTGCCCATGCCACAGGCATGGGCAGTGCAGGGGCCCCCTGACAGGGCCCCATGCGGCTTTTCACTGTCTGCTATGCAGACAGTGAAAAGCGCAACGGGTGCAACTGCACCCGTCGCACGGCCACAACACCGCCGGCTCCATTTGGAGCCGGCTCCCATGTTGCAGCCCACATCCCCGCTGTTTCCGCCCGCCGGCCCAGCGGGGATGTCAAAATGGGCATTGGCGGCCGCACGGCGGTTACAACTTGGCGGGCAGCGGTTGCCACCCGCCAATGTTGTAATGAGGCCCAAAGTCTTTTAGTCTTAGTGAGAAGGAATGATGTTGGACAGTAACAAACTGACAGACAAGTTGAGCAGTAAACCTGTCACATCTCCATTTCTATCTTTGTGGTCTTCGGGGCAACCCAGATAGAAGCCAGGGCAGCTTTAGTACCTCTCTCAGAGTGGAGCCCAGTTTGATGGTCTGAAAGTAGGTATCTGTCTTTCAGGAGGTGATGTGTCTGTGTCATGGTGGCTCCTTCATTCAGTTTTCTGAAAAACAGGCTGTTGGTGATTAGTCAGAAGCTGGCAGGGTCTACTGGATTGAAATTCTTCTTGAAAAGTAGTTCTGCAAACACCCTAGTTTCAACTCTCTAACATTAGGCATCTACCCTCACAACCTCAAGAAAGAAGATTGAAGAGTGTGAACGCTGAATTTTTACTTATAAATATTCATGTATTTTGAATTATGAATCTGCATAGAATTTGACTAATTTAGAAAAGTAATGTGCGACTTGGAAAAGTGCCCACTTGAGTGGCCGTCATTTATCCCGAAGTTTCCTTATTAAATGCATATTAATAATTAATGTTTAGGTTATTGTAGTAGTGTGTTATACTAATGAATTTGCATAATGTATTTGCTTTATTAATTATAGGCCTTCAGTTGGCGAGGTTTTGAGCCTAGTTTGCACAGCCTCGCGTTAAGCTGCACTGTTCTAATAAATCATGAGAAATGTATGCCTGAAGAAAATACATGTATTGCTTTTCACTGAGTTGACCAAACGTTAGCAGATGTCTTTAACTTTCTCATGAGAACTGCTTGCTAGAATGTCTTGTACTAGTAGGAGAAACATTGTATAGTTTAGTGTGTGAGACAGCGATGTTACCAGGAGCTAACAATGGATGCACTGACTAGTACAGATGGACACAAAAATGTTACCTGACGAGCCTGACGGTGGGAACAGGGGAAGAGGAGCCAATGATCGACATGTGAAAGACAGTTTAGTTATATCTTAGATTTGCACCTTTATTTCTATTGGACTGAATGTAAACGTACGATTCTTTGACCATTGGTAATGTGGGAAGTTCTTTATACGATTTTGACTTATCTTGACTGGACAGAAAGAGAGGGCTTTTTTCCTATTTTTCGGCTGAAGAGGAGTGCTCGTTTTTACTTTGAGTCTCCTCCTGAGAGGATTCTATCTTTAATTTTATTGCTTAAACTTCTGATGCTGAATGCTGATCCCTTAGACGTTGCTTTCCTAATGGTTCAGATAGCTTTGAGCCCCCATTTCTGAACCATTCCCTTTCATGGCCCGTTGCTGATGCTGACCGAATTGATGCCCAACTTTTGTTTCTTGGTACCAGCCGCTATTTTGATAAAGCCATATTTAGAAGTTTTTCCAAATTTATGTTGACTAAAATTGTTTTGCATGAAGCCCAAACATGCTGTTCTAATCAGAAGGTTAGTAAGGGAAACCCTGAAATGTTAACAGGTTGCTATTAATAAATAATTTATGTTGCTAAGTTGCTGAACCTAGATGTATGCTATTTCTATTGCGAGGTTACTCTTAATGTTAATTTGTACTGTGACTCTCAAATGTTTATGAATAAATGTGCTAATTAAATTGAGATTCTTTAGAAGGTTTGGTCAACCAGTGTTGTTCTTGTATGTGTACCATTTGGTTTTGAGACTAATTTATGTGCTATTAGCATTGTTAATAGAGGAAAATAAACATTCTAACTTTTACATAAAGGTGTGGTTATTCATAGCCAAAGGGGTCATGGTGCGTGAGATTACTGACTCCAAAGATTATTGATATTGTTGATTGATAATTTTGATGATTTGTATTGTATTTGAGACTTATGGTGGGAACTAATTTAAGCGCAGTCAAAACGTCCATTGAATCTCTAACGTGTCCCCTTATAAATTGAACATAAGAAACCAAATAAGGTCAGACGTGCTAACAAGAGTAGACAATTGATGTTAGAGAGTTGTTAATGAGAGTTTTAGCAAGGCTAGTGGCAAATGTTGAGAAAAGAATGCCCTTGGAAATGTGTGCTGGACAAGGGCCGGGCATTGAGCCAGCTGAGCCCCTTGCCTTGACCAGATCCTTCAACTGGGAGATAGAGCATTTACAGAAGGAGGCCAGGATCCAATGTCTGTCGATGGTCATAATCTTCCTGGTCTTGGTCTGGGTAGACTGCATATCGGTCTTCTTGATTCAGTGGTATTGTTCCAGATTTTTTACTTTAAGACGTGTTTGACTATGAGGACTTTATAGAAAGTTTGCTAGTGTTTTCATGATAGCGCAGTACGGGTTGAATTCAGTGAGGTACTAGTGAAGTTCTTTGGTTGGAAATCTGTAATTGGGAATAGATTAAGAGTAGTGCAGTATTTTTGCCTTCTTGAGGGAAGGTTTTGAAGATTAGTATATCCAGTTAAATAGTTGGTGGGTGGTTTGGGTGTTTAATCTGTTAGATTTTTCCCCCAGTCTTTAAATACCCATGATCTTGATTGTGTGGTAGGTTTGGCCATTTGATGCATCAGAAATATTCAGTCAGTTTGGCAGACTCTCTCAAGCTCAAATATATGCGATCTGCCTGCCTTTCTGTGCTTACCCCTTCAACTTCAGAAAGCATGACTCACCAAAACAATATAGGTTCTATGATTTTCTGAATAGAATTTTGAAGGGTATTTTGAAGGGAGTAAATACTAATACCAGAGCTAGCAGTATTCATTTCTGTCCGATATGAAACAAGTGTACTTGTTTTTAACTCTATTTTGTATTTCTTAGTGTTTTATTTAATCTATAAACAACTCCTGCTCAGTTGCAGCACTTTTTAGAAGGTGGAATATACCTTCTTAGGTCAAGTCTACCAGACAGCGCATCTATGTGGTTGTTAACTCCGTAGCTGCTGGGCCCCCCCATTACTGAGCCTTTGTTCGGCTTTTCGGTAGTTTGTGTGCAGGGCTCCATAACTTTTTGTGTACATGAGATATCCTTGCCACGTTTGCATACTTTTTTTCCCCAACATCCTGGGTATTCGCAAAGTACCCAGAGTTTGTGGTGAAACCCAACGGTGATCCAGGTAAGCTATATATTTTTGAAAAGTGGACAGCATTCAGACTGCAGCAAGTGGTCAAATGGGATAGATCCCTCAAGGTTTTTCCAAACAAACTAGCGTTGAAATAAACAAATATTAAAAGCAAGTAGGAAAAGACAGAAATTTGTGACAATGTTTTCATCTGTAACTTTTTGTCACTATGGACAATTTAAAAAAGCGATGTAGGGCGTGGCCAAGATGGTGGCGTGAGCGGACGTGTTTGTCCGTGCTCCACCGCCCAGGCCTCCGACACGGCTCTGCGGCCACAGTTGGGGTGAAGTTGGGCGGCTTGGGGATCGCACCAGACACCCCAGATGACGGGGTCCCCCAGGGGGCCCGGGGCCCTGCGGAACCACTGAGCGAGAGGGCGGAGCTGCGTGGCCGGTGCGGCGCCTGCGGCGGGCGGGCGTGGCTTGCGGCGGCTCGGGCCGTGTGGCGGCTCCTGTGTCTGGCGGCCTGACGGCCTTGAGGGGAGGCACGGTGGTGGCCCAGGAGGGCACCGCGCGGCTGGTGCTCGGCGGGGGCTGTGCTGTGCTCCGGACGCGGCGCGGAGCGCCGGAGCCTGAGGTCTGCGGGGCCTAGGCCCCTGGCTGGGAAACTAGTCTGCCAGTACTTTGATGGGCAGCTGGATCGGGGCGAGGAGCGCCCCCTGGTGACGCGAGACCCTGGGTCCAGTGATCGGCGGTGCAGGCGGCCCGTGGTGGACCCTGTTGACGCCGAGGCACAAGGAGCAGTGGAGAAGTGATGTACATTGCCAGTGAGAGGAGAGGTTAGCAGTGGCTGGTGACTTCGGTGGGCCTAGAGTGGCCCGACCCCCAGGCGTACTTTTGAGGAGGCTTTGATTGAGCTGGACGCACAACGCAGTGAGGGAGCTGGAGTAATGGCGGCCGCTAAAGGCAAGCGGGAACGGACTGTTAGAGACATGCTCACCGGGGCTCGCCCGGTGCCGAGTGGGGCTCCTGAGGGGCCGCCTGCTGCAAGATCTCCGGATGAGAGGGGCGAGGTGGAAGAGGATGAAGGGCCCAAGTAATGAGGGGCTTTCTTGCCTCCCTGTTCGACTCGCTCCGGAGTGATCTCTAAGAGCTTCGAAGGGACATTTCCCATGAGGTAAAAGAACTGAGAGCAGAGGTCACCTCCCTAGGTGAGCGGGTGGCACAGGCTGAGGATGGTGAAATCTCCCGGGGAGAGGAGGTGGCGGATCTCCAACAAGAATGCATTCGCCTGCGGGAGCAACAGGATCTCCTTCAGCTTGCGGTGGAGGACCTAGAGAACCGGTCACGCAGGCATAATATTCGCATTAGAGGAGCACCGTCTGGGGCTGAGAAGGAGGACATTGGAGAGTTTGTGGTGGAGTTATTCCGTTCAGTTCTTGGCCTGGAGGAGTCCGAGAGATTACGCTGGATAAAGTGCACCGGGTGGGTCGGGCTCAAGGTGATGGATATCGCCCTCCGGACATCCTGGCATGCGTCCACAACTATGGGCTCAAGGACAGTATATTGCAACGTGCACGCAATTTGCCGCAGATCCAATTTAGAGGGCTCCAGCTTCAATTATTTCAGGACCTTTCGGCACGGACTTTGCAGCGGCGGCGTGAATTTAAGCCTATTACGGAACATTTGCAAGCACAGGAGGTGTCGTACTCTTGGGGCCACCCGTTCCGCCTTATCTTTCGCTGGGAGGCGCAGCTCCATCAAGTGAAGTCCATATCAGAGGCGAACCGGATCCTGGGCCTGGTGGAAGGTGGCCAGGACCTGGGTGCGAAGCCGGGCCCAAGCGGGGAGGACCGTCTGAGCTGGAGGAGAAAGGAGAGAAGGAGGAAGCGACAGCGACCTACTGCGTCGGAGCAACTATTGGAGCGGCAGTCGGCAGTGAGTAATGTAGGAGCTGGGACCAACATTTAAGACTGGGGCGTCTGAGGGCGGCTATTTAGCACTGGGTCGCTTATTTGCTTGCCTACGGGCTGTCAAGGAGGGGCCTGGGCGGCGGGGTGGACGGGCCTAGCTGGTGAACTTGAGGGGGTTTCACGGCCCAGTCGGGACTTTTTCCTCTTTGGAGATGAGAGTGAGAGGACTTTATGGTTGTGAGCACCTGTTGTGCGCAATGGTTGTTTGTTGGTGTGCTTCCCTGGGAGTCCGGTCTAGGAGTAGTGTTTGCGGAGCAACCCCGTGCTCTTTTCCCCTGGGTGACCCTCTCCCTGCGACGATATGACAGTTAAGTGTATAAGTTTGAATGTTCGGGGGCTTAACAACCCAACCAAGCGGCTAACGATACTGTCAGGTCTAGAGAAATCTGGGAGCACATTTGCCTATTACAGGAGACCCACTTGTTACACAAAGATACGTTTCGCATGCGTTCACGATGGTTTCCTAGGCAGCTTTGGTCCTCAACTACCACGAAACATGCGGGGTGGCAATATTGCTCTCGAAGACGTTTGCTGGGGAGATAGTTGGGAAGATACATGAAGTCCTAGGTAGGTTCCTGGCTATTAGAATGTGGCTTGGGGCGTTTTCTTTCACCATAGCTTCCCTTTATGCTCTGAATACCCAGCAGGAGGCTTTCCTGAGACAGTCAGTCTCCCCTATTCTTATTTCGCCAGATAGCGCCATTTTGATAGGGGGTGATTTTAATCTACTGATGGACAACGAGCTCGACCGCTCTGGCCAACGCTTTGGGCAGACTGGGGCAGTGTCGCCGATGGGGCGTCAATGGTTAGCTGAGTGTGGGCTGGAGGATCTGTGGAGGAAGTCCCATCCTGCACTCCGAGATTATTCCTTCTACTCTGCGGCGACCAAGACTTACGCACAGCTTGATTTTTTTCTTGGCCTCGCAAGAGTTTATGTCCCGGGTTAGAGAGGCTACGATTGAGCCCAGAGCCTTGACTGACCATGCCCCTATTACTGTTGAACTGGCCATGGAGGTAGGTTGTGTCGGTATCCCGAGCTGGCGTTTTAAGGACTCCTTGCTGCAGAGTGAGTCAGCGGTGGAGTCGCCTCGGCGTGTGATTGCGGACTATATTGTCTTTAATGATGACGGCAGCACCTCCATGGAGACTGTCTGGGAGGCGTTGAAGGCAGTGGTGGGGGGCAATGTCATGGCATTGTCAGCGAGGGATAATAGAGCGAGGAGAGAGGTGAGAGAGAAGTTAGAGAAGAGAGTGGCTGTCCTGGAACGTTCCCATAAATCGACTGGTGCCCCCAGAATCTGGCGAGAGTTAGAGAAGGCAAGGTAGCAGCTGAAGTGACTAGACTGGGATAGGGCGGAGTACGCAGTAGTACGTCTTAAGCACAAATATTATATTGGGAGCAATAGATGTGGAAAGCTATTAGCGCACCGGTTGCAAGCGCAACGTGTGGCGTCGACAGTTAAATTGATTCGTTTCCCTTCCGGTGAAGTGGCCTGCGCGACTGATCAGATTGCTGAGGCCTTTGCGGAGTTTTACCGGGGTCTATATGTGGTGGATGAGCGGGACGATGCGGCCCTGGACTCTTACTTAGAGGACATAGCAATCACTCCTCTTGGAGAGAGGGAGGCAATGTTATTAGACCAGCAGATAAGGCCAGAAGAAGTTATATTGGCGATTTCCCGCCTGATGAATGGGAAGTCCCCCGGCCCAGATGGGTTCACTGTGTCGTTTTATAAGACCTTTTGTGTGGAGCTCGCCCCGCTGCTCACACGGGTTTTTAATTCCTTTCGGACGACGGGGACCCTGGCGCCGAGTATGCTGGACGCTACTATTGCTGTCATACATAAATCGTGTAAGAACCCAGAGGACTGTGCTTCGTACAGGCCGATCTCGCTTTTGAATATAGATGCCAAATTATTCACGGGGATACTTGCCTTCCGCCTTAATTCTTATATGCCGGGTCTTAGTGATCCCGATCAGTCAGGTTTCATTCCAAATCGACAATGCAGCGATAATACGAAGCGGCTTTTGCATCTGCTAGATAAAATTGATAGATCTCGTAGAGAGGCGCTTTTTCTCTCTATCGATCTGAAAAGGCGTTTGATAGGGTACATTGGCCATACCTCTTCCGGGTCTTGAAGCGCTTCGGTCTGGGCCCGGGCTTTAGATCTTGGATCCAATGTGCTTATCGCTCCCCTAGAGCGGCGGTTCGAGTCAATGGTGTGCTCTCTGCGTCGTTTCCGGTTGGGCGTGGGACTAGACAGGGAAGCCCACTTTCTCCTCTCTGGTTTGCGCTATATATGGAGCCCCTTGCGCAGCGCTTGCGAGACATCCCCTTGGTTTCTAGTGTGAAATTTGGCGGAGACCACCATCGTATTACCCTATACGCAGACGATGTGATCCTTACGCTTGCAGAGCCTGCTACCTCCTTGCCTGCGCTTATGGTGTTATTAGCTGAGTTTAGCCAGGTTTCGGGATTTAAAGTGAATATGCAGAAGTCTCAGGTCCTTGGTCTGTTTTTGAGCACAGACCATGAGGAAGATTTGAGAGCTCGATATTCCTTTATTTGGTCGTCCTTGCGCCTTTCCTATCTGGGGGTTAAATTAGCGACGTCTGCCGCAAAAACAGTGATCCTGAATTACAAGAAGCTGGTACACGATATACAGCAGGATCTGGAGTTATGGGGGAAACATAAGCTGTCTTGGCTGGGTAGGGTAGCTGCGGTCAAGATGACAGTCTTGCCGCAAATATTATATATATTTCAGGCGCTCCCATTGACCCCACCCCCCGGACGATTGCCACCCTACAATCTGCGGTCCTGCGATTTATATGGGAGGGTCGACCGGCGCGTCTACCGCAGCAGGTTTTATACTGCCCCAAGAGCAGTGGGGGACTAGCGATCCTGTGTCTACTGAGATATTTTCAGGCAGCACAGTTGCACTTTCTTGTAGAGTGGAGTCGCCCACTCACGGAGAAACACTGGTGTTTTATGGACCAGGCCGTGGCGGGCACTCATATTTGGAAGGAACCTTGGCTCTGGCGCAGGCATAGGGCTCGAGGTCTTTATGCGTCCCCGATTACTGGGACAACGCTGCGGGTATGGGACACGATGACTTGCCGTTTAGGGCTGACTTCTTTCCCCTCCCCGATGACCCCCATAGGTGCGAACCCTGATTTTGAGCCTGGACTCCGTCTGGAAGTCCTAAGACGTTGGTATGAGGGGGGTTGTAGGAAGGTGGGAAGCATTTTTTGACGAACATGGGGTTTTATCTTTTTACCAGATGAGAGAGGCCTATGGCCTAGTGGAGGCGGATAGGCTGATGTATTATCAGGTCTGGCACTGGGCGCTCTTGCCGGCGAACAGAGCTTTGATGGATAGGCCTCTCACACCATTTGAGAAATGGCTGTTCCTAAATAAGGATGATAGGAGAATTATCTCAGACCTCTATCGCCGTCTGCAAGGAGTAGGCCGCCCGCCTAAGTCAAAGGGTCAGTTGAGATGGGAGAGGGAGCTGGAGAGAGAACTCTCGGATGAGGAATGGGACATACAGCATATAGTGCTGCAGGGACAGAGACATCATACAAAGTCGCCTCTTACTGGTACTACACTCCAGCGCGGTTGCACGCATGGGATCATGATAAGATAGATTTTTGCTGGAGAGGGTGTGGAGCTACAGGCACACTGGTACATTTGCTTTGGCACTGCCCCAAGTTACATCGTTACTGGGAAAACATTATAGATGATATAGATGCAGCGTTTCAGGTTAAGATCCTGAGATTCCCATCGTACGTCCTACTGGGGCTGCCCAATCCTCTTACTTTTCCTTTAAGATCTCTAAAAGGGAGGCAGATAGCCCTTGCACTCAATGCAGCGTTGCAACTGATTCTAGCTCTCTTGGGTACAGATAGGGTCCGACTCGGGTCTCATGGCTCCAGAAGCTCTGGTTTATTCTTGCAATGGAGAAACTTACATTAGCCTCCCAGCAACGGGTAGAAGATCTGGGCGCATTGTGGAAGCCGTTTATTCGGCTTCTTTCTGCAGAATTTACTGAGCTGACATGCCCGGCCTACCTGAGAGTTTTGAGGCTGATTTGAATCATTGGCTGGAGTGCTGCTGCTTAGATGCTGTAGGGGTTAAGGAGGGGAAGGGTAGTAGGATGACACGGTCTCTTGGAGGGAAGCACTGTTGAAATGTTACTTTTTATATGTTCATGTAGTTCTCATCTGCAGGACTGATATTCTGGATGACTATTGGAGATCGCCAGTGGGCTCATGGCTCAGCAAGGAGAAGATTCTCTGAGGGGTCCCTTTGAACATGGTTTTGGGACTCATGAGAGAGACCTTAGTATGAAGATACGACATTGCTATTCTGCTGATAAATTTCATTTCTGTCCTGCGATGAGTGGTGTTTTGTCTGTTTATATTTTTTTATAAAACATTAAACAGATTTGATCCTAAAAAAGCGATGTACCATAAGTTTGTGAGACCCGTTTAGTTGTGGGGATACATAGGGTTTGTAGGTTCTTCAAGAACCTGAGGTAACCAGAGCCAACAATTGAGCTGCACCGTACAATGGTTTTTCATTGTGTTCTGAGTATAGACCAATTCATTTTGTGAAATATGTAGAGTGAAAAATAGGTATCAAGGTAACCTATGTATTTCTGAAATGGGCACAAGATATAGAATTTGGGAGCAGTGGTTATTTTTACATTTCTGAATGTGTGGGTACCCGTAGGACCATACGATTTAGAGGGTATTTTTCAAAATTTCTTCTTTGTTACACACTGACTTAATTTTGGAAGGCACAAATGCAGTGAAATCCAACTGGTAATAACAAATATCCTACTACTCAATGCTCCCACATGTCTTCTGACAAAATGGTACCCCGTTTGTGTGGGTAGGCCTAGTGTCTGCAACAGGAGTGGCTCAAAATGAAACATGAATACATCACATTTTCCACTCAAAACTGACCCAGTTTTTGCAAAATGGGTAGCTGTGGATTTTGGGTCCCAACTCGGCCTGACCTAGGAAAACCTAGCAAAACTGTACATTTTTTAAAACTAGACACCTAGGGGAGTCCAGACTGGGGGTGACTTGAGTGGCTTTCTTGCTCAGAACTCCTTGCAAACCTTAAACTTTGAATAAAAAACACATTTTCCTCACACTTCTGTGATGGAAAATTCTGGAATCTGAGGAAGCCACAAACTACCTTCCATCCAGCATTTACTAAGTCTTCAAATAAAACTAGTACCTTGCTTGTGTCCTACTGTCAGTGACAGGAAACTGCCCAAAAAGCATCATGGATAGTTTTTTGTACCCACAATGCCCAGCAAGAGTCAAACTTTGCCTGAAATCACACAATTGCCTTACATTTCTGTGATGGAAGCTTCAGGAATCAGCAGGAATCCACAAAACTCCTACCACTCAGCATTACCCCACTCCTGCTAATAAAAACACTGTGCCACTTGTGTGGCTGGGCCTAGTGCTCATGACAGGAATGGACCAAACCAAGGTCAATAGGAGCCCTTATGTGGGGACTCCAATTTACCTCAGTTTGATACCTTCCTGTCACTGGGATTCACTGGGTAGAGGTACTATTGGAAAGGAGAGATCCCTCCCCTTCCCAACGATACCTCTTCCAAAAGAATCAGTGCCCGGGTGCTGAGATATCCCCCTGAGCACTGATTCAGTCAAAGTGAACCGAGCCAGCCGGCTTGTTTTACTTTCACTTTTGTTTGTAATGACATCAGGGCCAGAGAGTCCTTTCTAACCCTCTCCAGAATTGACCAATGACCATCATCTGCACTGGGGATGGTGTGTGGGAGTCGACCACTGGCAGACAACCCCACGATAGGGTTAAAGACATATTTCTGAGGGATACTTGTAACCGCAGATTTTCCTTTAGAACATTCTCTAGGCACCAGACTGTATCCGGAAATGATTCGCAATGCTTCTGTGTGCCACTAGATAGTGTCAAGTGACTCTGTGTTGGCTCTATACCATTCTAGAAGTGACACATTGGGGCTTCATATTAAGTACCACCTCTGCGCGTTGACGCCAATTCCTTTCTGTCAACACGTTCTGACACAGATCTGGAGCTTCACTTCCAATTTCATTGGTTTTCCAAATACTTCTAAACAACATCCAGTGTGCTAGAGAACAATATCCCCTTCCTAAACTACATGCTTGAAACCATGCCAAAACTGTTGGAAACAGCTGTTGGTGACAGACTCACATGAGGTGTGTCTCTGGCTCTTGGGCTAAGGGCATGAGTTAAAGTAGTGCAACAAGCAAGCTCTCAAGCACACAAAGGAAACCCGGACCAGGGAAGTGTAGCTGTACTTTGCAGAAAACAAGAAGAAATCACAGGCCTCTTGTAAGTCTCAGTCATGCTCCATGTTGAGGATTGGATGCCCTTCTCTTCCTGAGGTTGTTCCTGTGAGAGGTCTACTTCACGGTCAAAGACCTTTGGTAAAACAAAGTCGAAATCCAAACATAAGTTCAAGAAGGCGAAGCTGGACTTAACTCCATCCCGCCACTCTCAATCTAAAGAGAAGACCAGAGGGCGTCCGAATGCCATTCACTCTTGTTCTCCATTTCAGGAACTGATTCCTCAGTTGGTCCCAGTGCACCCTAAATTCTGCCAGTCAGGTTAGTACTTTAGGTATCAAAAAACAAAGAGATGGTTGGGATGCTTGATTTAATCTCAGCCACTGGTGATTGCTCGGGGTGGCATGGTATGATGGAGCAATTACCAGTAGCTGAGATTAATCCAATCATTCCATCAATCATTGTTTGTATAATGTAGTATTAACGATGGACTGGGATGTATCCCAGATTAATTACCAGTGGCTGAGATTAATTCAAGCATTCCATCCATCATTTTTTGTATACTTTAGGATGTTACTCTAAGTGGGATGAGTAGGCCCAGACATGGGTCCCATGCATACTGAGTCACTGGAACCAAGTAATGTCCGGCTGATGAGCCCATAACAAGGGCAAAACCAGTCCTGGGTTGCTTGTTTCCGGTTCAGGGAGGGCTTGGCCTAGCAGTTCAGGCTGGACTGTTTCCATTGAGGAGGTTCAAGACTCATTAGTAAATTCCTGGGTCCAAACCGAGGTGGCATGGTGTGCAAAATAACGATGGACTGGGATGCGGCCTGAAGTAATTACCTGTCGCTGAGATTAATTTATGCATTCCATCCATCATTTTTTGTATACTTTAGTAAGTCAGTGGATTCGTCATAAGTGCCAACTACCTGCCCCCTTAGGCCTATCATGGACTTTGTACCGACTATGACTCAGACTTCCATCCGGGCGCCACAAACTGAATCGATCCCTCCCTTGTCGAATCTGATACTAATGTCACCGATGCCAGTGGAGGATGCATTGTTGGGTATGATGTCCAACCCCAAAGTGACTCCAGCACAATCTTGACCAATGTAGTGTTATGAAATCACAAAAGTGCAACCAGAGACCATACAGCCTGATTCCAGTCCATTTCCTTTTCTAGAAAGAATGCACACTCAGACAATTATCTTTTCAGCTCAGATTCTGATCAAAGCTTTCCGCTCTCCAAAAATGATGATGGTGGATACTGTGATGATTTACTCCCATTGTGACAACGATCAGGCAGACAATTTTGCAGACCATCATGGGCACCACTTTTCCCAGTCCCCTCTCTCTGAAGCAACAGCAGCCAAGTCACTTTCGCTTGCCTATTAGTGGCACATAACCATATGGTGGGAGGCAGAATCTAGCATTTTCTTCCAGGGTGGAGATCCATTAGTTCCAACAAATGGGTCCTCCAAATTGTTCAGCATGTGTGAGGAAAGAGGTTGATTAAATTACATGTGTGTGTGACCTTACTGTGTAATAAAGAAACAATTCTAGATCAGATTCAGTCAGGCTTGTTTGAAAAACCATAGCTCAGTCCTGGGTAGCCGTGGCTTAGAGCAGAAGAAAATAAAACACATGATAAGCACCTGACACCATTATATAAAAATAGGTTGTACTTTTATCTTTAATTAGACATCTCAATGACAAACATCCACTGGAGGGTTCTGGAGGCAGAAATATATTTTTTTTAAGTACAATACATTTCAACTGTTCACCTAGTGCAATAAATCATTGCACTCAACCACAACTTGCAGTTTAGTGTCAGACACAAGTAACTTGGAAACTGCGATAAAGTCACTCTTGTGTGGAATAGCTTGGGCAGGGAGCCAGCCACAGGGGCCAATAAGGTGCGATATGACCATACCAATTCCTTAATAGCTTGGTCAGTAGACAGGTGATTTCTATACGAGGCTTTAATACAGTCTACTAGTACCCGATTGAAACGTTCGACCATGCCATTACTTTGTGGATGGTAAAGCGGTGTTCTAACATGTTTCACACCACATTTATTCAAGAATTTGAGCATTTCCGCTGAAACAAATTGAACACCATTGTCTGGTAGAATTTGTTCGTTCAACCTTCACGACAAAATATCTTTTGCAGGCAGTCTATAACTAGACGAGTAGTGGGAAACCTGACTGGCCCAACCTTCACCCACCTGGATAAATGATCAATTACTACCACAAAGTATCTCATGTTGGGAGGCAAAATGTGATAGGGACCCAGAATATCAAGACCAAGTTTTTGCCAAGCCCTTGCTGGAGAAGGAATGAAAGTCTCCAATGTTCCTTCAGTGACCAGTACCTTGTCACTAGAACAGCATCTAGTGCAATTCTTTACATAGTCATCAATTTCAGTATCCATTTTGGGCAACCAAAATTGGATCTCAATTTTCTTTTAGTGATTGTAGAGCCCAAATAACCCATATGAGACGCCGCGATCAACCCTCTCCTCACGCATTCTGGCGGTACCAACCTATTGCCTCTAACCAATTTGTCTCCTTCAATGGACAGCTCATCGTACACCTTCCAAAATGATTGCAACTCAGGTGGTAGACCCCTCTCCTTGGGCCAACCCGATTTGACCAAACGCTTCACCTCACATAGTGTCTCATCGTTCTGTACAGCTTTCACCCATTCTCTTTCATTTAAAGGCACAGTGTTTTCAGTTACAGAGGCAATGGAACATTCTTCGATTTCTGTTTCCCATTCCTGCTCATCATTGTCATTAATGGGTAGCCTAGATAAACAATCTGCTTTCCTATTTTTCCCACCAGGTGTATATTCCACTGTAAAAGTGAATTCTAACAGCTTGGCAGACAACCTTGCAATCCTTGCTGTTGAGCGCTTCACTTTCTTACCTGATAAAATTTACACGAGAGGTCTATGATCCGTTTTCAGCACAAATTGCCTACCCCACAAGTACTGTTTGAATTTTTCAATACTCCAGACACAGGCTAGTAATTATTTTTCGATCACTGAGTACTTGCGTTCCACCTGCCTTAAAGTTCTAGATGCAAAACCTACTGTGTTTTCTTTTCCATCGTTGGATATTTGAGATATGACAGCACTAAGCCCATACTCGCAAGCATCTACAGTAACTATGATGTTCTTGTTTTCCGAAAATGGCTGTAGGGCCAGAACATTAACAATTTCTCGTTTGATTTGTTCAAACATGTCATTACATTCATTGGACCAAAAGAATGCAGGGTTCTTCAATACAATCCTAAAGCATTCAGTATTCTTGGCAAAGTTCTTCAAGAATTTGGCATAGAATTCACATAACCCAAGAAACAACAGCAACTGGTCCTTAGTTTTGGGAGGAGGTGCTACTAGTATGCTTTTAACTAAACTTGGCTTAGGTTTGATGCCATCCCGTGAGAAATCATGGCCGAGATATTCAATCTCATCAACCTTAAAACACATTTATCTCTTCTCAAAGTAACATCCCTGTTTTCCAATGTGTACAACACTTGCTCTAAAACTCTATCGTGTTCAGACTCATTATTGGCAAACTCAAGAATGTCATCCTGGAAAACTGCTACATTAGGATTATCCAAGAACATGTCGGACATAAGTCTCTGGAAAGCTGCAGCCGCTGAGGCTAGGCCAAAAGGTAGTCTGCAAAACTGATAAGTACCATCAGGCGTAATAAACGCAGTAAGGTGTCTAGAATCTACATCTAAATCTACTTGATGGTACACAGACTTTAAATCTAATTTGGTGAACCACTGAGAAGAACCAATCATTGCAATCAAATCATCAATTCTCGGGAGGGGAAAACTATCCAAGCAAATCGCCTCATTTAGGCTCCTCAAGTCCACGCACATACTCAAATCACCTGACTTTTTCTTAGCTAGAACTATGGGGGACAACCACAAGGTTGCCTCAACTTTTTCGATCACACCCTGCTCATACAGATCTTTCAGAAACTTGGACAATTCAGATCTCACACTTAGTGGTACATTCCTTATCTTATGTTTGACTGGAACAGCGTTATGCTTGAGTTTTATTGTATGAGAATAATTAGTGATTTTGCCAAGCCGTTCCTGAAATAATTTGGTAAATTTGCGTTGCCATACCTCCGCCGAATTAGAAATGGAGTTAACAGGACTTAAACTCTCTTCATCTAAAACTACAGGTTTGTCTCGACCTGGCTTAATTGCTAGATTAAATTCAGCCTGATGAAGCAACCCTAGAACATTAGTCCCTTTTTTTGCTACATAAATTTTACCACTCAGCGTTCTATCAAAAATGGTCATCAAAGCCCAGAAATAACCCATCAGATCAATTTTGCTACCCTCAAACGCAACAGTGGAAACATCTGGAGGATAAAGAGTTTTAGTGAACCAGTTTTCCATGTACTTTTCCTGAGCCCCTATGATAATGCGGGCTCCTGTGTCAACTAATAATCTAATCTTCTTTCCATCGATAATTACATCCACGTCAGGATCAACAACAACTCTGTTAACATTGGCAGAATCGTTAACTACTAACACGTTCATTTGTTCTTCCACCACACTCTCAGCATCACCACTGATCACACAACGAATGTTGTTCTTTTTTGCACTTCTGCACACTCTCGCAAAGTGTCCCAATTTGTTGCAGTTTCTGCATTGTTGTTGAATAGCTGGACAATTTTGGAACGAAGATACATGCGTGGAAGAACCACATCTGTAACACAAGAGTTTCTGATAGGTTTTGTTCCTTAAAACTGAATTGTCCTGTTTTCTTTCTGAACGTTTAGTATTGCTATCAATTTGCGCATTCACAACTGCTCCAGAAATGGTTGCATTGGCCATGGAAGCCTCTAAAAGTTTGGCATCTTCCATGGAACATTCAATACTTTTGGCAATGTCGATAGCTATGTCTAGCGAAGGATCTTTGCAAGTTAACAACATCTCTTGAATTCTTTTCAAGGAACATCTGGCAACAAGTTGGTCACGGATAAGTTGCAAAGTAAAATTCTCAAATTCACATTTAGCTGCAAGCACTTTCAAGACAGTAATAAAGGTATCAATGCTTTCACTGGGGCCTTGCGATCTCGTGAAAAATTTATAACGATGAACAACAATATTCTTGGTTTTAATGAAGTACTTGTCCAATTGAGCAATGGCCATTTCAAACTCATCTAACTCCTCTTCTTCAGCAAGCTCATAAACTGGAAGATGATCAAATATGTTCTGACCCTCAATTCCCAAATGATAGTACAATAATGTTAGACCTGACAGCCTTAGGGTAGTCACCCCTAACTTTTTTCCTGCCTCCCTCCACTTTGTGGACACTGGTTTTGCTGGTTTTTAGACTCTGCGCACTTTACCACTGCTAACCAGTGCTAAAGTGCATATGCTCTCTCCCTTAAAACATGGTAACCTTGAATCATACCTGATTGGACTATTAATTTACTTATAAGTCCCTAGTAAGGTGCACTTTATGTGCATAGGGCTGGTAAATTAAATGCTACTAGTGGGCCAGCAGCACTGGTTGTGCCACCCACTTAAGTAGCCCCTTTTCCTTGTCTCAGGCCTGCCATTGCAAGGCCTGTGTGTGCAGTTTCACTGCCACCTCGACTTGGCATTTAAAAGTACTTGCCAAGCCTAGAACTCCCCTTTTTCTACATATAAGTCACCCTTAATGTGTGCCCTAGGTAACCCCTAGAGCAGGGTTCTGTGTAGGTAAAAGGCAGGACATGTACCTGTGTAGTTATATGTCCTGGTAGTGTAAAACTCCTAAATTCGTTTTTACACTACTGTGAGGCCTGCTCCCTTCATAGGCTAACACTGGGGCTGCCCTCATACACTGTTGAAGTGGCAGCTGCTGATCTGAAAGGAGCAGGAAGGTCATATTTAGTATGACCAGAATGGTAATACAAAATCCTGCTGACTGGTGAAGTCGGATTTAATATTACTATTCTAGAAATGCCACTTTTAGAAAGTGAGCATTTATTTGCACTTAAATCCTTCTGTGCCTTACAATCCACGTCTGGCTGGGCTTGGTTGACAGCTCCTTGTGCATTCACTCAGACACACCCCAAACACAGGGTACTCAGCCTCACTTGCATACATCAGCATTTTGAATGGGTCTTCCTGGGCTGGGAGGGTGGAGGGCCTGCTCTCACACAAAGGACTGCCACACCCCCTACTGGGACCCTGGCAGACAGGATTGAACTGAAAGGGGACCTGGTGCACTTCTTAGCCACTCTTTGAAGTCTCCCCCACTTCAAAGGCACATTTGGGTATAAAACAGGGCCTCTGCCCTACCTCATCAGACACTTGCTGGAGAAGAAACCTGAACAAGAAACTACATCCTGCCAAGAAGAACTGCCTGGCTGCTCAAAGGACTCACCTGTCTGCTTTCTACAAAGGACTGCTGCCTTGCTGTTGGCCTGCTGCCTTGCAGAACTCTTGTCTGGCTGTGAAAGTGCTCTCCAAGGGCTTGGATTGAGCTTGCCTCCTGTTCCTTGAAGTCTCAGGACCAAAAAGACTTCTCTCTTTCACTTGGACGCTCCGTGCGCCGAAAATTTCGACGCACAGCTTGTTCCGTGGCGAGAAAAACGCCGCACTGATCGACGCGACGCTCTTGGGACGACCGAAAATCCGACGCACGGCTTCGCAAGGACAACGCCGCCCGACCTCTAGAGGAGAAATCGACGCGACGCCTGCCGTGAGATCATAATTTCGACGCGCAGCCCCGCAGAACGACGCGCAGCCGGAAAACAAGCAGGAAAATCCACGCACAGACCCGGGACATCTGGTAATCCCCGTGATCCACGAAAAGAGACTATCCGCGCGCCGGAAAACGACGCACGACTTCCCCGCGTGGAAAATAACGACGCAAGTCCGTGTGTGCTGGGGAGAAATCAACGCACACACCATTTTTCCACGCACCTCTTCTTTTGTGGCCCTCTGAGGAGATTTTTCCACTCCAAACCAGGTACTTGTGCTTGAAAGAGACTTTGTTTATATTCTAAAGACTTAAGACACTGTATATCACTTTTCAGTGATATCCCTACAATTTCCCATTGCAAACTTTATTCTTTTTGACCTACAATTATCCAGATAAATATTATATATTTTTCTAAGTACTGTGTGGTGTATTTTTTGTGGTGCTATATGGTGGTATTGTATGATTTATTGCACAAATACTTTACACATTGCCTTCTAAGTTAAGCCTGACTGCTTGTGCCAAGCTACCAGAGGGTGGGCACAGGATAATCTTGGATTGTGTGTGACTTACCCTGACTAGAGTGAGGACTTTTGCTTGGACAGGGGGTAACCTGACTGCCAACCAAAAACCCCATTTCTAACAAATAAGCTCTTTTTTCTTTCTGGTCTGAACTTATGACCATCAATGGCACCCAGATATGCTTTAAATGATCGTAACCACAGTTTCCATTAAAGAGGAGGATCTCCTGGATCTTGCAGAAACGGCGCTGGAGGTATAACGTTCTGCATATTCACGTAAATATCACACAACGTAAAATGTAGATAGCATACCAATGTACAAAAATGTTTACATTATTGTACAATGCGCTGGATTAGTGCAACGCTGTTGAATGTAATATTGTGCCAGTGCTCAATGTAAACACTTGTTATTGTCCCAATTAAAGATGGCCGAATTGAGTACCAAGTGCCAAGTATTAAGTCAGTTTTCTGTTTTTCTTTTTTAAAAGGGCCGTCGTTTATTTCTATTGAAAATTGCAAGTCCTTGTCAGAAGCTGGAAGAAGAAAAAACCTTCTCGACAACGCGGCTAGAAAGGAGAAAAATAGCGTGAAGACTGCCGCTTGGAGGTGCAAATTATACATGCCTGAGAAGACGCGTGCCAAGGGCAGTGCTCGCGTTTTCACACACGCTGAGGCGGTGTCATGGTAACAGCCAAGACGCGTGCCAAAGGCAGTGTTCGCGTTTTCACACATGCTGAGGCGGTGTCATGGTAACAGCCATGAACACCAGGCGCCGTTATTGAAAAAAAATAAGAGCCGTTAATGTGCGAGCGCGTTGGAAAAAACACTTTAGTTGCCCAGAACACATGTATAAGCGAGAGAAAAAAAACACAGCGAGCGCTTACGACAAAAAAAACAACGAGCGCTCGCACAGAAAAGGAATAAACTAACACAGTGCGCGCTCGCATAAAGAGGAATAAACTCACATAGTGCGCGCAGAGCGCATAGCCGACATGACCTCTGAACCCCCGCCAGGAAAGCAAATTTGTCCAAATCACAGGAGTCCGCAGCTGTCCATGTAAAACAGCAGAGGCGTGTTAAAAATAGATGAAGCGGAACGAAACCTTCGGTAGTAAGTTTAGTACACAGTGAGCTTCACCCTTGTCACCATTGAAGTGAGGGGAAACGAGTCTTCACAAAAGAAGTGCTTTTCTTCATTTATTCACCAAAAAGGAAAGTCAGAAGAGATCCACGAACAACGGGGGCACAGAGGAAAGAAACCGTCTTCTGCGGCACATAGAACACCGTGACATCATGTCAATGATGCCACGCTGTTCCATGTCCCCACGAGAGGATACAAAGCGAAACAATCACTACAAGGAGTCAGCTCATGTATTCTTGCAGTCATCTTCCCTGTTTGGGATTGGGGATGACTGTTCCTCGAGCAGGACTCCGCCTTCACTTTCTTTGCTACCCCAGGATGAAGCAAGTACAGTCCAGCCTTCGATGCAGCCTCTCTTTGCTGGGTCCGGAGAACAGCAGGACAATCCTTCTTTGGTTCTCCGTCCGGAACAGATGAGATCTGAGGTCGGATGCCAGCGGTGCCATTTTTCTGCCTGTTTCCTGCCCTCAGGGGATGTAGTAACTATTAGCCAATGGGCTACCAAGGTCCCTCCTGCCTAGTGACGAGTTCCAGCAAAGTGTGGCTTCGAGCTAGCCCAGAATGCACTAGTATGCCCACTCTGCAGAATCCTTCTCTTGGCTCCCGATCCCATCCCAGAAGTGTGGCAAGAGGTGCAGCAACCTGCCACACCTCTGGGAAAACAAACCCATGGAGAAAACAGTTTGGAAATGGCTTTTCCCTGTCTGTCCAAGATGCCAGTGTCTCTGCTAAAACTTATTGGCAATGGCTTTTCCCTCTGTCCAAGATGCCAGTGTCTCTACTAAAACAAAAGAGATGCCCCTTTTATGTGTGACTACCATTTGCTTTTCAACTGAAACTTCCCCTTGTGAAGCTCACATTTTGAATTCAAACCCAAACTAGCCATCCTACTAGGAGGTCACACCAGTACCCTCTGCAGATCCTTTGTGTTCCTTCCTGAGAATCATTCACAAATCTCTCCAGGACGGCAGAAGGCTGTCTCGAGGGCAGCAGCTTGTGTGCAATTATAAACAGTCACTGGAAATGTTGGGCAACAAAGTGGGAACTTTCTAGAGTTGCAGTTTGTAAACTAGTGGCATTAAATTCGATTGGGCAACACGTCAGACCTAGGGACAGATGTACAAAGCATTTTTCAAGTCGCAAAGGGGCCAATTCACAGAATCGGCCCGTTTGCGACTTGAAAAATGCTTTTTGGGATGTACAAAGCCCAAACTGCGATTCGGTAACTTGCTACTGAATTGCAGTTTGGGTTTTGCGATTCGGTATTAGGAAGGGGGGTGTCCCTTCCTAATACCGAATCCAAATGGTATGTATGATTGTTTTGTGACCGCGAAAGTTTCAAATTGGTGCTAACCCATTCGCAAACAGGAAGGGGTCCCCATGGGACCCCTTCCCCTTTGTGAATGGCAGCGAAAATATTTTTTCAGAGCAGGCAGTGGTCCCACCGACCACTGCCTGCTCTGAAAAAATTAAAAGAAAACCTTTCATTTTTGATTTTGAAATGCATCTCGTTTTCCTTTAAGGATTTCAAAACAAAAAAACTGCTTTATTTAAAAGCAGTCACAGACATGGTGGTTCAGCAGGCCACCATCCCTGTGAGGGCAGCCATTCCCAATGGGGTCGCAAATTGCAACCTACCTCATGAATATTCATGAGGTAGGTCATTTGCAATCCCATTGGGAATCGCACACAGTGTAAAGTACACTGTTGTACATCCGGTATTGCGACTTGCAAATTGCGAGTCACCAAGACTCGCAGTTTGCAAGTCGCAATACCGGATCTTTGTCCATGTGGCCCCTAATGCACTGATAATTTGGATACCTTGAAGTATCAACTTTAATAGTCCCATTTAGAAATTAGCACTTCTGAGTTGTCAGCGTGTTCCTTTGTACTCGCCAATAGGGCTAATATCCTTTCCACAGTAAAAACGAAAATGTGGGCGTGGCTTTTAGTGCCACGAAATGTAAAAACACACGTCCTTCTTTTTAATATCCACCACCGTGCCTTAGGGGTTTTTAGTCCTGCCTTAGGGGTAATGTATGTAAATTAAAAAGGAACGTTTGGGCCATGCTATATGTTTAAATGGCAAAATAAAGTTAGCAGTTTAAAATCTTCTCTACCAGCAATGGCAGTCTGGGTGTCATGTTTTACTTTTTCACACTTGTGGTGGCACAACCAGGGCTGCAGTCCATGAGGTAAACTTAACATAAAGACCCTGGGTACCCCGGTACCCTATCCCAGGGACCCATAAGTAAGTTAACCTATGCCAATTGGGTAATAAGGGCCAACATACATGCAGTGAGGCCTAATCAAGGGGGCCCAGTGCACAACAGAGTTATTTCACCAGCACTTAATAGTCAAAAAGTGAGAGTGAACCTGCAAAAAGCCATTTCCTCACTGCATGGCTATACCTAACCTTCATTTCTGCTCTGCTCAATCATCTCCCATCATCAGAGCGAAGCTCAAGGGAACACCTGCCCACTCCATTGCCATTCTGTTGCAAGAGGTGCAAGATTTTGCTCTCCAAAGGAGCCATTGAGAAAGTAGAAGGATGGAGTGCTTCGACCTCTCCTAGATCTTCATCCTCTGAATGCTTTCATATAGAGGGACAAATTCAATATGTTCATGCTGGCTCAGGTTCTGTGTGCCCTGGATCTGGGTGGCTGGATGGTATCCTTAGAGCTGCAGGATGTGAATTTTCATATACTAGTCCTGTACTCTCACAGAATTACCTGCAATCCAAGGTAGGCCAGGAGCATTTTCAGTTTGGCCTCATCATTGCCCTTCATGTGTTCAGGAAAGTGATGGTGGTAATCATCGCCCATATTCAGAAGTCAGGGATACCAGTCTTCCCTGACGTTGATGACTGTCTATTGAAGGCAGGCTCGTCACACTCAGTCATAGACTACCACTAGATGACAGCGAACCTCCTGACATCAACAACGAGCCAAAGTAGGTTCTGACTCCTTGTGAACGAGTCGCCCCGACCATGTCCACGCCAGCGTCACCTAACTCCTTGTCGGGCAAACCCGACACGTCAGTTCCGCGCTCCCATGGCAACATGGGAACGCTCCAGGCGTCGATGACGCGTTTCCCTGTTTCCAGGGAAACGCTCGAAGACTTCCGGGCCATAGAGGGTGAAAAGGCGGAGGTGAGTGGAACGAGAGAGAAAGGAGTCGGAGGAGCAAACGATTGTGGAGCAGGACGAACCGAAGAAGAGCAGCGTGACGAGACGGACGAGGAAGCAGTCGTAGCAGGAGACGAGGAGAAGAAGACCGCCCACGGAGAAGAACCAGAGCCGGAAAACCGAGGAGCCAGCCACGACCCAGGAGGGTCGTGGCTTGCAAAGGTACGGTCCCTCTTGGGGACACGAGAACCTAGAACTAAAAGGGCACTGGGGAAGGGAACCGGGGAGTTGGGAGAGGAGAAAAGGGAAAGGGCGCAGTCCCAGTAATCGAGGGGAGACTGGCTACCTTGCTCAACCCGGGAGCACAATGTGTTAACTAGACACCCGTCACCACTATTCGTTGTCCATTGCACTGGTGTATCGTCACTCTATCCCTATCTCTCTACAACCCCTTTCCCCTCCTCTATAGTAAAGAAAACCCCAGAAATACCCAGTCACTTACCTTGGCGTTCTTCTGTTTCTCTTGCCGGTAATCCACTGGAGCCGCCCGAGTTTCCCAGAATCCACCGACCTAGGAAGCAAGGAGGAGAAGAAGAAGACAGAGTTAAAAAGAAGAGAAGAACCCCAGCCAAAGACCCTATAGTAGACTGTAATCTCTCAGAACAAAAGAAGATTAAAAATAAAATCCTTACTTACCTTACTGCCCGGTCTCAGCCTTGTTTATACCGTCCAGCCTACCACACTCCTTTGCAGGAGCGTCCTTTTGTTGGAGCGACAATGGGTGTGGTCAAGTTCAAAGTCTTTCCTCCATGCAACGAGTCTAGGATATTCGGGCTATGATCCTGATGTATGAGCGTCTGTCCTAGATCTTGGCGAGAGCAGCTCTGAGGCTTCTTGACCTGTTAGCCTCTTGCATTCTGCTTGTTGACTATGCCAGGTGAAATATGCATGCTTTGCAGTAGAATCTGACGTCCCAGCGAACCCAGCACTAAGGCAACCTGTTAGATGCTATCTAGGTCCCAAAGGTGGCTGCGCTCAACCTGCAGCTTCACTGCAATTGGACGAGTGTCAGACTTCTCTCCCTTCCCCACTAGCAGCTAAAGGTGGTGACGGATGCATCACTGCTGGGTCGGGCAGATCATCTGGAAGAGGTAGAGATCAAAGATCTTTGCTCCCCTACAGAAACGCAGCTCTATACCAGTCTTTTGGAGTTGGGGGATTGTTTGTCTGATGCTGAAGGCTTTACAATCATCCATCAAGGGGAGTCTGGTACTGTTCCTCACAGATGACACTGATGCCATGTGGTACTACTACAACTACAACAGAGTGGGGTCGTGGGTCCTGTGCCAAGACACTTGGTGCCTCTGAACCACCTGGAGAGATACTTGAATGCCATGCCAGACGAGCTCAGCCAGCAGTGCCTGGCAGATAATGAATGGCGTTTGCATCCAACCCTGGCTAGATCTTTATGCTACAATGGAGAACGTGTATTGTCTAAACTTTTTTGCACATTGGAGATCCCCCAAAAGCACTCTCTAGCACACATGTATTTTGGCTCGAGTGGAGCACTGGACTCCTGTACGACTTCCTGCCTTTGCCTATGCTGTCCTGAGTTCTAGAGAAGACCAAGAATGACCAGGCATAAGTCATTCTAGTGGCTCCAGATTGGTGCCATGAGTGTTTGGTATCTGGAACTTCACTGCATGAGTGTCTGTTCCTGATCAGGTTGTCACTTTGAGAGGTGCTTCTGTCACAGCAGCAGAGCTGGGTTCTGCATCTGAACCAGCTGAGGTTGTGGATGCCATCCTTGCTGCCAAGCATCCATCTAAAAGGTTAATTTATGCCAGATGCTGGGACAAATTTATAGTCTGGTGTGGAGCCTGCAAGACAGACCCTTTTCCAAACCAAACTGTTGGATGCTTTATTATGTGGTTTTCTCTTTGTCCCAGCAAGGCTTTGCTTTGGGACCTCTTAAAGGTTATTTGTCATCCCTATTGGCTTGTTTTGTGTTTCCTGGACCAAGGGTCCTTGTTTAAATCACTTGTTTTGAAGGAGTTTATTAAATATTTGACACACATGCTGGTGGATACCCTAACTGCAGATTCCTCACTGCCCTCCTACCACTTCATTCTGTAGAGTGGCATATTTTTGATATCTATTAAGGTAAGAATCTTCACACCGGCATCAATGATTATGCCTGGCTCTTCATCTAAGGGCAGGAAGAGTCACGCAATAAACTGACATCAGAGTGCAGCAGTGGCACTTATGTGCAGCCCTGTCCCATCATTTCCAGGGATGATACAGGGACAGAGCAGAGGAGCACTGCGCCACCTAGCTAAACACAAGAGCACTACTAAAAACGCTTCTGGATCCTGTCTAGTGGGTGGGAAATACTCTTAGAGAGGAATGTGTGGTTAGGTAGAGTATCCACCAGAAAAGCTTACCAAGAACACACAAGGGCTTACAACCCTTCCACTACTTACCATTGGTTGGCTTCTCGTATCTCTCATTTGCCTTCTTCTTATTTGATTGTTTTTCCTGTCCCACCTTGTCAATCTTGTATTTTTCACTCCTATGGAGCACAGCTTCTCTCTACCATCTGTTTGTCTGGTTGACTTTAATGCTATGACTGCTCACTTTTAAGGAATTACTTTTTTCTATTGTATGTGTTTTTAGGTCCCTCGTACGTTTCTCTTCCCCTCCACGTTGCTTCTCCCCCCTGCACTAGTTTTGCTTTCTGTTGCCTGTGTACTTCTCTCTCCCATGCTCCACATTGCTTTCCTTCAACCGTGTTTTGTTCCTTTGTTGTTTTTCTCAGGTTGCTTCTCACATACCCGCCATATTGCTGCCTACCCATGTTTCTAGCTATTGTATTGCTTCTCTCCCTGCTGTATTGCTTCACACACACCTCCTCCAACCTGTTCAATTGTTTTAATTATTTGAAAGTGCTTTAGTACTACCGTTGAAAAAAGATTTGCTAAAGACATCTGTGTGACTCTCAGAAATTTGGCATAGGAAGGCATTCCACTCATTGATTACCATTGGCATTCTGTGAGTTGTTACTCAAACTTCTGGCTTTCCATTTTCTGGCTTTATTTCTTTAGGCTCTCCAGGTTCAGTTCGTCCCTCCCGTTGCCTAAACCGTGTTTTCTGTATTGTTCCATGAACTCACTTTCTGTTGACAAGCCTTTAAATCTTGTTCTTATCTTGTCACATTTGCTGTGCATTCAAAGACCGAGGTCAAATGTCAGGTTCCGTCTTCCAAGGACGCTTGTTTACTTTTCCTTCTCAGACTCCAACGTGAGAGGATTTATGTGACAATCTTGCTGGATACTGAGTGAAAAAGAGTTTTTTCTAGCATACAACAACATTTAACTGAACTGTGTAAGTATTTTAGAATATATCAGAATTGTGAGTGCACAAAAAGCACAGTTTTTGGTATTTCTGAAGTGTGTTGGAAACAAATACTTTAATATGATCAAAACGAATCATGAACTAGGTGATGCAATTTCCACACATTTTCATCTGTGTACTGCATAGTTGTAATAGTAAAACTGTATATCTGTCCAAATGTAATGGTCATTTCAATTCAAAATGTGTTATCTTTAATGGCAGTGTGCTACCACACCATGAACACTCCACTCTACACCACTCCACTGCACTTTACCCCACTCCACACCACTGCACTCTGCACTACTCCACGCCACTTTATACTATGCCTCTATACTCTACCCTGTACCACTACTCTATGCCAACGCACACTCTTCTCCACTCTACTCTACACCATTGCAATCTTTGCCACTGCACTCTACACCACTCCATTCTAGGCCATACCAATCTACTCTGCACAATTCCACTCTACACCACTGTACTCTACGCCACTCTGCAACACTGCACTCTACGCCACTGCACTCTATGCAACACTGCACTCTACGCCACTGCACTCTATGCCAATATACTCTACGCCAATGCAGTTTACTCTGTAACACTTAATTCTATGCCCCTGCACTGTGTGCCAGTCCACTGTGCACCACTCTAATCTACTCTGCACCATTGCGCTCTATGTTACTGCACTCTAAACCACTTTACACCATTACATTCTGTGGCACTCTACCCTGCTCCATTCCACTCTACATCACTCCTCTCTACTCTGAAACAATCTACTCTTCACCACTGCACTCTACGCCACTCTGCTCTACGCCACCCCGCTCTACGCCACCCCACTCTGCACCACTCTATGCCACTCTACACCATGCACTCTATGCCACTGCACTCTACTCTACTCTATGCCACTTTGCTGTGCGCCACTCTATTCTGCACCACCCTAGTATGTGCCACTCCACTCTGCACCACTGCACTCTAGTATGCATCACTCTTACCTACACCACTGCATTCTAAAACGTTGCATAGTACACCACTGAATTCACTGTCACTGCACTCTACGCCACTATCCTCTGCAACACTTTATGCCAATGCACTCTAAACCAGTCCACCATACTCTATGCCACTCCAGTGTATTCCACTCTATATGACTCCACGCTATGCCACTCCAATAGACAACACTCTGTGCAATTCCACTCTACCACACTATACTCCACTCTTCACCATTCCACTCTACAACACTCCCCACCACTCTCCTCTATGCCACTCATTTTTAGGCATGCTGAGCAGCAGCAATGCTGGTGAACAACATGGCTAAACACATTGGCAAAGTCAATAGCTCTTGCATAGGAAAGACTCATTGACTTTGCCAATTCTTATTATACTTACCGATCCATCTCGATTGTAAGTGTGAGCATGTGTTGCTGTGAAGAGAATGAAATAGGGTAATTTACTGTAAATTTTCAAATCAAAGTCTGTCAAGACTTATTGTTTCCAGGGTAATATCAAACGATGCAGTCACAAATGTTTACAATGAATGAAGTTGGAAGTGTATACATGATTCCTCCCCACTTAGACCACACTCTTTTCGCAGCAGTGGTTATTTGTTGAACTTTTTAAATAATGCGAAGTCATTTTTAGAACTACTACTAGGTCCATTGTTGCATTTAGACTGTAATCAATGCTAGATATGTAATAACTTCCATGAGTGTGAAGGGTTGTGGTGAGAGTTCAGGACTGCTGTTTATTCATAATGGTGCGTGTTGTGCCATTGTCACGTCAAAGGGTGCCCATTGTCTTACTAAATACGCTTCTCTTCGGCCTGTAATGCATTACAGATGGAATTATTAGAATAGTGTGTGTTTGTTTTATGCAGGAATGACTCCCGCGGACTACTTCTTGTGCAAGAATGTACAGTTTTTCCTGACTAATACAATATTTATTTTTTTATTAACAATGCTCGTTACACAGTTGATTCAAGATGCAATGAAAGATAATTATGTCGAGAATCCATCAGCATGTGTTATAAATTACAGCCATTATGGACATTGTAGAATATGAACTGGCTCCTTTGCGGCCTGCAACTTGACTTACAGATCACTTCAAGGAGGTCACAGTAGTGCCTTTACTTCCATTCTTCCTCAATCTCCCTACTCCTCACCACCCCAAAAGGCCGTCGAAGCACCCCACATTTTCACCTATTTTTTGGGACACCCTTTACTCTCATACCCCACCCTCTCTGCCCTTTGGCACCAGTCGAGGTCAGAGTCCCAATCCATGACACAAGGGGAGGACAGGCCTACCCCACCATTCCACTTGGCTAACCCAGCTGCCATTGTCGCCCACATCTTCTGATATTTTGGCCTGCATTCCTCCCCCGAAATTAGCAAGATCAGCCACTTGGCATCCAGGGTAACAGGTCTGCCCAGAACCTGTGAAAGTTTGTCTGTCACTGTTCGCCAATAGGTCTGAATAAGCGGGCATACCAGCAGGATATGTAAAAGGAACCCTCTTGTCCACACCCTCGAAGACACTGTGATGAAGTAGCCCTGCCTATCTTATGGGGTAGGGTTCTGGGATAGTAGGATCTGTGGAAGATTCAAACTTGGACTAGTGTAAACCTAACTGGGATTGCTATCTCCCTCGGACTCCTTAGGGCCTCAGTCCAGGCATCATTGTCAAGTCCCCTAGGTCTCTGGACCAGACCTCCCTCAAGGACACTAATGGGTCTGGAGAACTGTACACTAGATTCTTGTAGTTCAATGAGATGGTCTTGTCGGGTGTGGCCTCTGTAAGGAGCCTCTCTACTAGAGGAGTGGCCTCCTGCAGTTGTTCATCTTCCAATATGTGGCGTCTCGGTGCATGGCCGAGCCGGAGATACCTGTATCTTTCGGCATCAGCCAGTGTGAATTCCTGTTGGAGAATGTCAAACTGTATGTAAGACTGCCCGCTCCAGACATCCCCCAAGCGCTCAATACCGATGAGCTCCTATTTTGAGAAACCCTCCAGACTGCCCACCTCCTTTAGTAGATCACTATCCGAGAAAGGCGTTGTATCAGTAAGCTTATTCTGCCAACCCAAGAAGCCTGTGGCCTCCCTCCACACCCGAACCACTGTCTGAGTGTGGGTTAGTAGGGCCCGATCATACACCGTGGTAAATTACCACCATATAGCCCCTCTTACCCATCACAGCTCTGTCTACTCAGTATGCTGGCTCTACGCGGTCGCTAAAGACCCAAGCATTTGCCACCACCAACTGCGTGGCCCAGTAATATTCAAGGGCATCTGGGACTGTGTGTACACCCCCACTGGAATTTGTAGAGGGCAATACATGGAGCACTACCATTCCAGAACATAAGGCAAACTGAGCTGCCTATTCGCCGGAAAAGCTCTGTCATGATTTTGTAAGGTGAGTTCTGAAATATGTAGAGCAGGCGTGGGAGGGACATGATTTTATAAACTGCTGCTCTACCCATCAGTGACAAGGACAATGCTCTCCAATGCTCTACATCCCTATGTTGATTCTTATCGAGTAAGTCCTGCGAATTACAGGTAACATGGATCCCCAAATACTTAAAGCATCAGTTGCTTGTGGTGCTAAGCAGCTTTGAAGAACCCTCAGGGAGCCCCCTGACAATAGAAAGTCTAAGGATTTACACTAGTTTATACAATAGCCAGAGAGATCCCCAAATATATGAAATATTTGTAAACTTCTGTCAATGGAGAGCGCTGGTAGTGCGAGGTAAGACATGATATTATCTGTTCATAGGGAAATCTCCTCCAATACTCACTCCTTGTACCAAGGGATCTTGATGAACCCAGGCTGCCAGGGGCTCCAGCACTAGTGCGAAGATCATGGGGCTAGAGGACAGCCCTGCCTCGCCCCTCTATGCAAAGTAAAGACGGGGGATACTGTGCCGTTTACTTTCACTGGCACTAATGGACTTTGGTACAGGAGGCTCAACCAGCTGCAAAATTTAGGGCCAAAGCCCAACCGTGTCAACGCAGCCAAAAAATAGTTCCACTCAATGCTATCAAATGCCATTATAGCGTCCCAGGCCAACAGGACTGGAGGACTCAGTCATATGTAGCATGCCATAAAGATGACGCAGATTACGGTGGGTGCTCCTGTGTGGCATAAAGCCCGACTGATCGGGGTGTATCACTGAAGTGATAGCTGCACTTAGTGTACGCAAGGGAGCCTCTACCAGTACTTTGGCTTCTGCTTTTAATAGGGAAATTGGTCTGTAGGAGCTGCAGTCTGTTGGCAGTTTGCCTTCCTTATGTACCACTACTATCGTAGCGAGTCTTTGGTCTTCTGGCAGAAAGCAGCTCTCTCTTGCCGCCTGGAACATGCCTCGCATGTATGGAGCTACCTTGTCTGCCACTGTCTTGTACAGTTCAATGGGCAGGCTGTTAGGCCCCACTGCCTTCCCTGAGTAGGTTTCATATGGCCAATGCAATCTTGGACACCAACAGCTCTTCTTCCAGAGTCTCTATCGCTTTTCTGATTAATATATGAAGTATGATATCCTTTAGAGACTCTGTACAGTCCCCTTCCATCATAGTCATTGTGGATGCATAAATGCCCTCGTAGTAAGTTGCAAAAGCCTCCGCTATGTCGTTACTATTATTGTGGAGCATGCCGTTGTCGTCAGTCACCTCTAGCACCCAGGACCGTTCTTTATCCCTCTTCCCTAACCACACCAGTAATTTATTGGTCTTATCAAGGATGTCTTATAGTCGGCGTTGTGTAGCTAGGGCATAATTACACAATTTTTCGTCCACCAGGGCTCGCAGCTCGCACTGTTGGAGACGTAGGAGGTGACGGGTCCTTCCAAATCCTCCCTCGCTATTTTGTCCTCTATGTCTGCGATATCTTTTTCTATAACCACACAGTGCTGAAGAGCTTCCTTCTTTTCCCCTCTCAACAGGGCCTGGCCACATATGACAACATTAAGCTCCTCCCAAAGGCTACAGGCTGATGTAACTGTACCCTTGTTTTCTTCAAAGTAGGTGTCTGCTCCAGTTTGCAGCTTGTCCCTAATCTGCGTATCACACAGGTGCCAAGGGTCTAATTTGGGGGCCAGTTTAAAATGGCAAGTCGGGCCCCGTAGTTGCACCTAAACCAGAGTGATCTGAGATCCCTCTCGGCCATAGCATCGCCGTGCAGAACCTGTATGCATGGGCATGTTGTGTGAAAGAAAACATGGTCAATACGAGAAAAGCTGCCATGGGCTGCTGAGAAATAAGTGAATTGTTTCATATGCGGATTATGTTTGCGCCAAAGATCAGTCAAGCCCATGGCCTCTACAAAGGGGCTTAGTTGACCTCCCATACCACCCGAGACAGCACCCCTTGTTCTATCTAGCGCCGGATCCAACACTGCATTCGTGTCACCCCCCAAGATGAGTACCCCAACTGACAATTCCAGAAGAAGTGCACCTAAGTCGAAAAGACTTTGGGCATGAAGTCTAGGCAGGATATGTAGCATGCCAATATTAAAGGGAGTGCCCTCCCAGGTGGCAGACAATACCACGCATCGACCAAGGGGGTTGTGTCTGATGCGGTGAACTAAGAGGGGCACTGACTTCTTGACTAATATCCCAGTCCCCCTTGAGTCAGTTGTGTATCTGGTGTGGGCAAGTAAGGTATAGCTGATTCTATCTAGGGCCTTATAATGAGTGCCATGCAGGTGTGTCTCTTGGAGTAGTACTAGCTCAGGGGCATGTTTGCGTAAGTATTGTAGGACCCGAGTGCGCTTTACCTTACTCCCCAGTCCGTTCTCATTGCAAGTCTATATGGTCAGGTCATGTCATGCTTGTGGTGTAGTTTACAAAGGTAAAGTGTTGTAACAGGATTCGGGGCGCACAGGAAATCCACTACTGGAGTAACAAAACTCTGCTGATTCTTACGCACAGGGGCTGAAATGAATGAATCGGTATTCGAGCATAGAGAAAAACAACCAGGTTGAAAGCTAAGCCAAAACAATCGTCTCCATCTAAAAAACTCCCCCCACCCTGATTCCCTGCATGTGAGAATAGATCCACCCACCTCCCCAACTTTCAGAGAGCCTGTTGTTCAAGGAGCATCAACATTTGTGGGTGGTGCCACCATGCAGCCACACATCAGGATAATGGATAAGGAGAGCATGTCCCATGAGTTGTCAAGTCAAAGAAATAACCCCACTATCTCGAATAACTGAGGAATGTCACATCCCCCCCCAAAAAAAAAACTCACCCCCGCAAGCAACAGGGTATTACTTTATTAGATAAGGGGTTCGCAGGCAAGTCTCACAAGAGGTGGCAAATCCTCACCACACGGTCTTCCAAAGCATGGAGCTCACTCCACTACCACCCCTTGGGCAGGGAAGTGTCACCCTCATGTCTGGCGATCAGAGGCAACATTGCTGTCATTCAATATCAATGAGTCACACTTCAAGAGTTCTCTCAGGGAGAACCATACTGTTTTGTCTCTGAAGAGGGAGGGCTACGATGTGCCAGTTAAGCCCATGAGGAGTGTATTGATTTGGGCACGAGAGCCCCTCCAGCCCACAACACCACAGCCTTCCAACCAGTCCCACCCATCCTCAGGCATGGTGAAGTGCCACACTTTACCATCCGCAATCTCTTGTAATTTTGCTGGGTACATCATCAAGTACTTCAACTCTTTAACCCTCAGAGCTATTTTAACCTCCTCAAAGTTTGGTCTTTGCTTTTGTACTTGTAATGTAACGTTAGGAAAAAAGTGGATGACAGCATTTTTGTGTCAGAGATTACCATGGATTTGTGCTGACTGTAAGATTGCGTTGCGGTTTCCATCATTAAATATCCTGGCAATGAACATCCGCTGCGATGCCACTGGGCATTGCGGTGGGCCTGGCACCCTGTGTGCTCTCTTGATAGAGGAGAATTTGGAGAGTCTCTGTGGGCAGAGGGAAATTCAGGATAAGATCTTCTGGGAAGAGTTCAGTGCTGGGTCTCTCCACCGCAGGTCTGGTTTTACTAGTTTATAGTCTGTGTGCACTTTACCACTGCTAATCAGTGCTAAAGTGCAAGTGCTCCCTATAGAGATTGTACTGTTGATTGGTTTATCCATGATTGGCATATTTGATTTACTGGTAAGTCCCTAATAAAGTGCACTAGAGGTACCCAGGGCCTGTTAATCAAATGCTACTAGTGGGCCTGCAGCACTGGTTGTGCCACCCACATTAGTAGCCCTGTAACCATGGCTCAGACCTGCCACTGCAGTGTCTGTGTGTGCAGTTTTAAACTGCCAATTCGACTTGGAAAGTGTACCCACTTGCCAGGCCTTGTGTGTTTTACATGTCCTAACATTGAAATACTGCCAAATTTGGTTTTCACTGTTGCAATGCTTATTTCTCTCATAGGTTAACATGGGGGCTGCCTTTAAGTAACTTTAAAGCTCAAATTTCCTTTGGGAGCAGATAGAAATATGGAGTTTAGGGTCTCTGAACTCACAATTTAAAAATACATATTTTAGTGAAGTTTATTTTTAAATTGTTAGTTTGAAAATGCCACTTTTAAAAAGTAGGCATTTTCTTGCTTAATCCATTCTGTGACTCTGCCTGTCCGTGGATTCCCCTTCTGGGTCAATTTGACAGTTGGGCTGTTCACACCTCTCCTCTAGACAGTGACACAAAGGGAGCTGGCATGTAGCCTGCATATCCTGATGAGGCATCCGTGCTGGAAGGGAGGGGAGGAGTGGTCACTCACACTTGAAAGGACTATGCCTGCCCTCACCCAATGCAGTCTCCAAACCCCTAGTGTGTGTCTGGGGCCTGGCCTGACAAGGAAGGATCTTGCAAACACTTGAGACTTTGCTTTGAAGTTTGCCAACTTCATAGGCAGAAAGGGGTATAAGAAGAAGACACAAAACCCCAGACTTTTATGATCTTTCTGGAATCAAGAGGAACCTCTGCCAAGGAGAAGATCTGAAGAGCTGGACAAGGAGGATTGCTTTGCTGGACTCGCCTGCAGTTGCTACTTCTGCCTGACAAGAGTGCAAAGGGTCAACTTTGCTGTGTGTTGAGAAAGATCTCCAAGCGCTTGGACTAGAGCTTGCCTCCTGTTGGAAGGCTCAGGGACACCAAAGACTTCGGTTTCCTCGACCTGCAGCACTAGGAACTGTGTGTTTTGTGCTGTTCAAGAGGAGAAACCACTGCGATGCCGCCAACAACGCCGCTGGCCTGCACTGTGACCTGCCAATGCTGCATGGAGTCGCATTGCCCCCCCCTGCACTGCAACCCTGGTCTCATCGACGCAGTCATCGGACGACTTCACCGAGCAGGTGCTCGCACTGCGACCTGTGGGCCCTGCACTCCGGCATCGCCTGCTCACACCACAGCCTGGGCATCCCCAACGACGCCGCTCCTGCTGACAACAGCACCGCTGCCGCACCGTGGCCTGTGGACACCGCTCATGAGGAGCACAAAGCCCCGTCCCACATCGCAGCCCCGCTCCACCGACGCCAGCACCATCGACTCCAGTGTCGTCACCAGGCATCCCTGCCTGCACTGTGGCCTGTGGACACCTCTCGTGTGGTTCATGAAGCACCGTCCCATCCCGCACCGCTGGCTTGGACCTACAGACATCAGTGCTTCAGCAATGTCGACCTGCAAGCCATGTGACTTCAAGGGCCCGGCGACTCCTGCAGCGACTTTGGAACCAACACTGTGACATCAGCAACGCCTCTCTCCGGAGCTCACCGCAAGGATCACGCCGCCCTACAAATCCAAGGTACTGTTTGCGGATCTTCCCAACACCATAGCTGACCCGCTCCACCGACGCCAGCACCATCGACTCCAGTGTCGTCACCAGGCATCCTGCCTCTCGTGAGGTTCATGAAGCACCGTCCCATCCCGCACCGCTGGCTTGGACCTATAGACATCAGTGCTTCAGCAATGTCGACCTGCAAGCCATGTGACTTCAAGGGCCCGACGACTCCTGCAGCGACTCTGGAGCCAACACTGCGACATCAGCAACGCCGCTCTCCGGAGCTCACCGCAAGGATCACGACGCCCTACAAATCCAAGGTACTGTTTGCGGATCTTCCCAACACCATAGCTGACCCGCGACGCCACGGCCGGCCGGAACTGTTGGTTTTGTTGCTCACGAGGCCGTGATTGCCCCAGGTGACGCTACTGACTTCAAGGAATTGTATTTTTGAGTAAATCTTGCAGAATTCATATTTGTATTACTGTATGTTGGATTTTTATCGTATTTGGTCTTGTTTTAAGTAGATAAATATTGGCTATTTATCTAAAACTGGTGTGGTGTCCTTTTGTAGTGTTTTAATTGTATTACTGTGTGTTATGTGCAAATGCTTTACACATTGCTTCTGAGATAAGTCTGACTGCTAGTGCCATGCTACCGAGGGGGTGAGCATGGGTTATCTGACCGGGTAGCTCCCTTATCCTGACTAGAGTGAGTGTCCCTACTTGGACAGGGTGCAAACCGACTGCCAACTAGAGACCCCATTGCTAACATTGGTTGTCAGCAGTGAGGCTAGGACTTGTATTTTCACTTGACCCACAGTGATTGGTATACACTACTACCATATTGTAAACCACTACGTGCCACATACAAATTTTTGTGTTTGATTTTTTTCTCTTTGACCTATTTTTGATCTTGAGTTCAAGTGAACCCCAATGACATCATGTCTCAATCCAGAGCGTCCTCAGTTGCATCCCAGGATTTAATTTTTGAGGAGGATACGTTGGAAACCTATAGTATAAAAGAGCTGAAGGCAGTTTGTAAAAACCTCAAAGTACAGGTCAGAGGCCTCACCAAAAAGGAGGAGATACAAAAGGTGCAGAGGGCCTGGATAACCACCAGAGCTGCCAGTGGGCAGTCTGAGGATACAAATGGAGAATCTGCAGACACAAATCCTAGGGAACATGTACTGAGGGGGCAGGAGCTGTCCAGGGGGAGCAAGCAGCAGTAGTTGATCAAAAGGCTTGACTCAAGAAGAGCTGGAGGACAGGAGAGAAGCCGGAAGGCATCAGATTGAATTGGAGAGATTAAAAATGGAGGCTCAGAGGGAGCAGCGAGCTATTGAGGAAAAGAAGATGCTTTTGGACAATGAACTCAAAATAAAGGAGCTGGATGTGAGGAGCAGGTCCAGCCAGGATGGTGGCAGAAAATCCTTAGTGCAGTCAGAATTGTGCACATTCGTAAGAATGTAGGGAGGGAGTACAAGAAGGGAGATGACATACAGAGGTGGTTTCAGGGATATGAAGCATCGATTCATATGAATAGCTTCCCTGAGAAGAATTGGGGAGCAGGTTTATGGAACCATTTCACAGAGGAGGGGAGGGACACCTTGTTAGCTTTGGGAAAGATGTACAACCTCACCTATGCTGACATGAAGGAGGCCCTTCTCACTAGGTATGGTCTCACTCCTGACAAGTACTGGGATCAGTTTAGGCAGAGTAAGAAAACTGAGTCCCTGACCTGGTTGGAATGTGCAGATTCGTTTGGCAGATCATTGGTGGTTGGGTGAAGGGCAGTAATGTGACAGATTTTCACGGGCTGTACAACTTAATTGTGTGGGAGCACTTGTCTAGTCTGTGTTTTGCAGAGCTTAACCAATAGTAAGCTTACTGATCCCAGAAAGCTTGCTATGGAGGCGGACCACTGGGTGAATACCAGTGTCCACAAGAAGGTGTATGTGGGAGACCCAGCCAAGGGTGGGCAGGGTCCACAACGGAAGAAGGAGGGGGAGGTCAAGGGAGAAACAGACAGGTCCCAGGATAATGGGGAGAAAAAAGGGTCCCATGTTCCTTCTGACAGGAAGGAGGGCGGTTCTGGTGGGTGGTGGCCCAGTGCACCCCATTTTCAACCCCGGTGCTTGAGTGTCTCCAGTTGGGACTCTGTCTGTCCTAAGAGAACCCTCACTGGTGGCCCCTCTACCGAGGTGGCCAATGTTGCCTTAGTGGGAGGTAGCCCCCAGGGGCAGGTCATAGATCATGTCCTGATATCCCTTAGTTGGGAGGTGGACTCAGAGGGTGAGTTGGTGATCCCAGAGGGTGGGAGTTGGCACTTCCACCAGGTGACAGTGAATTGGGTCCCAGTCACCGCTCTGAGGGACAGTGGGGCTAGCCACACCATGATGGTGGAAAGGCTTGTCTCCTCAGAGCAGTACACCGGGCCGGTGTGTAGGGTGACGCCAGCCCATGGGCAGGACTTCTTCCGCCCTATGGCCCTGGTATCCCTAGAGTGGAGTGGGGTGGTGTAGGAGGCTGGCCTGGTTTATAGTGGGTACCTTGTGGTACTTACATCTTGTGCCAGGTCCAGTTATCCCTTATTAGTAGAATAGAGGTGTTGTAGCAGCTTAGGCTAATAGAGGTAGCTATAGCAGAGCGGCTTAGGCTGAACTAGGAGACATGCAAAGCTCCCACTATACCACTTATATCATATATCACTATATCATAAGGAAACACAATATTCAGAGTTACTAAAAATAAAGCTACTTTATTTTAGTGACACTATGCCAAAAGTATCTCAAAGGATATACTCCCTTAGGAGGTAAGTAATATACACAAAATATATGCACACAAACCGAATTCAGGTAAGTAACAGTTAGAAAAGTAGTGCAAACCCTGTAGGACACAATAGAATGCAATAGGGAGAAATAGGCCTAGGGGCAACACAAACCATATACTCCAAAAGTGGAATGCGAACCACAAATGGACCCCAAGCCTAGTCTAGTGTGTAGAGGGTCACTGGGAGTGTAAGAAAACACTAAAGGTGTCCAAGATACCCCACCCCAAGACCCTGAAAAGTAGGAGTAAAGTTACCCTACTACCCCAGAAAGACAGTAAAGTCGAGATAGGGGATTCTGCAAGGACAACAACTGACTGCAAAACACTGAAGACGGATTCCTGGACCTGAGGACCTGTAAAGGAATGGAACCAAGTCCAAGAGTCACGCAAGTGTCCAGGGGGGGCAGGAGTCCACTAAACCCCCGATGAAGGTGCAAAAGGGCTGCCTCCGGGTGGAAGAAGCCGAAGATTCTGCAACAATGGAAGGTGCCAGGAACTTCTCCTTTGCTCAGAAGATGTCCCACGGTGTGCTGGAGGATGCAGAGTTGTTTCCACGCAGAAAGACCACAAACAAGCCTTGCTAGCTGCAAGAGTCGCAGTTGAGGATTTTGTGTGCTGCTAGGGCCCATGGAGGACCAGGGGGTGGCCCCTTGGAGGAGGAGACAGAGGGGGTGCTCAGCACCACGGAGAGCCCACGCAGAAGCAGGCAGTACCCGCAGAAGCACCTGAACAGGCACTTAGAAGATCTGAGGACAGTGGTCGACTCAGAGTCACAAAGGAGGGTCCCACAATGTTGGAGTCCAACTCAGTGAGTTGGGCAATGCAGGACGGAGTGCTGGGGACCTGGGCTAGGCTGTGCATGAAGGAAGTCTTGCAGAAATGCACAAAAGCCCGAGTAGCTGCAGTTCACATAGTACACAGGATTACTGTCTGGCGTGGGGAGGCAAGGACTTACCTCCACCAAATTTGGACAGAAGGGCCACTGGATTGTCGAAGACACTAGGACCCAGTTCCTGTGTTCCAGGGACCACGCTCGTCAGGATGAGAGGGGACCCAGAGGACCGGTAATGCAGAAGTTAGGTGCCTGCGTTGGCAGGTGGAAGATTCCATCGACCCATGGGAGATTTCTTCTTGGCTTCCAGTGCAGGGTGAAGGCATACAGCCCTCAGAACATGCACCACCAGGAAACAGTTGAGAAAGCCGGCAGGATGAGGCGCTATAATGTTGCTGGTAGTCTTCTTGCTACTTTGTTGCGGTTATGCAGGCGTCCTGGAGCAGTCAGCGGTCGATCCTTGGCAGAAGTCGAAGGGAAGTGCAGAGGAACTCTGGTGAGCTCTTGCATTCATTATCTGTGAGATACCCACAGGAGACACCCTAAATAGTCCACAGAGGAGGATTGGCTACTGAGAAAGGTAAGCACCTATCAGGAGGGGTCTCTGACGTCTCCTGCTGGCACTGGCCACTCAGAGCTGTCCATTGTACCCTCACACCTCTGCATCCAAGATGGCAGAGGGCTGGGACACACTGGAGGAGCTCGGAAAGTTAGTTTGGCAGTACCCGGGCTCTATGCTGGAGACCCAAGGATGCATGGAATTGCGACCCCAAAACCAGAATGGTATTGGGATGACAATTCCATGATCCTAGACATGTTACCATTGTGACGCTACATATAGGTATTGACCTTTATGTAGTGCACACGTGTAATGGTGTCCCCGCACTCACACAGTCCTGGGAATTCGCCCTGAACAATGTGGGGGCACCTTGGCTAGTGCCAGGGTGCCCACACACTAAGTAACTTTGCACCTAACCTTCACTAAGTGAGGGTTAGACATATAGGTGACTTATAAGTTACTTAAGTGCAGTGTAAAATGGCTGTTGAATAACATGGACGTTAATTCACTCAGGCCGCAGTGGCGTCCTGCGTAAGAATTGTCTGAGCTCCCTGTGGGTGGCAAAAGAAATGCGCAGCCCATAGGGATCTCCTGGAACCCCCATACCCTGGGTACCTAGGTACCATATACCATATATCCATTGTGCCAATCAGAATTGGTAAAATAAGTCACTAGCCTGCAGTGACAATTTTAAAAGCAGAGAGAGTATAAACACAGGTTCTGATTAGCAGAGCCTCAGTGATACAGTTAGGCACTACACAGGGAACACATATAGGCCACAAACTTAGGAGCACTGGGGTTCTGGCTAGCAGGATCCCAGTGACACATATCAAACACACTGATAACATAGGGTTTTCACTATGAGCACTGGGTCCTGGCAAGCAGGATCCCAGTGAGACATTAAAAACACCCTGACCTATACTCACAAACAGGCCAAAAGTGGGGTTAACAAGGCTAGAAAGAGGCTACCTGCCTACAGGTGGTGACCCAGAGGCAGGTTATAGGCAGTCCCCAGATGCCCATAGACTGCCTTCTGGGGAATGAGTTGCCCCGGGTGTCAGGGGAACTGGGAGGGGTGGCCCCCAGAGGCGCCATCACAGTCCAGTTGTCTGGGCGTACCACTCCAAGGCAGAAAGTACAGGACCCCAGCAAGAGGGACAGGAGGAGGAAGAGCCCACCCCTTCCCCTGCTCAGCCTGAGGGTACAGACCCAAGGGTCTGGGACTAGTCTCAGGACACCACTCCTGAACTGGTGGGAGATGAAATGGAAAAAGGGTGCAAGTCACCTGGGGTTACTGCCCCCCACTTTTTAAAACCACAGAGGCTAGAGACCCTAGGATGGCCTGGGGCCTGGCTCTTGACACTGACAGCTGTCAGTGACCTCTGTTGGTTGTTATCCTTGGGGTCAGAGTTTTCCCTGGGAGGAGAACTGAAGTCAGACCCCAGGGGTGGAATGGGCCACATCACACTGTTGGCCCTGGTGGTACTGTCTGCCTACTGGGATGCATCTATGAGCAAGGTAAGGTTAGATGCTGCACAGCTGGAGTCCTCAGATGAGAAGAAGAGTTCCCCCAAGGCTAGTTCAGTGGGCCCTGAGAATGTTCACCGAGGGATCAACCTGGGTTCAGAGAGGCATAGAGCCGGCAAGAGCTCCTGCAGTAGTGGGCCATTATCCAGGGTCTATCGCCCTGAGCAGGGAAGTCCAGCAAGGTATTTATTGGCCTACCCTGGCTTTAGGCTGGGAGGGGGTTGTGTTGGAAATGACCCTTTTTGCAGGGTTATCCCCAAACTTTTTGTCTTCTTCTTCCTATTTTTTTCTGGTCTGTATTTGCTGGTTTATTGTCTCGTCGCACTTTACCACTGCTAATCAGTGCTATAGTGCAAGTGCTCCCTATAGAAATTGTACTGTTGATTGGTTTATCCATGATTGGCATATTTGACTTACTGGTAAGTCCCCAGTAAAGTGCACTAGAGGTGCCAAGGGTCTGTAAATCAAATCCTACTAGAGGGCCTGCAGGACTGGTTGTGCCACCCACATTAGTAGCCCTGTAACCATGGCTCAGACCTCCCACTGCAGTGTCTGTGTGTGCAGTTTTAAACTGCCAATTTGACTTGGCAAGTGTACCCACTTGCCAGGCCTAAACCTTTTTATACATGTAAGGCGCCCCTAAAATAGGCCATAGGTAGCCCCATGGGCAGGGTGCAGTATATGTTTAAGGTAGGACATGTACTGGTGTGTTTTACATGTCCTAACAGTGAAATACTGCCAAATTCGGTTTTCACTGTTGCAAGGCTGGTCTCTCTCATAGGTTAACTTATGGGCTGCCTTTAACTTTTGAGTGCAGTTTCCCTTTGGGAGCAGATAGAAATGTGGAGTTTAGGGACTCTGAACTCACAATTTAAAAATACATCTTTTAGTGAAGTTTATTTTTAAATTGTTAGTTTGAAAGTGCCACTTTTAAAAAGTAGGCATTTTCTTGCTTAATCCATTCTGTGGCTCTGTGTGTTTGTGGCTTCCCCGTCTGGGTCAGTTTGACAATTGGGCTGTTCACACCTCTCCTCTAGACAATGACAAACAAAAGGGCTGGGGTTTAGCCTGCATATCCTGATTAGCCATCTGTGCTGGAAGGGAGGGGAGGACTGGTCACTCACACTTGAAAGGACTGTGCCTGCTCTCACACAATGCAGTCTCCGAACCCCTAGTGTGTGCCTAGGGCCTGGCCTGGACAAGGAAGGATCTTGAAAACACTTGAGACTTTGCTTTGAAGTTTGCCAACTTCATAGGCAGAAAAGGGTATGAGAAGAAGACCCAAAACCCCAGACTTTTAGAATCTTTCTGGAATCAAGAGGAACCTCTGCCAAGGAGAAGAGCTGGATGAGGAGTACTGTCCCTTTGCTGTGTTGCTTTGCTGGACTGGCCTGCAGTTGCTGCTTCTGCCTCAAAAGAGTGCAAAGTGTGTACTTTGCTGTGTGTCCTGCTTGAGAAAGTTCTCCAAGGGCTTGGACTAGAGCTTGCCTCCTCTTGGAAGTTTCAGGGACACCAAAGAATTCACTTTCCTCGACCTGTAGCACTGGGAACTGTGTGTTTTGTGCTGTTGAAGAGGAGAAACCACTGTGACGCCGCTAACGATGCCACTGGCCTGCACTGTGACGTGCCGACGCCACACGGAGTCACATTGCCCCACTTCGCAGCGCGACCCTGGTCTCACCGACGTCGTCATTGGACGACTTGTATTTGGTCTTGTTTTAAATAGATAAATATTGGCTATTTTTTAAAAACTGGTGTGGTGTTCTTTTGTAGTGTTTTCATTGTGTTACTGTGTTTTATGTGCAAATGCTTTACACATTGCTTCTGAGGAAAGCCTGACTCCTCGTGCCAAGCTACCAAGGGGGTGAGCAGGGGTTATCTGAGCAGGTATCTCCCTTATCCTGACTAGAGTGAGGGTCCCTACTTGGACAGGGTGCAAACCGACTGCCAACTAGAGACCCCATTGCTAACAGAGCCATTGCAAAAGGCCGCTCACAGGAGATTGACGTCTATCATTACGACGTCTCGTTTAGGTTGAAGTGTTCCCTTCAAGTCTTTGATCGCTGTCATAATATATCGGAGGAAGGGCTTGGCAAGCAGCTGAGCTTCATGTCAGCCTTCCCCACCGCCCGACTCCCCTGATGCCCTCTACCCCAGGCGTTGTCATCAGGACTGCGTATTCATTTAAACTGTTGGATTGTGCGGGTCGGCGGCCTTGATTTCAGACCATGCTCGTCAGTAACCTCTACGGTCAGCCTGTGACCCAAGTTCAATTCAATGCATGCTAGTGCATGAATGGCGGGCCAAGAGGGGAGGGGAGGGCTGTGCCACCCAGACACCAGTGGACCCACACCCCTATAGGCCAATCTCCAGAGACTGCTGTGCGTTGAAAGGGGAGGAGCCCCTACAGTCCCATCAACATTGTTGTGGCCTACAAAGAGTCCTCAAGTTAAGGATTGGTACCTCATGGGTGGCATCCCTGTCGAATGTCCATCTCACTCAAAAAGAGTATGCACACGGGGGGACTCGACTCCAGCCAGCCATCCCCAGCGTAGTTCTTCCGGCCTGGTGTTTATCTTCTTCTGCCAGGGGGCCACAGATCTCCAGAGTACCAAAATGAAGGGCGAGGAGGGGAGCAAGCTCAACCCCCCATTAAAAGGGGAAAGGGGGCAGGAGTGGAGCCCCGACTCCCAGGCACAGCCTCCCTGTCTCCCGCTGTCTCCCCTTCTCACCAGCGACTAGGTCTCAATATGTCTCCGGATCTGTCAGGCCGATGCAGGGGCTATGTTCCAAACTCAAGGGCCCCCGCTCCCAAATTTCTCACCAATTAGGGCGCAATGCCTGCTGCCAAACCGGAACACCCGCGAGGGCTACCATGCTCGTCAGCAGCTGGCAAGGCAGTTCTTGTTGTGCTGCCCACGGCAGACCTGCTGAATCAGGTACTGCTGTCTGCCGGATTCCCACAGGTGCACAGGCCGCTGTCTTCCACCCCCACCACTGCCAGGCACCGCACTCTTGCTGTTCTGATCGCTCTAGGTCTGATCTGCTCTGGTGTTCTACAGCAGCTCCAGCCGCCATTTTGGCAGATCTTCGCTTCAGGCTCAACTGCCCAGCTCCCACTGGAAGCCAGGAGAGCCAGTAAAGCCAGGAATCACTCCTACATTCAAGGAGGGAGGATCAGGGAGGTAGCTCAGTAGTGGGACCCAGACTGGGTTCTGATGGACAGGACTTTAGGGCAGATGGCAGGAGATAATCGTCTGGCAACTAGAGAGCCGCTCTAGTGTGCGGCTATTGTCAGTGGCGAAAGGCCACGCCCCCAACTGATACAATAATTAAGACATTCTAATTTCATATTTTAAAAGTTTATATCATCTGACTGTCGAGTACGCACAACACTGTAACTAAGGGGCAGAGCTGCATCTGCTTTTCAGAATGCACAGGTGTTTGTGTTATAAAGGCCCCCATATTAAGCCTCTACTTATTAAACCTCAATTGATCTCAAAAGACACATGGCTCTGGAATGAAGGCTGAATAGCAACTGCATTGGGTCACAGGTTTGAGCAGCCAAAGACAAAAAGCCTGATGTGCCTTGGTGCTTTCAGCTAAAACCAAGGTAAAAAGAGAGCACCCTAAAGGACATATATACAACAGATTGACGTAGGGCAGCATCCCAAGTCTTTTTGCTGGCTGGATTGCACCGTATTTATTAAATATGGTACATTCCTGTCCTTTCACCCAGTGCTAGCGCACAATTTGGTGCCTAGCGCCAACTCACCCCCCTTGCACCATGGTGCAAGAGTGTCTGCACAGCATACATCAATATTTTATGCAGAAAGGGGCACCTTCCTGCACAAAAGCAGTCCGCAGTGTTGCAGAATGCAGCACAAATGGAAAGAGGAAACAAGCATTTGTAATGCAATAGGTCTCACATTTGTGAGAGTTAGAACTATTGGTGTTGTACATGACAATGTATTATACATATGTGTTTTGGCTTGGAGTGTAGTGGATGTATGAACAGAGACACAGCACTGTCTAGAAGACTAAGAATGGGGAATAACCACTGGGAACAGAGACACAGCTGCAGCACTGCCTTGAGGACTTAGGGGGTCATTCTGACCCCGGCGGGCGGCGGGAGCCGCCCGCATGGAGGGAACCGCCGAATGACCCCACCGCGGTCAAAAGACCGCAGCGGCCATTCTGGCACCCGTCGCGATTTTCAGTGTCTGCAAAGCAGACACTGAAAATCATTATGGGGCCCTGTTAGGGGGCCCCTGCACTGCCCATGCCAGTGGCATGGGCAGTGCAGGGGCCCCCAGGGGCCTCACGACACCCGTTCCCACCATCCTGTTCCTGGCGGTAAAAACCGCCAGGAACAGGATGGCGGGAAGGGGGTCGGAATCCCCATGGCGGCGCTGCAAGCAGCGCCGCCATGGAGGATTCCCTGGGCCAGGGGTAAACCGGAGGGAAACCGCTGGTTGCCCTTTTCTGACCGCAGCTTTACCGCCGCGGTCAGAATGGCCCAGGAAGCACCGCCAGCCTGTTGGCGGTGCTTCCGCGGTCCCCGGCCCTGGCGGTCATGGACCGCCAGGGTCGGAATGACCCCCTTAGACTGGAGGAGTTACTGATGGGAACAGAGAAGCAGCTGCAGCACTGTCTAGGGGACTAATAATGAGGAATTACCAATGGGACCAGAGAAGCAGCTGCAGCATTGTCTACAGGACTAGAAATTAGGAATTACCACTGGGACCAGAGAAGCAGCTAGCAGCACTGTCAAGAGGACTTAGAATGAGGAATTGCCACTGGGAACAGAGAAGCAGCTAGCAGCACTTCCTAGAGGAATTAGAATGAGGAATTACCAATGAGACCAGAGAAGCAGCTGCAACACTGTCTACAGGACTGAGAGTGAGGAATTACCACTGAGACCAGAGAAGCAGCTAGCAGCACTGTCTAGAGGACTTAAAATGAGGAATTTCTGACGGGACCAGAGAAGCAGCTTGCCGCTTTTTCTAGAGGACTTAGTATGAGGAATTACTAAGAGGACCAGAAAAGCAGCTAGTAGCACTTCCTGAAGGACTAAGAATGAGGAATTACTACTTGGACCAGAGAAGCAACTGCAGCACTGTCTAGAGGACTTAGAATGAAGAATTACAATTGGGATCAGAGAAGCAGCTGCAGCACTGTCTACAGGACTAAGAATGAGGAATTACCACTGGGGCTAGAAAAGCAGCTAGGAGCAGTGTCTAGAGGACTTAGAATGAGGGATTAACACTGGGACCAGAGACACAGCTAGCAGCACTGCCTAGAGGACTTAGAATGAGGAATTACCTATGGGACCAGAGAAGCAACTTGCAGCATTGTCTAGAGGACTTATAATGAGTAATTACTAATGGGCCCAGAGAAGCAGCTTGAAGCACTTTCTAGAGGGCTAAGAATGAGGAATTACCACTGGGATCAGAGAAACAGCTCCAGCACTGTGTAGAGGATTTAAAATGAGGAATTGCCCCTGGGTCCAGAGAAGCAGCTGCAGCATTGTCTACAGGACTAACAATGAGGACTTACCACTGGGACCAGTGAAGCAGCTAGCTGCACTGTCTAGAGGTCTTAGAATGAGGAATCTCTGATGGACCAGAGAAGCATCTTGCGGCTTTTTCTAGAGGACTTAGAATGAGGAATTACCGACGGGACCAGAGAAGCTGCTAGTAGCACATCCTAGAGGACTAATAATGAGGAATTACCACTGGGACCAGAGAAGCAGCTGCAGCATTGTCTAGAGGACTTAAAATGAAGAATTACCACTGGGATCAGAAAAACAGCTAGCAGCACTGCCTAGAGGACTTAGAATGAGGAATTACCATTGGGACCAAAGAAGCAGCTAGCAGCACTGCCTAGAGGATTTAGAATGAGGATTTACCAATGGGACTAGAGAAGCAGCTTGCAGCATTGTCTAGAGGACTTAGAATGAGGAATTACTGATGGGACCAGAGAAGCAGCACTTCCTAGAGGACGAAGAATGAGGAATTACCACTGGGTCCAGAGAAGCAGCTGCAGCATTGTCTACAGGACTTAGAATGAGGAATTACCACTGGGACGAGAGAAGCAGATAGCAGCACTGTCTAGAGGACTTAGAAATAAAAATTACCATTAGGAAAAGAGAAGCAGCTAGCAGCACTACGAAGGGGCTTAGAATGAGTAATTACTGACAGGTCCAGAGAAGCAGCTTGCAGCATTGTCTAGAGGGTTTAGAATGAGGAATTACCAAAGGGACCAGAGAAGCAGCTAACAGCACTTCCTAGAGGACAAAGAATGAAGAATTACTCCAAGGACCAGAGAAGCAGCTGCAGCATTATCTACAGCACTGTGTAGAGGACTTAGAATGAGGAATTAGCACTGGGTCCAGAGAAGCAGCTACATCACTGTCTACAACACTAAGAATGAAGAACTGCCACAGGGCTGAGAGAAACAGCGAGCAGCACTATCTAGAGGACTTAGAATGAGGAATTACCCCTAGGACAAGAGAAGCAGCTACCAGCACTGCCTAGAGGGCTTAGAATGATAATTTACGGACGGGTCCAGAGAAGCAGCTTGCATCATTGTTTATAGGACTTAGAATGAGGAATAACCAACCGTACCAGAGAAGCAGCTAACAGCACTTCCTAGAGGACAAAGAATGAGGAATTACCCCTATGACCAGAGAAACTGCTAGCAGCACTGTCTAGAGTACTTAAAATTAGGAATTACCACTGGGACCAGACGAGCAGCACTGCCTAGAGGATTTAGAATGAGGAATTTCCATTGGGATGAGAGAAGCAGCGTGCAGCTTTTTCTAGAGGACTTTGAATGAGGAATTACTGACGGATCAGAGATGCAGTTAGCAGCTCTTTTTAGTGGACTAAGAATGAGGAATTACCAATGGTACCTGAGAAGCGGCTAGCAGCTCTTTTTAGAGGACTAAGACTGAGGAATTAACTCTGGGACCAGAGAAGCAGATGCATCACTGTGTAGAAGACGTAAAATGAGGAATTACCACTGGGGTCACAGAAGCAGCTGCAGCATTGTCTACAGAACTATGAATGAGGAATTACCACTGGGATGAGAGAAGCAGCGCTGCCTAGAAGAGTTAGAATGAGTAATTAATGACAGGTCCAGAGAAGCAGCTTGCAGCATTGTCTAGAGGACTTAGAATGAGGAATTACCCACGGGACCAGACAAGCAGCTGACAGCACTTCATAGAGGATAAAGAATGAGGAATTACCTCCAGGACCAGAAAAGCAGCTGCAGCATTTCTACAGGACTAAGAATGTTGAATTACCACTGGGGCCAAAGAAGCAGCTGCAGCATTTTCTAAAGAACTAAGATTGAGGAATTACCACTTGGACCAGAGAAGCATCTAGCAGCACTGTCTAGAGCCTTAGAATGAGGAAGTACCACTGGGGCCAGAGAAGCAGCTAGCATCACTGTGTAGAGGACTTAGAATGAGGAATGACTGACGGGAATAGAGAAGCAGCTTGCAGTATTGTCTAGAGGACTTAGAATGAAGAACTGCCAACAGGACCACGAAGCAACTAGCAGCACGTCTTAGAGGACTAAGAATGATGAATTACTACCGGGACCAGAGGAGCAGCTGCAGCATTGTCTACAGGACTAAGAATGAGGAATTACCACTGGGTCCAGAGAAGAAGCTGAAGCATTGTCTACAGGACTAAGAATGAGGAACTACCACTGGGGAGACAGAAACAGCTGCAGCAGTGCCCAAAGGACTTAGAATGAGGAATTACCACTGGGACCAGAGAAGGATCTAGCAGCGCTGTCTAGAGACGACTTACAATGTAGAATAACTGACAGGACCAGAGAAGGAGCTTGCAGCATTGTCTAGAGGACTTAGAATGAGGAATTACCTATGGGACCAGACAAGCAGCTAGCAGCAGTGGCTAGAGGGCTTGGAATGAGGAATTACCACTGGGACCAGAGAAGCAGCAAGCAGCCCTGCCTAGAGGATTAAAGATGAGGATTTACCACTGGGACTGGAGAAGCAGCTACAGCACTGTCTAGAGAACTTAGAGTAAGGAATTTTCACTGGGACCAGGGAAGCAGCTGCATCATTGTCTGCGGGACTAAAAATTAGGAATTACCACTGGGACCAGGGAAGCAGCCTGCATCACTGTCTAGAGCAGAGGTCTTCAAACTGGGGGGCGGGCCCCCCTAGGGGGGCCTCAAGTGATTCCCAGGGGGAGTGCCAGACTCTGGCCAAAAGAAGCATTGTACAGATGACAGGCCTTTGTTTTAAGCAGAAGCATGTTATTGCATTTTTAAAAAGGTAACAGTACTTAACTGCAATGTTTAAATAGGTCTAGACATATTTAGACATTGCCATCTTTAGAATTGTGAAAAATTCTGAGGGGGGGCCCAATGATTTTTATTTTTCAACTTGGGGGGCGCGGCATTAAAAAGTTTGGAAACCACTGGTCTAGAGGGCTTAGAATTAGGAATTACCACTGGGACCAGAGAAGCAGCTAGCAGCACTGTCTAGAGGACTTAGAATGAGGAATGACCGGGAATAGAGAAGCAGCTTGCAGCATTGTCTAGAGGACTTAGAATGAAGAATTGCCAACAGGACCAAGACGCAGCTAGCAGCACTTCTTAGAGGACTAAGAATGATGAATTACCACTGGGACCAGAGGAGCAGCTGCAGCACCGTGTAGAGGACTTAGAATGAGGAATTACCACTGGGACCAGAGAAGAAGCAAGCAACCCTGCCTAGAGGATTAAAAATGATGATTTACCACTGGGACTAGAGATGCAGCTGCAGCACTGTCTAGAGGACTTAGAATAAGGAATTATCACTGTGACCAGGGAAGCAGCTGCATCATTGTCTGCAGGACTAAAAACAAGGAATTACCACTGGGACCAGAGAAGCATCTTGCATCACTGTCTAGAGGGCTTAGAATTAGGAATTACTACTGGGACCAGAGATGCAGCTAGCAGCACTGTCTAGAGGACTTAGAATGAGGAATGACCAACAGGAATAGAGAAGCAGCTTGCAGCATTGTCTAGAGGACTGAGAATGAAGAATTGCCTACAGGACCAAGAAGCAGTTAGCAGCACTTCTTAGAGGACAGAGAATGATGAATTACCACTGGGACCAGGGAAACAGCTGCAGCACTGTGTAGAGGACTTAGAATGCGGAATTAACACTGGGTCCAGAGAAGCCGGCTGCAGCACTGTCTACAGGACTAAGAATGAGAAATTACCACTGGGATGAGAGAAACAGCTGTAGCAGTGCCCCAAAGGATTTAGAATGAGGAATTACCACTGGTGCCAGAGGAGGATCTAGCAGTGCTATCTAGAGGACTTAGAATGTGGAATTACCGACGGGACCAGAGAAGCAGCTTTCAGCATTGTCTAGAGGACTTAGAATGAGGAATTACCAATGGGACCAGAAAAGCAAGCAGCTCTGCCTAGAGTATTAAAAATGAGGATTTACCACTGGGACTAGAGAAGCAGCTGCAGCACTGTCTAGAGGTCTTAGAGTAAGGAATTATCATTGGGACCAGGGAAGCAGCTGCATCATTGTCTGTGGGACTAAGAATTAGGAATTACCACTGGGACCAGAGAAGCAGCTTGCATCACTGTCTAGAGGGCTTAGAATTAGGAAGTACCACTGGGACCAGAGAAGCAGCTAGCAGCACTGCCTATAAAATTAAGAATGAGCATTTATCACTGGGACCAGAGAAGCAGCTGCAGCACGGTTTAGAGGTCTTTAAAATGAGGAAGACTGAAAGTGGATGAGTGTGTGTCTCCCTACACAGAGCCAATTATTTCTAAAACAGCAGTGGAGGGAAAGGTGGCTTGGAAAACATCAATTAAGCATACCTGAGCAGAGGTATAAGAATAAACTGAACCTGAAACTTTTGGTGCCTTTCTAAACAGTGTTTTCACTAAAGTGGTTTGAATAAAATGGAAGCATTTAAGACAAGCTCAAAAAAGAACGAATGGCAATAGTGGACGTGGTTAAAGCCCATAGACTGAATACAGCATGTCTTGCAGACAGCGCAAGCGTGCTGCCTAGGCTAGACCTAAAAACGAGGAGAAATAAAAACATTTCTCCTTGTTACACCACCCCTGGGGAGGCATAAGGTTTTGGCGCTGTCTCAGGTTTACGTCATTTAGTAAATATGGGGCAGCGTCAATACCCATGGGTGTTGCTTGAGAAAACCCATTGCAACACCCATGGAACACCGCCCTGATGCAGAGTAAGGCAATGCAGTGACGTGCGCTGCCTTGCCTTACTCCATATCTATGAGGCCATAAAAAGCCACACAAGGTGGCTTTGCGTGGCCTCATAGATTTGGTTCTGCAGTCTGCGTCACCGGAGCATCAATAAAAGTGACGCTCTGGAAACATACGGGGCCTGTAAATATGCCCTTAAGTTCTACTTTTTTTATTACTTCTGAAGACAAATCCCAAAGTGCTTTTGCTGAAAATTATGACTAGCATTGCTTTATTTCATCCACGAGGGCAAAAGCTATCAAGGGTGCAACAGGAGCTATGGCACCAGGGCACCAGGGTCAGAGAAAACCATTGCATTTAATTTTTAGATTTATTTTACTGTCAAACTATATGGAATAGGGGCCTCTTTTTGTTTTTTAGGACCCATGGCACTGTTACTACACTACTTCTTTCGTTTCCCTTTAAGCGTTGTGAAAGTAAAGTTTTGATCTCCTTCTCTTCATGTTGATAGTCTGTTGTTAATTATGTGAACTTGTACAGGATGTCAGGGTTCTACCATACTGCCATCAAGTGATGTTCATGTGGTCCCTGTGGGGTTCAGATGTTTCAGCAGAATATGACAGAACTCTTCACAACACCTTGCTTTCGACGTTCCACATCAGATCCCAGACCAGGCTTCCACACTACCATCCTGATGCATCATGGACCTTGTAGTCCTTTCTGTCTTCAAATCATGCCCCAATAACATACTGGTCGTGGTGCTTATTCTCTGTCTTCAACCCTGGATCATACAGCCTTTCTGACCCTTTTATACCTGCTTTTTGGACTTTTTCAATCTTATGTTTCTGGTCAGTACTCTGCGCCTGGCTTCCCTGTTTCCTGTCTTGTGTCTTTGGTTTTCCTGGTCTTCCCTTTTCCATGTCCCTGTTCAGCCTTCCCTTCATTAGTGGTTCCCTGATTCCTTGCACCTGTTTTTTTACTTGCATCGAGCTCTCTCCCTGCACCTGTGCTCTTCTCCTGGGCATCCTGCTATTTCAGCCTTGTGAGCTCTGAGTGCAGCGGTTTTCAGATGACTTGGTGGTTGAGTCACCCTGTGCTGTAGCATCCATATGGCTGCTTTCCAGGCTTGCTTTTTGATTCAGTTTCTAGCTCTTGTTTTCCTGTTTCCCTTGTAGTCATTATTCCTGGTTTTGTCTGCACCCGTCCTAATTTGCCCTGTTATGTGTAAACTCCTTGTCTTATGAGCTGTGTATTCCGTTCCTCAACATGAGCTTGATTCCAGTCCTGCTTTTCCCAGAGCCCTGTTCCTGTTCCATGTTCTTTCCACTGCTCCCCTGTGTCTTCATGTGTGTTTATATTATAATCTTGATTGTCGTTGCTCCCAAAGGTACCAGTCAGACTCCAGGGCTTATGCCTTTGTCACGGAGAACCACCCGGTGCTTTTTCTCCATGGGTGCTGCTGGGTGTCTCCCTGACCTCTGTGAGATTAAAATGCTCCTTGCATTTTTCTAAGATCTTTCCACCTCACAGAGAGATCACTATCAAAAGAGCATTCAAACTATCATTTATGATAGTTTATCTCTCATCTCCCTTGCACCACTTTGTTGTAGTCATTTTGTTATCTTATAGTTTCTCTTTACAGAATTTCAGTTTCCCGATCACAGCCTGTTCATGGCTACTGCAGTGTTCAGCTTCTGTCCTCCCTACTTCAGGTGCTTGCTTGTATCTGTTTTACCCCTTCTGTGGAAAAAAAATTCCCGGATAGATAGTACACACCCCCTGTATAGATTCTAGTCCCAAACTTATCCTTCTAGTCCCCTGACACAGGAGGAGGCTGCAAGTGCGGCCCCAGGTGACCCTCCTCTTTTGTTCACACAAATAATGGTTGATGTGATGTTCCAGATTTGTACTGTTGTAGTTTTTGGAATTCCTGGCTCGTTCTCATTCTTCTCATCCTGTTGGAGCTCCACACTGACACCATTAAGAATAGATCCTGCAGGTGTTTAACCCCATAGGTGCGGGCTGCAGCCACTGGCCGGTGCCCGCACTACCTCCCTGGTGTGGGTCATGATCAGCAGTGGCCGACACCAAGGAGGGGGTTAAAAAATCCTCCAATTTCTTTTTTGTTACCCCTGGAGATGCGGGAGAACTTCCGCGTTATACCCGCCCCCCACCCATCCCTCTGTGATGTCAGCGAGGCGCACTGACATCACATTCTTCCCCAGCGGAGCAGTGGAGGAGCAGGTGAGCATCCTCTCCCCACCACGGTGGTGAAAAAAAGGCCAAAACGGCCTCCCCAGATGCCAGGGAGGCATAGTTGGAAAGGGCAGAGTGTCTTTTTTCCATCGATGCCTTCCTGGCACCATTTCCTGGCCATGGATTGCAGTGTGGCTGCGATCCATGGCCAGGCAACGTCCCTAGGCAGCAGGGATGTTGTCTGGAGGGATCGGCCCCCATGTAAGTGGGCCAGCCCCCAACCATGGGAGCACAAAATAATAAAAAAAGATGTTGGGGTTCTTCTGGGGAAGTGATTGCGCCCCCCCAGAATAAGAAATAAATGGGTTTAAAAAAGAAATGGCGGGGTCGGCCCTTCCTACACGGGCCGCCCAGGTGGCATATTTTTTTTTTTTTAAATTATGGTTTTCCTGGGGAGTGCGTAATGGGACATTTTTAGGGTCGAGCGCAAAGCGCTCTGTCCCTGGTGTAATCTCTCTGTGGGCTTTTAACCATGCCAAGCCCATCAGTTTGGTTGGTTTGTGGGCTTGCCTTTTAAAATTAGGGTGATTTCATTGGGGAAACACAGGAATATTTGCACTTTTGCGGGTTGCATGGATAATTGCACTTTTGCAGATACGTTTCACTGTGAGTGAACTTCTGTTTCCTTTTGTGTGTTTCCTTTGCGCTCATAGTGGCCCTTGGCTTGCTTATTTGAAACTGTTTACTTTTCAATGTGACTTGATAATAGGAGGTATTGTTTGTCCTATATTTGAATACATCACAGCAAACTCAAAGAGTATTTTGAAAGAATTTTAATCTCTGTTAGTCCTTTGTTTATGTTGCCAATGTAGTTGCGAGATAACGTTGATGTTGGTGGTATTTAAGTAGTAATGAAAGTGGGCACTGTATTAACCTGTGAACAAGGAGCGGAGGCTCCGAAACGCGTAAGGTTCTGTGATTTAATAAACACGCTGATGTTCAAGTAGTCTTGGCGTGTTGTGATGTTGTGACAGGGGTCGCGTTTCCAGGCGGCATGGTGTTTTTGTGTATATATATATCTATATATATATATATGTAACGAGAGACAAATCTCTCTATAGATGTGTATATATATAAATATTTGTATATATATATAAATAAATATATGTATGTATATATATATATATATATATATATATATATATATATATATCTTTTTTACATGTTTTGTTTTCCGGGAGCCACTATCGGCCTCCAGGGAAACCATGCATATATAAAAGTGATATAAAGAAGGTTTCTGTCACTTCATTAAAAAGCAGAAAAAGAGAGTCGCACCATATATATATATATATATATATATATATATATATATATATATATATATATAAGAGAGAGAGAGTAGAGAGAGATAGATTCTCTCTAGATAGAAATAGATCTGTCTTTTGTCTAGTGGCAGTTTTGACGCCATAAAGTAGCTCAGATGGTTTATATGCCTGCTGCAAAGGATATACATGTATTTAGCTGAGTGGATTAGTAAAGCCAGGCGTTACCTGTGTTTAAAACAAATGAAATGTATGTGGAGGGGGCTATGGAGATATAAGGGACACTTTTGCTGGGTGGTACTGAGGGAATTAGAAGAGAAGGCATGGGAGGCAGAGCACCAAAAATGACTGTCGCACAGCGCTAAGGGCTGTGATGATGGGTATGTGGTAAGGTGAAGTAATAGTGTGTCTTTTTTGTTTTTTTCAGTGTCTTCAGAGAATCTGCAGAATCAGAGAAGAAGCAAAGGTAAGGTGACGACATTTACTATTGGACCCATCACACACACCCAAAAGCAATTTTGTGACTCTGTCTTCTACGTAGGCTAGTACTTTAGAGGGACAGTTTAGCCTGTAGCAGAGATGGTGTCTGGTTGGATGACTGCTGCTCAAGCCCTAATTCAAGTTATGGAGGATAGCTCTGAGGCAGGATCAGAGACTGAGACAGCATCTGAGGTAGAGGACAGTGGGGCAGAACCTGGGAGTGATTTTTCAGTCGGCGGAGTCACATCCGACGACACCTCTTCCAGTGATTCTGAGGGAGACGATGACAATAGTCATGCTGTCCCTTCGCAAGCACAGTCTGTGCAGCGGGACAACACTGGGTTAGCCAAGCCCAGAGAGCAGGTGTGTGCGGCCACAATCACAGAGAGATTGCTCGCTTGAAAGCACCCCGATTTAGTTCTGCCCCAAATTCCACCTTTTACTGGTGACGCTGGATGTAAATTCGATATGGCCAACTTTTTGCCAGTTGACTATGTCCATCTATTTTTGGATGTTGACTTCCTTCAGGAAATTGTGCAGCAAACAAATTTGCATGCAGACCATTTTCTGAGGGAGCATGGAGGCACTCTAGGGTCCCGTTCTAGGGCATGCCAGTGGACTCCCACTTTGCTGGCGGAGTTGAAGATATGAGGTTAGTGCAGAAACCCACCTTGCAGTCCTACTGGATGACTCCCACGGTTTGGGTAACCCCCATCTTCACACCATACATAAGCAGAGATCGTTTTTTGCTCCTGCAGCACATTCTGCATTTCAATGACAATTCTGCTGCATTGTCCCGGGACCATCCAGACCGTGACAGGTTGTTCAAAATTTGGCCTGTCGTGGAACATTTGTCTGCAAGATTTCCCGAGATCTATACTCCTGGAAAAAATATAGCAGTCGGTGAGTCCTTGATCCTGTAGAAAGTAAGGTTGCTGTTCAGACAGTACATTGCGAGCAAAAGAGCTTGCTATGGCATAAAGTTGTACATGCTGTGTGAGAGCTCTTCTGGCTATGTGTACAGCTTGAGAGTGTATATAAAGTTTCTACCCTAAACCCTGTAGGTTGCCCTCCCACATTAGGGGTCACAGGAAGGATTGTATGGGAATTTGTCCAGCCACTCCTTCACAAAGGTTATAACCTTTATGTGGACAATTTCCATACATGAGTAGAGCTGTTCAGTGAGCTCTACAAAGCTGGCACTGTGGCCAGTGGTACAGTTCATTGTAACCACAAAAGATTCCCGCAGGAGCTTGTTTGCACGAAGCTCCAGAAATCCCAGAGTACTGCTTTGTGTTCCAACGAACTGCTCGCAGTCATGTTCTAGGATAGGTGTGATGTATACGTGCTCACTACAATTCATGATGAGATCTCTTCCCCCATCACTGTTTGGGGTCAGATGGCCGAAGTCCACAAGCCCATCTGAATACTTGATTACAATAAGTACATGGGCGGAGTGGACAAGAACGACCAGGTTCTTCAACCATACAATGCGTGTCGTAAAACTTGCACTTGGTACAATACACTGTTTACCCACCTGATCAAGATGGCAACATACAATGCATATGTTGTTTATCGTGAGACGACCACAGGAAGACTCATGACTTTCCTTGACTTCCAGTAGTCTGTATTTGAAAGACTCACTGCTGTTACAGAAGCAGCAACAGCCTCCACCTCAAATGTTCTGGAGGATGTGGCAAGGCTGCAGGAGCGACACTTTGCTGATCACATTCCTAAAACACCCAAAAAGGATCATCCATGTCATCGCTGTAAAGTGTACTCGAAGCATGGAAAGCGGCAGGAGAGTTAGTATTATTGTCCCCAGTGCCCATCTCAACCAGCCCTCTGTGTCCCTACTTGCTTTACGTCATATCATACTAAAGTGGGAAATCGACTAAGGTGGAGCTGTCGTTGGGTAATCCCTTCAGTGGCTGTGCATGGATAACGAACGTCCATGGGCCACTGCTTCGTTAGGCAAGCAGGCACAGAATTTTACTTTATCTACTTCAGGAAATAATGGACTTCCTTATGTCCTGCTTGAGACCTATATCCACCATCAGAACGTGGTAGGTGTCCTGTTCAATTAACGTGCATTATAGTCCCCATACTGCACATACTAGTGGACAGAACATATGCCACATTGTCACGGAGTACCATGTGTGGCAAAATGTTAAAAGCATGACTGAATTTTGAAGTGCTTGGGAACTTAAGTATGCTACACAGGGACTACCATGATTGCCAACGAGAACCAGAGTAAGTGTAATAAGTCAAACAAATGTCCTGTTGGACATATTCACCAACATTTCTACTAGTTTGAAAGTGTGTGTTGGACTTTTGCTTATGCAGGGTCATCCCCAGTCTTTTTGCCTCCTGCCTCGTATTTTTTTTCTGACCTGTTGCTGTTGGCTTTTCAACTCTGAGCACTTTACCACTGCTAACCAGTGCTAAAGTGCATATGCTCTCCGTGTAAATTGTATGTAATTGGTTTATCCATGATTGGCATATTTGATTTACTAGTATGTCCCTAGTAAGGTGCACTAGAGGTGCCAGGGCCTGTAAATCAAATGCTACTAGTGGGCCTGCAGCACTGGTTGTGCCACCCACATAGGTAGCTCTGTAATCATGTCCCAGACCTGCCACTGCAGTGTCTGTAAGTGTATTTTTACACTGTAAATTCGACTTGGCAAGTGTACCCACTTGCCAGGCCTAAACCTTGCCTTTTCTTACATGTAAGGCACCCCTAAGGTAGGCCCTAGGTAGCCCCAAGGGCAGGGTGCAGTGTATGGATAAGGTGGGACATATAGTAATGTGGTTTATATGTCCTGACAGTGAAATACTGCCAATTTCGTTTTTCACTGTTGCAAAGCCTGTCTCTCTCATAGGATAACATGGGGGCTACCTTTAAATATGATTAAAGTGTAGATTCCCCTAGAGAGTAGATGGACATGTGGAGTTTGGCGTCCCTGAACTCACAATTTAAAAATACATCTTTTAGTAAAGTTGATTTTAAGATTGTGCGTTTGAAAATGCCACTTTTAGAAAGTGAGCATTTTCTTGCTTAAACCATTCTGTGACTCTGCCGTGTTTGTGGATTCCCTGTCTGGGTCAGTTTGACAGTTGGGTTGTTTTTCACCTCACACCAGACAGTGACACAAAGGGGGCTGGGGTGTAACCTGCATTTCCTGATTAGCCATCTCTGCTAGGAGGGAGGGGTGGAGTGGTCACTCTCAACTGAAAGGACTGTGCCTGCCTCTGACAATGCCGGCTCCAACCCCCTGCTGTGTGTCTGATGACTTGCCTGGGCAAGGCAGGATTTCACAAGTAGGTGTGAGTCCCCTTTGAAGAAAGGTGACTTCAAAGACTAAAATGGGTATAAGAAGGGCACCCAAATCTACAGACTTGAGAAACACTTCTGGAACCAAGAGGAAACTGCCTGGAGAAGAGCTGATAGCTGAGGAAGACGTGCTGCCCTGCCTGTGACTGTGCTTTGTGGAGCTTTCCTGCAGTGCTGCTTCTGCCAGAGTAAGAGGGCAAAAACTGGACTTTGTGTGCCTTCCATCTTGTGAAGAAATCTCCAAGGGCTTGAGTTAGAGCTTGCCTCCTGTTGTTTGAAGTCTCAGGGACAGCAAAGACTTCTCTCTGCCAGCACCTGGAGTCTCTGTAGAGACTCCTGCTCTGACAAGTGGCGCCCTATCCAGTCCCTGGGCCCTTGAAAGGAAAGCTGGTGGAAATCCAAGGAAATCGACTTCGGACGACTCCGGACCGACGCCGCTGCTGAATCCGGTAACGCCGCCTGCACCTGACACCGTGACCTTCGCTGGAACGCGACACTCTTCGCAGGCCCGTCGCCGCAGCAGCCCCGCTGAAGTCCGCGACTCCGTGGAAGTCGCCGCACCACGTCGTGACCGACGCCGCTTGAAGTGCACGGATTCAACGTTTCGCACAGATGCCGCGATTCCTGACTTCGCGCCTCGGCTTGTTTTCACTCTTCACCAAAGGTACTGTACTTGGGGGTCTACACGACTCCGTGTCCGGCGCCGCTGGTGTCGGCTTGTTGGGAACGACTCCGTCACGACGCCGTGTTAACATCTCATTGAAGCATTTTTTGTTTCTAAGCGCTATTTTTGAGTTTAATCTTTAAAAATTCATAACTTGACTTGTGTATGTCGGATTTTTGTCGTTTTGGTCTTGTTTTGTTTAGATAAATATTTCCTATTTTTCTAAACCGGTGTTGTGTCATTTTGTAGTGTTTTCATGAAGTTACTGTGTGTGTTGGTACAAATACTTTACACCTAGCACCCTGAGGTTAAGCCTACTGCTCTGCCAAGCTACCAAGGGGGTAAGCAGGGGTTAGCTGAGGGTGATTCTCTTTTACCCTGACTAGAGTGAGGGTCCTTGCTTGAACAGGGGGTAACCTGACTGTCAACCAAAGACCCCATTTCTAACAGTGTGCAAACTCAATTTGTGGCTGTGTTGGTGAATGAGTCCCACAGGATATTTGTTTGACTTTTTTACTTTAGAGACCTTAGGATTTCTTCATCAGCATGTCTGCCTTAGTTTCAATGGTAGATATGCTCGCTCAGTTCGAGGAATAGGCCTCCCAAGGCATACTTGAACATCCCCAACTTGCATCCACAAACTAGTGTAGTTCACTTGGCAATTATACAGGATAAGTCATGACTCTGATGAGGACAGAGACATGAATGGGTAAGGAAAGCTTATGGTCGGTGTGCCTTCACAGGGATATTGCACAGGTAGAAAGCAGATAGTAAAGATAGTACAGTTGTACATCATCTACACCTATGGATTCAAACCCATTGGTGCCATCCCAGCACTTAAGAACAATGACACATATATTTCAGTGTCTGACCCGCTTTTCATGTTCATTCTCCAAAGGAACTTAGTAGATGTTCAATTTGTTGTACGATAAGTGCATTACAGTCACAGCACTGCACATAATGTTGGCTAGGATATGTGCTACGTTCTCACGGAATCCTCTGTGCGCCAAACACTGCCCTTTTTCATAGCCTATGACCTTCTCTTCAGGGAACATTGAAAGAATTCTCCAGCATGTCTGCCTTAGTTTCAAAGGTAAATATGTTCACTCAGTTCAAGGAATCGCTTTGTACGGCATACTCAGACACCCCCAACATGCATCCACAAACTGAAAGGAGTTGGATTTAGCAAAGTGAGCGTGCTAAAGGCACATGAAAAACATGTCTTCCTGAGCCTCAGGTGGCTGTCATGGGAGTCATTAGTAAAGGTTTGTTACACATGCCTTCAGTAGTGTTCAGGAAGAAGGAGGTGGTAAAATGTAGTCAAACGTATTCCGTCCTGTGGCGTATGAATGTGATGGGCCCTTGTCTGGCAGTGGTAAATTAATGTGAGTGTAGTAATTGGTTGGATTGAGGCTGTGGCCGGCAGTATGAAAGGGTTGTTTGTTGTGCGTGAATGGCGTGTGAATGGACCATAAAGAGGCTGGTACCTGGATGTGGCTTTATGGCCCACCTTCAGAAGACTTGGTTTCAATATTCAGATACTTCGATAAGTATTCATGCTTTGAAACCATAATTTCTTGGTGTGCTGCAACCAACCAGTGTGAGTAGTGGATTAACTTTAACATAGTAGTACCAGGGGAGTCCAAGGGTTCAGGACTTGCATGGCTCTCACCAGTTTTCCTTTGCCCAGAATCCCCTTGAAATCACAAACTTTGCTTAAAAAACACTTTTGCCTTGCATTTCAGTGAGGGGAAGTCCTGGAACCTGCAGGCAGCCACAAATCTTCTACCACCCAGCGTCCCACTAAGTCTCCAGAGAAAAACACTGCCTCACTTTCGTGGGTGGGCAAGTGACCACAACAGGAAAGAACCCAAAACGGATTGTGGAAACATCAATATTAAGTACCACAAAACAGCCTGGTTTCGTAAGACAGCCACCTGAGTATTTGGTCCTGGGCTCGGCGGCCATATAGGGAAACCGACCAAACCCAGACATTTCTGAAAACTAGACACCCTGGGCAGTCCACTTGAGTGTGACGTGTTTGGATTTCACAAAGTTTTCTTACCCAAAGTACCTTGCAAAAGTGAAATGTTGAATAAAAACACAATTTTTCCTTGCTTTTTCATCACAGAAACTGCAGGAATGTGCAGGGATCCACAAAATTCCTACCACCCAGTGTTTTTCCACTTGTCCTGATAAAAACACAACCTCACTTGTGTGCCTAGTTTCTTCAGGAATGGATCACTCCAGGGTTAACAGTAGCCCTCATACAAGGATTCCCATTGACCCTTGTGTGATCTATTCCTGTCTCGGGCACTAGCCTACCCACACAAGTGTGGTACCATTTTTATCGGGATACTTGGGGGAATGCTGGGTGGAAGGACGTTTGTGGCTCCCCTCAGATTCCAGAACATTGCGGCACCGAAATTTGAGGAAAAAGTGTTTTTTAACCAAATGTTGAGGTTTGCAAAGGATTCTGGGTAACAGAACTCAGTGGGAGCCCCACAAGTCACCCCATTCTGAAGTCCCCTAGGTGTCTAGCTTTCAAGAATGTATAGGTTTGCTAGGTTTCCCTAGGTGCTAACTGAACTAGAGGCCAAAATCCACAGCTAGGCACTTTGCAAAAAAACAGGTCAGTTTTCTTTGGGAAAATGTGATGTGTTCACATTGTGTTTTGGGGCAATTCCTGTCCCGGGCACTGGCCTACCCACACAAGTGAGGTACCATTGTTATCGGGTGATGTTGGGAACGCTGGGTGGAAGGAAATTTGTGGCTCCTGTGAGATTCCAGAACTTTGCAGCACCGAACTATTAGGAAAAAGTGTTTTTTGCCAAATTTTCAGGTTTGCAAACGATTCTGGGTACCAGAACCTGGTGAGAGCCACACAAGTCACCCCATTCTGAATTCTCCTTAGTTTTCAGAAATGTATAGGTTTGCAAGATTTCCCTAGGTGCCGACTGAGCCAGAGGCAAAAAAATACACAACTAGGCACTTTACAAAAAACAGGTCAGTTTTCTTTGGGAAAATGTGATGTGTCCATGTTGTGTTTTGGCGCATTTCCTGTTGCAGGCACTGGGCCTACCCACACAAGTGAGGTACCATTCTTATTGGGAGATGTGGAGGAATGCTGAGTGGAAGGAAGTTTGTGGCTCCCCTCAGATTCCAGAACTTTGCAGCACTGACATGTAAGGAAAAAGTGTTTTTTTGCCAAATTTGAGGTTTGCAAAGGATTCTGGGGTACAGAACTCAGTGAAAGCCCCATAAGTCACCCCATTTTGAATTCCCCTAGGTGTCTAGTTTTCATAAATGTATAGGTTTTCTAGGTTAGCCTAGGTGCTGACTGAGCTAAAGGCCAAAATCCACAGTTAGGCACTTTGCAAAAAACACGTCCGTTTTCTTTGGGAAAATGTGATGTGTCCACGTTGTGTTTTGGAACATTTCCTGTTGCGGCCACTGGGCCTACCCACACAAGTGAGGTCCCATTTTTATCTGGAGACTTTGAGGACCGCTGGGTGGAAGGCAATTAGGAGCTCCCCTCAGATTCCAGAACTTTCCATCACCGAAATGTGAGGAAAAAGTGTTTTTGTTGCCAAAGTTTGAGATTTGCGAAGGATTCTGGGTTACAGAACCTGGTGGGAGCCCCACAAGTCTCCCCATTCTAAGTTCCCCTAGGTGTCTAGTTTTTAAAAATATATGGGTTTTCTAGGTTTCCCTAGGTGACAATTGAGTCACAGGCCAAAATCCACAGCTAGGCATTTTGCAAAAAACAGGTCAGTTTTCTTTGGGAAAATGTGATGTGTCCACGTTGTATTTTTGGGCATTTCTTGGTGCGGGCCCTGGGCCTACCCACACAAGTGAGGTCCCATTTTTATCGGGAGATCTGGGTGAAGGCTGGGTGGAAGGAAGTTTGTGGCTCCCCTCAGATTTCAGTACTTTCCATCACCGAAATGTGAGGAAAAACTGTTTTTTTTACACATTTTGAGATTTGCAAAGGGCACTGGGTTACAGAACCTGGTGAGAGCCTCACAAGTCACCAATTCTGAATTCCCGTAGGTGTCTAGTTTTAAAAAATGTATGGGTTTTCTAGGTTTCCCTAAGTGCCGACTGAGCCACAGGCCAAAATCCACAGCTAGGCACTTTGTAAAAAACAGATACGTTTTCTTTGGGAAAATGTGATGTGTCCACATTGTGTTTTGTGGCATTTCCTATCATGGTCACTGGGCCTACCCACAGAAGTGAGATACCATTTTTTATCGGGAGATGTGGGGGAATGCTGGGTGGAAGGAAGTTTGTGGCTCCCCTCAGATTCCAGAACTTTCCATCACCGAAATGTGAGGAAAAAGTGGTTTTCTTTGGGAAAATGTGGTGTCCACATGGTGTTTTGGGGGATTTCCTGTCCAGGGCAATGGGCCTACCCAAAGAAGTGAGATACCATTTTTATCGGGAGATGTGGGGGAATGCTGGGTGGAAGGAAGTTTGTGGCTCCCCTCAGATTTCAGAACTTTCCATCACCCAAATGTGAGGAAAAAGTGGGTTTTTTTGCTAAATTTTGAGGTTTGCAAAGGATTCTGGGTAACACAACTCAGTGAAAGACCCACAAGTCACCCCATTCTGAATTCCCCTAGGTGTCTAGTTTTCAAAAATGTGTAGGTTTGCTAGGTTTCCTTAGGTGCCGACTGAGTTAGAGGCCAAAATCCACAGCTAGGCTCTTTGCAAAAAACATGTCCAATTTCTTGGGGAAAACGTGGTGTCCACGTTGTGTTTTGGGGCATTCACCAAATTAATATACAATGAAAACCCATTGCAAGGTGCAGCTCATTTATTGGCTCTGGGTACCTAGGGTTTTTGATGGACCTACAAGTCCTATATATCCCCGCAACCAGAAGATTCCAGCAGACGTAACGGTATATTGCTTTTTAAAAAAAGGTCGCAGGAAAAACTACGTAGTAAAACTTGGAGAGAAATTATTGTTTTTTTCACCTCAATTTAAATATTTTTTATTTCAGCTGTTATTTTCTGTAGGAAAATCTTGTAGGATCTACACAAATGACACCTTGCTGCCTTCAGAATTTTGTCTACTTTTCAGAAATGTTTAACTTTCCGGGATTCAGCATTGGTTTCACACCCATTTCTGTCACTAACTGGAAGAAGGCTAAAAGCACAAAAAATAGTAAAAATTGGGTACGTCCCAGTAGAATGCCAAAATTGCGTTGAAAAATGCGGTTATCTGATTCAAGTCTGCCTGTTACGGAAAGCTGGGAAGTTGATGATTTTAGCACCGCAAAGTCTTTGTTGATGCCATTTTCAGGGAAAAAAAACACATGCTTTCTTCTGCAGCCCTTTTTCCAATTTTTCTGAAAAAAAATGAAATTGTATCTGTATTTTGGCTAATTTCTTGGTCTCCTCTAGGGGAAAACACAAACTCTGGGTACCTTTAGAATCCCTACGATGCTGGGGAAAAAGGACGCAAATTTGGCGTGGATAGCTTATGTGGGCAAAAAGTTATAAAGGCCTGAGCGTGAACTACCCCAAATAGCCAAAAAGTGCTCAGCATGGGGGCTCGCCAGCTAAGGGGTTAATAAAGGTTTTCTGACTCGATACCACGCATGCAGGTGTTTGGGGTACACATCCGTGCCCCCTTCCCAGCACAGATGCACTCCTTGATTAGTTCCATTTTATCTGCCCATCAGTGTTGATCATAGTCAAATATTTTTGCACTCTATGACTTCTTACATGGATAAATTGGCCTGTTTTTTTCTCTGTGTTTGGTCTTGACTGCTGTCTGGTGAGAGGTCATGTTGTCACACAACACACACTGCACAACATGTAAACATAAATACAGCTGCAGTAAGGGGTTTTTGTAGAGCTCCTTTCAGACACATTCTAGAGTAGTTCAGTTGGCTTTAGGCATTGGCTAAAAGAATTGTCCATCACCGTTTGTGTTAGCCCACTGCATAACAGGATGTAATACACACATGCACTGTTTTTGTTTGGGACCCCTGCGAACACCTGTGCTGTTTCTACAAACTCCATGCATGCACCCATTGGCACTCTTGTAATGGATATAAAGATGTTTATCATGTGTGCATATATATGTAAATGTGCCATTATGCACCAGTAGCCTTTCTGGCGTTTTGCATTACCGTTCCAAAATGGCGTTGGTTGTGTTAGAAGAGAAAAGTAAATATAAACAGGCATTGGCGAGCCATATAGTTCGGCACAGGCCTGTTCACAGTGAGACCTATTGGCGTTCTCAATGCCTGTTAAGTGGGAAGCTACACTGTGACAATTAAGGACACCAAAATAGTGCTTTAAATGGGCCGGTACTGTCCGGTACTGAGTACCGGCACTCTTCATTTTGAGAGGGGGAGTACCGGCACATCTCGAGAAAACCGTAATACTTGTAATTGGAGAGTACCGGCACTTCTCATGAACAAGCAGGTACTCTGCACAGAGTACCGGCACTTTAATTTTTCTATTTCAAGCACGGCACCAAACGTAGAAATCTGAGGGGAAAAGAAAGACGTTTACATTAGCAATTTGCAGACCTCTCAGATTGCTCATTGCTTGACCCCAGATAGCGTTACGTCAATGTTTATCTGTGGATTACTGTTTGAGAGTACATATACACCCCAGTTAGCTTCTAAGCGCCCATTGGAGCACCTTCTGCGGGATGCGCGCTGTCGCGTGGCATGGCCCTGGACCCGCGCCAACTCTCCTCTCTAAAAGGAAAGCTCTGTGCCTTGTTCAGGTGATGCTTCTTTGGACGTATCACGGGGAGTCGCGTCCGTGCGTCCTTGCCAGTGGAACAGAGCGGGAGCTTCAGATGTGGCGGAGATTCCTGGTGCACTGAAGTGTTGTTTTGGAGGGAGTGGGGCGGACACAGGTCCAGAACCGATATACAAATCAGCACTTCAGTTGCCCATTGGCTTTGCCTACCGAAGAATGTACGGTGTCTGCGTTAGCCAAAGAGCCACCACGTACCATGGAGCATCAGGGCACCTGAATATTAATATTCATGAGTTGGTTAAGGGTATATCCGGCTGCGTACAGCATCCACACAGCACTGAAAGGGGCTGACAAATGCTGGCATGCGAGCTCGGTCACTGTGCGATGCCAGCCCTTTGCTGAAACCGTTGCTTGAAGGGGAAGGATTCACACTGATGCAGGCGTGACCGGTTGTCACCGTGGAGACGTGGGCGTGTTTATAAATGATGCTAAGAGGGCGGCTTACTACGCTGCATGCATGCGCCTTGTGCAACAACAATATGGCACTCAGCCATCAATGGCAACTTTCACAATAGTAGGGATTAGTGTAACTGTTCAGTGCTTTGCGGCCTCAAAAGCGGTGGCAAAGTATTAACACGTCTAGTTGACAGCTACAAGCCCAGGACAATGTCTACATCAGTATTGCTTACTGCGATTCACGGCGGTCCCTTCATATGTTGTTAAACGGGTATTTTGGGGAGGGGAGCGGCCATTTTTCTCGGCACTGCCTCTGCGCCACCACACGAGTTCACAACTTCTGTCCCAGAGCGCCTGGTTGTGCTCAGACACGTTATGAGATGCACAGATCAGTTTGTATAAAGAGACAAAGTATTGGTAGAAGTAGAATGCCACAGCAACACTCAGAGCATGCACATCACAGCAGGGTTTGGAACTCACACGAGCCCTGTCAGGATTCTCTGGTGGTGGTGGAGGGCTCTGACTTGTTTCTCGAGGTTCTGGTTCTCCGACTACCTTTTTGCATCTGGTTCACCGGTGAAAGTTTTGTGATGGCTCCAGATCGGGTCAAGCTTGGATGCAAGACATGGCTTCTAGTTATCTTGTAGTGGGGTTATCTTTAGAGGGTTAGAAAACCATTCTCACACCCCCTGCAGGAAATCGAATGCCTACAGATATTGGGCGACCTGATCCTCACCAATGGGAAAACTGACCCTACCATCTAGGAGGTGGGTACATCCCTCCAACCTGGACAAGAAAAGAGAATTAAGATAAGTAGAGGTGTTCACCCTTGGGGCGAGACCTGAGGATGGATGGTGCCAAATACCCAAAATGGAAGCTGGAGGAGGCCCTCTGGGGGAACGTATTGAATGTCCTCTAAGACATTTAGGGCCATATTTATACTCCGTTTGCGCCGGATTTGCGTCGTTTTTTTTTAACGCAAATTCGACGCAAAACGAACTCCATATTTATACTCTGGCGTTAGACGCGTCTAGCGCCAAAGTCCATGGAGTTTGCGTCATTTTTTAGCGTGGACACCTACTTTGCGTTAATGATATACAAGGTAGGCGTTCCCGTCTAAAAAAGTGACTCCGAGGCATGTGCGCTGTATTTACACTCCAGGGCAAAAATGATGCCCGGGAGTGGGCGGGTCAAAAAAAATGACGTCCAGCCGCTTTTGCGTTGTTTTTTAGCGCCTGGTCAGGGCAGGCGTTAAGGGACCTGTGGGCTCGGAAGGAGCCCAGAGGTGCCCTCCCATGCCCCCAGGGACCCCCCCTGTCACCCTTGCCCACCCCAGGAGGACGCCTAAGGATGGAGGGACCCATCCCAGGGAACATAAGGTAAGTTCAGGTATTTTTTTATTTTTTTTGTGGCATAGGGGGGCCTGATTTGTGCCCCCCTACATGCCACTATGCCCAATGACCATGCCCAGGGGACAGAAGTCCCCTGGGCATGGCCACTGGGCAAGGGGGCATGACTCCTGTCTGTGCTAAGACAGGAGTCATTTAAATGGGGGTTGGGAGTCAAAAAAAATGGCGCAAATCGGGTTGAGGCGAAAATTTTGCCTCAGCCTGACTTGCCCCATTTTTTGGCGCCCAAGCTCCATATTCCCCTACGCCGGCGCTGCCTGGTGTACATCATTTTTTTTGACGCACACCAGGCAGCTCCGCCGGCTAACGCCGGCTAACGTCATTGAATAAATACGGCGCCCGCATGGCGCTTCAGAATGGCGTTAGCCGGTGTTAGATTTTTTGACGCACAACTGCGTTGGCGGAGTTGTGCGTCGAAAAGTATAAATATGGCCCTTATTGCTCTGCACCCTTACCTGTAAAAAATAATAACAAGTTGGGGAACAAAACACTTTTCAGAACAACTAACAGTAAATAACTGGTATTTTATTAATCCGCCTGGTTGCTTAAAAAGTTTTAATATGGACACATATATAAATAATTATGTAGATTGATTAGCACATGTAAAATAGCCTCTGCCAGCTAGTGGATAAGAGAAAGATCATTTGTAATTTTTTGGCCCATGACTTGATAGAGTTGGAGCGTATATGAGAGAGAGGGTTGTGGGGAGAATTTACCTTTAATTAATCATATTTTCATCGTTTATTTGGTTACAGAGAAGGTTACCGGAAGTATAAGTGGTGATTTTATCAAATCTGAGTTTACGTGCGCATGGTGTGATCTTGGGCAGTTTTGCAGGTTGGGTTGGGATTCCTTTGGCGATGCTGTGGAGTAAGGAGTTTAAATTACACATAACAACCAGCCTTAACAAGTGGTAAGTGGTAGACCTGACAGCCTTTTTGCCTGCCTTACTCCACTTTTCTGACACTGTTTTTGCTGGTTTTAGGACTCTGTGCACTTTACCGCTGCTAACCAGTGCTAAAGTGCATATGCTCTCTTCCTTAAACATGGCAACATTGGTTCATTCCCAATCGGCATATTTGATTTATCTTTGTAAGACCGTAGTAAAGTGCACTACAATTGCCCAGGGCCTGTAAAGTAAATGCTACTAGTGGGCCTGCCACACTCATTGTGCCACCCACCTTAGTAGCCCCTTAACCATGTCTCAGGCCTGCAATTGCAAAGCCTGTGTGTGTAGCACCTTCCACAACCACACTCCTTCCGGGCACGGCCCACCCCGCGGGACTCCATTTCCCATGGGTCCCGCGGATGGTCGCGCCACACCGGGCCTATTAGGGCCTCGCTTGGTGCCCTATCCGGCGCAACCCCCTCAGAGGGCGCGGCCGGGATACAGACGTGCCTGAAACCTCCCACGATTCGGTACGCCCGCCGCACAATGACGCCAGGCACACCTGCTTTACATTTCCGACGTTGTTCGGCTGCCGCCCCCAGCCTCGCACCGATTGGCTGTGCCCACCATAAGTACCAGGCCAGCCCTCCAGTCAGTACCAGAGCAGCCTGGCTCCGGCATGTAGGTATCCCCCATGGTATTACCTTTGGAGTAGTAAGTCTGGGCCTCCTTGGCCCCTTGGATCTCTCTCTCTGTGACCTGCTGTTCCTCTCTCTTGTAGCTTTCAGTTCCTCCTTGTCCTGGCTTTCCCTTTTTGTTTCTCTTTCCCCTCTTCTCCCCCTCTCCCCACCCTTTTTCATCTTATGTCTTCTTCTCTCTCTTTTCTTTTCTCAAGCTTTGTCTCCTCTTCTTTCTTTACTTTTCTCAAGCTTGGTCTTCTTCTCTTTTGTCTCCCTCTGTTCTTCCCCTCTTTCCTTTCTCTCTCTCTTCCCCTTTTCTCCCCTGGCTCTCTCCTACTTTTCTATTGTTTCTTCACTTCTTCTCTTTCTTGCCTTTTTCCGAGTTTTCTATTTCTCTTGTCTCTGCTTTTGGTCTCTTGCTCTTCTGTTTTTCTGTCCCACTCCCTTTGCCTTCTTTTTCCCTCTGTGTTTTGTTTGTCTTCGTTCTATTTCTTTTTTCTTCCCCCTACGTTAAACCCTCAATCTCCTCAGAGTGTGACTACAAGGGAACCCCCCCCCCCGGCACTAGCCAGACCAGAGGCAAATCGCCCCCAACTCCGGGGTAAGTCACGATTGCATGTGTGTGTGTGTGCCTTTTTTCCATACACTATCACCTATTGCTGTGTTGTGTGCAGTGGTTTGCCACTTTTTCACCCTTAATAATCTGTGGTTTATCTATTAGCTATTATAGACCTACCACACCGTGAACTACTTGTTCAGGTAGGCCAGACATTATTCACTTTGAGCACCTCACTTACTGCGTGTGCTCCGACCCTGACGAATGCCCCTGACCTACCAGCACTTTGTGAGGGCAGAAACATGTTGGTCATACGTATTTCTTTTTAGACTCCAAGAGACATTATCCTCTAATGAGCCTCTCCCCACCTGTTCTTAGCCTTACCAGCATGCACCCACATTAAAACTAGCAGTAGTAACTGGTGACATGCTTGGTAATTTTATTTTCACCCCTTCTGGATCTCTGTAATTATCCAGTCAGTCTCATTTCAGCACTCCCTCTGGTTCTTTTAACCAAGAGGTTGAGTCCGCCCAAGTAGTATCATCTTACTTGGGTGGGGCTAGGTGGTCAAATGATGAAGCAAGACACTATTATGTGTGGGAGACCACCTAGTCCGTAAGGGAACCCCCCCCTCCCCTTGTAGGACAACATAGCACCCCCTTGCTTGGACATTTTCCAACCATGCCTTCCCCGCTTTAAAACCTAAAGCGACTTAACTGACACCGCCTACTGAGGGAATACTGACCCAGTCCTACCCTCAGTTCCTACTACCCCACACCTTTAGTGATTATATAGATTTCTCTTGGGAGGTTGTGTGGGTTAGCAACACTCCCAGTGCTCTCCTTTTGTGTATTATTAGTCAGCGCAGCAGCCAGCTGTGAGAGTCTTGTTATATATGCCTTAACCCTGTGGCACACGTACAGGAGTACTAGAAGCCCCTTCTACACTTCCCGATCATGGCTGAAGGGCTTGCCCTCAGCGAGGAGGAACTCCAGGCCATCCTCGCTGCACCTTCACTTTTAGGAGATTCTTCACTTTCCAAGACAATAGCCCAACTAGGGGATTAGGACACATTGATCGAACTAAAAAGGACACAAGTAAAAACAATATTACACAGGGCAGTCCTAACCGAATATCTGAGAAAAAATGCAGCACCGAATGGTCTGATCATTACCACTGAACCATGTATCTTCCTAGAAGATAAAGAATTTAGGAAGGACTGGTCACTGATAGCCTGGAAGTGCACACGTGACTGGTTAATCTTAATCATTAAGACAGCCTCCAGACTATCAGATGCCCTGGTGATCCAAATTAAAGCGACAGAAAGTAACCTAAAAACTGGATTTACAGCCGCTGCATTTAAAAAGAAACTAGAGGAAACAAATAAGACAATCGGCGAGTTCAAAGACTACCTGACTCACCGAAAAATTGCAAAATTCCAGAAAGACCTGGATAGGTTCTCCTTAGAGAAAGTACATCCTTACTCTAAGGAAGACTTTGCAGCCCAACCCTCTTTGCCCTCCGATACATCCTCCGGGGGCTATTCCAGCTCTGATTCCGACACCAGCCGGATACAACCAACACGGCCAAGGCGGAGCAGGAGGGGGAATACTCTGAATAATTGGCCTGCGCCATTTACAGGCCCTCCGCCCCCGCTGCTTAATATTCCTCCCTGGTCCAGGCCCTCTCCCTATGGGCCACCAAACCAATTCCAAGCCCCACTGTATCCCCAGCCACAAACGACCTGGTCTTACCCCAATGTTCCTTTTTTTGGGAGAGGCCCCGGACGGGGAAGGGGCAGGAAAAAAGGAGTCAGTTGGAACCTAAAGGAAGGGCCAACAGACGACGAATCCCCCAGCACAAGCAGAACATAAATAAGGGGTCCACCACCGTTGTTAACTTAAGCTCAAAAGCATTAAATAATAACGAGCTCCAAGCCCTAGAGAAAGGTCTGGGTTTCGTCCCCACCCGAAACTTGACGTCTTTAAACTAAGGATAGAATTAGCGGAGTTCTTTCGTAAGATCAGGCTGAGAACTTTCTTTCTCCAGAACCCCGAACCCAACACTGAACGAGAAAAGAACACTGGGCTACGTCCCAAATCTAAGTTCACCCCCACCTCCCACCTAATGCCACCCGAAGTCTTGGCATTTGAAAAATCAGTAAGCAGGAGAATCGATGATCTACAGAATACACAGAGGGAGATCTTCCACAACATCAGCACCGAAGAACTCACAGCCCTCCACAATCTTAGCAATGACTCCTCCATCACTATCAAACCTGCCGACAAAGGCGGGGCTATAGTGATAATGCCCACGGCGATGTACAATGCTGAATGCCTACGCCTACTAAACAATGACCATCACTATAAGAGACTATCAAGGGACCCAACAGAAGAGGTCAGGGAAGAGATCACCTTCCTGATTGATAAGGGTACGAATAACGGTTGGATCACCAAACATGAGGCCTCCTTCCTCACTCAACCTGACCCAAAAACTCCGTACTTCTATATTCTGCCTAAAATCCATAAAAATAAGCATCCACCCCCGGGAAGACCAATAGTCTCCGGGATTGGCTCTATCCTGGAACCATTGTCCCAATTCTGTGACTGGTTCCTACAACCATTTGTAAAACAGATTCCCACATACCTCAAAGACACTACAGATGTGCTTGCGCTACTAAGCACCCTTGAATTTGACAAAGAAAAAGAACATCTTATGACCCTGGATGTGGAATCACCATATACCAATATTCCACAGGAGGCAACCTTAGAAGTGGTCAATGACCTACTAAACAGGGGTGTCTGGAACTACATCACCCCTCCAGAATTTATCCTGGAGCTAGCCCATCTGGCTCTTACCAGAAATTTCTTTGAGTTCGATAAAAAAATCTTCCTACAGATCCAGGGTACCTCGATGGGGAGTACCTTTGCACCGAGCCTGGCACGCCTGTATGTGGACCACTTCGAGAAAGAAATGGTCCTCACTGAAGAGAACCCTTATGTCAACCATATCAGGTTATGGAAAAGATACATCGATGATATCCTGATCATCTGGAGAGGCACAAGGGAAGAAGCAACCACCTTTATCACATGGTTAATCACCCTGAATCCCTTTTTGAGATTCACAGCCACGCTGGGTGACCCGGCGGTCTCCTTTCTCGACCTACTAATAACTGAAAGGAATGGTTCCCTTGTAACAGAAGTATATTACAAACCTACTGACCGAAATACTCTCCTTCAGTTTCAGAGCTTCCATCCACGCTCTCTTAGGGAGAACCTCCCAGTGGGCCAGTTCCTCCGCCTTCGGCGGAATTGTACCGAACTAACGGATTACAAAAGGCATGCACAACAACTCACCGACAAACTTCGAGCAAGAGGATACCCGGATCACCTATTGAGGAGAGCCGACAAACATGCCCGCGTGAGCCCTAGGGAGACGCTCCTGCATTCTAGTAGTAGAACCAACAAGGGAGACCCATTGATCTGTGTGACCACTTTCAACCCAGCGTCCAATATGATCAAAAAAATAATAAACGAGGACTGGAAATTCCTCACCTCTGGGGGTCTTCCCTTTCAGGTCCCAATGAATGCCTACATAAAGGCTAAAAGCATCCGGGACATGATCGTACATACCCGCCCACGGGTAAGCCCTGCCACAAGCAGACAAAAGACCCTCTGGGACCTTCCTCCTCCCAAAGGACACTTCCCATGCGGTAGCTGTAGTGTTTGTGCCTTTACCAATAAAACCCTCACATTAGATTTGGGACTACGAACACCCTGGGAACTCAGACAATTAACGAACTGCAACAGCAAAAATGTGGTGTACATGATCACATGCCCCTGTGATAAAAGATACATTGTATGACGACAAGAAGAGTGGGCACACGCATCTGCGAGCATAGGAGCACCATCCGTTGCAAAAGAGATGCCACGAGACTCACAGAGCACTACATCACCAATAATCACCATCCCGATCACATGCAGTGGGTGGTATTGGACCAACTAAAACCTACAACAACCAATGCCAAACAGAAACTCCTACTATATGAATAGAGATGGATATGGAGATTGCGAACGGATACTATAGGGTTGAATGACACCATCCAGTGGTCATCCTTAGGCTGACAACTGGACACCAGTGTGGTTTCCTCCCTTCAATGAGAGACTCCGTATAATCTCCACCAAGCACATAAACCGCATCAGATAACATCCTTTATGATCCCTTATTCCCTGTGCCCTGGAATGCCCTACTATGGTAATCACGACCTAGCATCCTTTATGTCCTTGGCTCAGCGCAGCAATCCTGCTTACCTGAGAAGTCTTCTTAACTCCCCTGATATAAGAGCTATTGTTGCATTCCCCTTCTTTCCTTTTTTCCCCCCTCTTACACCTTATCTGTTCCCTTTCTTTCCTTATCTGCACACATCACTTCAGTCTCCTCTCATCTCCTCCAGTATGCTTCTATCATCTCTCCAGTATTCTTCTCTCTTCCCCCCTTCCTACTGATTGCCCCTCTGTTCCCCCCCCCTCTTTTCTTTCCTCTACCCTTTCTCCTATACATGTCTTCTTACCTTATCTTTCCCCCACCCCCTCTTGGCCCAATACCCCTCTCCCTCTTTTTTTCCCCCCTCATCTTTTCGCTTTCCACTATCTTTTTCCCTATAAACCACTTAGCCCCCCCTGGCTGCACCCCCTTCCCCTTATTATCCTTCTCTCGTTCACTATCCCCCCACCTTTTCTTTACATTCTTTCCCTTTTTTTACATTCTTTACTTATTTTTTTTCCCCTTTTTCCTCCCCCTTCACCATTCTGTCCGCTCCTTTTCCCCCCCCCCCTCCGCCTCCCCACTTTCCATGTGGCTCCCCCACTTGGTCATCCTTCGCGGGTGACCGGGCTCTTTCCACGGGACTCCGTCTCCCAGAGTCCCGCGGTCCTTAGTGACGTGCCGCACTAGTCGCGCCACGTCATCATAGGATGCTCCTCCACGTGCGCCAGTTGCGCCGTGGAGGAAGCACCTTCCACAACCACACTCCTTCCAGGCACGGCCCACCCCGCGGGACTCCATTTCCCATGGGTCCCGCGGATGGTCGCGCCCCACCGGGACTATTAGGGCCTCGCTTGGTGCCCTATCCGGCGCAACCCCCTCAGAGGGCGCGGCCGGGATACAGACGTGCTTGAAACCTCCCACGATTCGGTACGCCCGCCGCACAATGACGCCAGGCACACCTGCTTTACATTTCCGACGTTGTTCGGCTGCCGCCCCCCAGCCTCGCACCGATTGGCTGTGCCCACCATAAGTACCAGGCCAGCCCTCCAGTCAGTACCAGAGCGGCCTGGCTCCGGCATGTAGGTACCCCCCATGGTATTCCCTTTGGAGTGGTAAGTCTGGGCCTCCTTGGCCTCCTTGGCCCCTTGGATCTCTCTCTCTGTGACCTGCTGTTCCTCTCTCTTGTAGCTTTCAGTTCCTCCTTGTCCTGGCTTTCCCTTTTTGTTCCTCTTTCCCCTCTTCTCCCCCTCTCCCCACCCTTTTTAATCTTATGTCTTCTTCTCTCTCTTTTCTTTTCTCAAGCTTTGTTTCCTCTTCTTTCTTTACTTTTCTCAAGCTTGGTCTTCTTCTCTTTTGTCCCCCTCCGTTCTTCCCCTCTTTCCTTTCTCTCTCTCTTCCCCTTTTCTCCCCTGGCTCTCTCCTACTTTTCTATTGTTTCTTCACTTCTTCTCTTTCTTGCCTTTTTCCGAGTTTTCTCTTTCTCTTGTCTTTGCTTTTGGTCTCTTGCTCTTCTGTTTTTCTGTCCCACTCCCTTTGCCTTCTTTTTCCCTCTGTGTTTTGTTTGTCTTCGTTCTATTTCTTTTTTCTTCCCCCTACGTTAAACCCTCAATCTCCTCAGAGTGTGACTACAAGGGAACCCCCCCCCCCCCCCCCGGCACTAGCCAGACCAGAGGCAAATCGCCCCCAACTCCGGGGTAAGTCACGATTGCATGTGTGTGTGTGTGCCTTTTTTCCATACACTATCACCTATTGCTGTGTTGTGTGCAGTGGTTTGCCACTTTTTCACCCTTAATAATCTGTGGTTTATCTATTAGCTATTATAGACCTACCACACCGTGAACTACTTGTTCAGGTAGGCCAGACATTATTCACTTTGAGCACCTCACTTACTGCGTGTGCTCCGACCCTGACGAATGCCCCTGACCTACCAGCACTTTGTGAGGGCAGAAACATGTTGGTCATACGTATTTCTTTTTAGACTTCAAGAGACATTATCCTCTAATGAGCCTCTCCCCACCTGTTCTTAGCCTTACCAGCATGCACCCACATTAAAACTAGCAGTAGTAACTGGTGACATGCTTGGTAATTTTATTTTCACCCCTTCTGGATCTCTGTAATTATCCAGTCAGTCTCATTTCAGCACTCCCTTTGGTTCTTTTAACCAAGAGGTTGAGTCCGCCCAAGTAGTATCATCTTACTTGGGTGGGGCTAGGTGGTCAAATGATGAAGCAAGACACTATTATGTGTGTGAGGCCACCTAGTCCGTAAGGGAACTCCACCCTCCCCCTGTAGGACAACATAGCACCTCCTTGCTTGGACATTTTCCAACCATGCCTTCCCCGCTTTAGAACCTAAAGCGACTTAACTGACACCGCCTACTGAGGGAATACTGACCCAGTCCTACCCTCAGTTCCTACTACCCCACACCTTTAGTGATTATATGTGTAGTTTTACTGCCACTTTGACTTGGCATTTAAAAGTACTTGCCAAGCCTTAAACTCTCCTTTTCCTACATATGTCACCCCTAAGGTAGATCCTAGGTAACCCATATGGCAGGGTGCTACATAGGTAAAAGGCAGGACATGTAAATGTGAGTTTTATATGTCCTGGTGGGAGAAAACTACTAAATTCGTTTTCCACTAATGTGAGGACTGCTCCTTTCATACAATAGCATTAGGACTGCCCTCATATACTGTTTGAGTGGTAGATTCTGATCAGAAAGGGGTAACCAGGTCATATTTAGTACGGCCAAAATGGTGATAGAAAATCCTGCTTATTGGTGAGGTTCTCCAATCAATGTCTGGGCTGGGCTGGTTGACAGATTCCTTGTACATTTCACCCAGACAACCTCAAACACAGGATACTCAGTCACATTTGCACTCATCTGCATACTGAATGGGTCTTCCTGGGCTGGAAGGGTGGAGGGCCTGACACTTACATTTCAAAGGCTAGTGACCTGCCCTCACACAATGGACTGCTAAACCCCTTACTGGGAACCTGGCAGACAGAACTGTACTGAAAGGGGAACTTGGGCACTTCAAAACCACTCTTTGAAGTCTCCCTCACTTCAAAGGCATTTTTGGGTATATAAATTGGGTCTCTGACCCCACCAACTCAGACACTTCTGGACCTGAACTTGCAACCTGTCAAGAGGAACTGCCTGGCTGCCCAAAGGACTCATCTGGACTGCTTTGCGGAGAAGGACTGCTGCTCTGCTGTTGCCCTGCTGACCACTGACTCTGCTGAGAAGTGCTCTCCAGGGGCTTGGATTAAGCTTGCCTCCTGTTTTTCTGAAGACTCAGGGCCAAAAAGACTTAGGGGGTCATTCCAACCCTGGCGGTCATCGACCGCCAGGGTGGATGACCATGGAAGCACCGCCAACAGGCTGGCGGTGCTTCATTTGGGATTCCGACCGCGGCTGTAAAGCCCCAGCCGGGTCCGGCGGTTTCCCGCCGGATTTCCCCCGGCTGGGAGAATCCTCCATGGCGGTGCTGCAAGCAGCGCCGCCATGGGGATTCCGACCCCCTTCCCGCCAGCCTGTTTCTGGCGGTTTTTACCACCAGGAACAGGATGGCGGGAACGGGTGTCCTGGGGCCCACTAACAGGGCCCCAGCATGATTTTCACTGTCTGCATAGCAGACAGTGAAAATCGCGACGGGTGCAACTGCACCCTTCGCACCCCTGCAACACCGCCGGCTCCATTTGGAGCCGGCTTCTGTGTTGCAGGGCCTTTCCCGCTGGGCCGGCAGGCGCTCCCTTGGCAGGCGTCCGCCGGCCCAGCGGGAAAGTCTGAATGGCCCCCGCGGTCTTCTGACCGCGGAGCGGTCATTTGACGGGGTAAGTTTGGCGGGCGGCAACCACCGCCCGCCAAACTTGGAATGACCCCCTTAATCTCTTCAAGAAACTCCTTGTGCGCAATCACTGCACAGCCAAACCGGAACGACGCAGCCCCACTCCCAAGTGGAAATTCGATGCAGCGCCTGCCTTGCGATGGGAAAGTCTACGCATCGCCCACCCGAATCGACGCAATGCCTGTGACTTCTTCCAGTGTGCCCCAGGCATCACAAAGATCCCCGCATCGCAGTGAGGAACCAAGACCCCATGTAGCGTGAAAGAAACAATGCATCGTCTGTGCCACGTCAGAAAATTTGGCGCACACCATATTTTTGCATGCATCTCCTCCTCTGCTGTCTCCATACACGTTATTTTTTTTACGCAAACCAGGTGCTTTGTGTAACCAAGAGAAAACTATTGATTTCTAAGATTTAAGACTCTTTTAAAACTTGCAAAAGTGATAATTCAACTTGTGCTTGTTGAATCATTGTAATTTTGACCTTATTTTACTCAGATAAATAATATCTTTTTTTCTAAACCTGTGTGGTGTATTTTTGTGGTGTTTTCACTGTGTTACTGTATGATTTATTGCACAAATACTTTACATATTGCCTTCTAAGTTAAGCTTGACTGCTCAGTGCCAAGCTACCAGATGGTGGGCACAGGATAATTTGGATTGTGTGTGACTTGTGGTAACGGTCATGGTCTGTACTTCTCTTACCGCTGTAGGCTGTAGTAATTGGAGGGACGCCTGGTTTCTTACTGGTTCTGGACTGGCCAAAATCAGGGCGACCGTAGCCACGGTGCTGCTGACTAGAAAAACGTCAAGGCAGACTGTACCCTCCAGAAGGAATCCCAGAGGAAAACCCAACTAATGGGAAAAAACCTCTATCTCTAACTCCTGAAAAAGAGGAAAAACTATGAAAAAGACAAAATAGAAATCAAATCTGCAGGGAAAAATGCAGGAGCAAGAGATACTGGAAAAAAGGAGCGAGGATCACCACCAGGACGGAAGTGTTTTCAACGCAAGGAAGGAGGGAACTGCAGTGCTTATATACCATGAAACAGGAAGTGACAAAACAGGAAGAAGTACACCCATCTTCAAAAGGAAAAAGGAACAAGGCATGCTGGGAAGACAACAGAAGAAGACAATATGGACGACCAAGAAGAAAGAAGATGTGAAGGCAGAAGAAAAAGAAAAAAGAAGAAAAAAGAGAAAGGACCCAATTAAGGTAAGTGGGAAGGGAATGCCAGGGAGGCTGCCAGGGGCCGCAGCGCAACCCGGAGCACAAAATGTGCCTCTTGGGCCGCACTGCGGCACAAAACGCCAAACAAGCATAAAAAAACAAGTTGCGGCGGTTCCGGCATCCCAAAACGCAAACTGCCGGCCCAACTGCAGCCCGAAAAAGGGACGCCGCTGTAGTCCACGGCATCACAGTAACTAGGATTGTGATCCCTACTTGGACAAGGGTGTATAACTCTGCCAACTAGAGACCTAATTTCTAACAGTAATGAATTGTATGGATACTTGAACCCAAACTCAGAAATACATTGTGTTCTCTGTTAAAAAAGTATTGTAACTGGCAAAATAAAAGGTCAAGTGCACACTTGCTAAGAGTATAAAAAACAATTAGCAATGTCTTGAAAAATGATAGTTAAGAGTTGTTAAACGCACCAACTATAGAGGGCAGCAGGCTTTATCAGTGTCCAAACTAGGCACACTTACTTGATTTTTTTGACGGTCACACTTTTTAGAGTCGAGCCTGCAAGTGCATGCATTCTTTTTTTTACAACAAAGAGTTTGAAGCATGCCTGTTGTTTACCATTTGTTGGCACCAGTGAACTACTTCTTTGAAGCCTTCTAATTGACCAGTGCACTGCAAACGTCACTTGCGTTCCTTACAGTGGAGCAGGGACCAAGCACAGATTGATTCAACTTAATCTGTGCCCGTCCGCTGCTCCCTTCGTGATAGGAGTACTATTTTGTTCTTTTTATTAACTTTTAGTGCCATGCAAACAGAAGGCATGTGACTGGCAAAATGTGCCCAGCAGGACAAATAAAATTACAGACAATTATTTTATATAGTTAACTTTCTTTTATTTTGCCAAGTCTTCTTTCCTCACTTTGCACTCATGTTTTCTTTTGTTTTTGCTTGTGGGCGCTGTCTTCAAAAGATGAGAATTATCTTGTTTTAAACATTGCTAAGCGACATTGTTTCTTTCTTATGTGTAATTTCTGAAATTATGCTTTTACACATAATTGTGCAGTACACCCCACTCCACCCCATTCCAACCCGCCCAACTCTAATCCATGACAATCCACCCTATCTCACCTCACACCAATACACCTCACTCAATCCAGTCAACACCAGATCAATCCAATCCACCCCACTCCAATCCAAACCACACACCTCAGTCCAATCCACTCCAATCCACCACACTCCAATCCTCCTAACCCACCCAACTCCAAACAACTCCACTACAATCCAAAACAATCTGCCCCACTTCAGTCCAAAACAATCTGCCCCACTCCAATTTTCCACACTACACTTCAAAAGAATCTGCCCCACACCAACCCAAAACAACCTGCCCCACTCCAATCCAGAACAATTTGCCTCACTCCAATCTGCCCCACTCAAATCCAAAATAATCTTCCCCACTCCAATCCAAAACAAACAGTCCCACTCCAATCTAAAACAACCTGCCCCACTCCAATCTAAAGCAATCTGCCTCAATCCAATCTGTCTCACTCCAAACCAAAACAATCTGCCTCATTCCAATCCAAAACAATCTTCCCCACTCTAATCTGTCCCACTCCAATCCAAAACATCCAGCCCCACTCCAATCTGCCCTACTCCAATCAATCCAAAACAATCTGCCCGCTCCAATCTGACCTAAACTAAATTGTCCCTATGATCCAGAATTATCAGTGTTCCTATGTCCCTTACTCAGCGCTCCTTAGTTTACAGATCTTGAAAGCACCAGCTTTGATTTAACCAGATTCAGTGACATCACTGGCAGGGACATCATAGGAAACAGATGAAACAACCATAGTATTTTTTTCTGCTCTTAGGGCACATCTTCCTCCAAGAGTATCTCAGTTCCATTTGCTGAAGTACAAGAGGGGACCGCAGCCCACAGAGGCTCTGTAGTATGGCCTGTGCAGTGGCATGCAGGACAGTATTAGGGTGGGCAGTGGCAGCATGTGCTGCTTTATGGTGTACAATCTCAGGGTGGATAATTGTAGAGTGAGTAAAGTCATGCTAGGAAATGAGAGCAGTGACTGTGTGCATCATCAAAGTGTGCAATGTCAGTGTGGATGATGTTAGGGTGGTGTTAGAAATGGGGTCTTTGGTTGGCAGTCAGGTTACCCGTTGTCCAAGCAAAGACCCTCACTCTAGTCAGGGTAAAAGAGAATCACCCTCAGTTAACCCCTGCTTACCCTCTTGGTAGCTTGGCCCGAGCAGTAGGCTTAACTTGAGAGAGCTAGGTGTAAAGTATTTGTACCAACACACACAGTAACTTAATGAAAACACTACAAAATGACACAACACAGGTTTAGAAAAATAGAGAATATTTATCTAAACAAAACAAGACCAAAGAGACAAAAATCCACAATACACAAGTCAAGTTATCACTAAAAATGCAAAAAGAGTCTTCATGTAATTTTAAACACCCACTAACGCTGTTAGTGTGAAAAGGTACTTTGGGTGCATCAAAAATAACCCCGCACGGGCGAGTGTGTGTCAAAAAGGGCTTGCAATGCGTTGATTTCACTCACGAGCAAGACCATGCGTCGTTCCTCCTTTAGTCGGGTCGGCATGTGTCATTTCTTCTCTCCGAAGGAGAGCTATGCATCGATCCGGTCAGCACTCTCGAGTCCGGGTAGGCAGTGCGTCATTTTTACACGGCCAGCGGTGTTTGCGCCGGAAATCCATCTGCATGATGATCCGAAAACCATGCAGCGCAGGTTGCGATCTCACCAGCCTCCGTCAGCGATGCTGTGCATCATTTCTTCAGCCCCAGGCATCGATCTTCCCGTCGCATTGCAGGCGAGCGTCGATTTTCAGCCACGAAGCCGGCGGCGCGTCGATTTTTCAGCCACAGATCAGAGTCACGTCGATCTTTTCCCTGCACTGCTTCTGTGCATGGATTTCTCACTCTTGGGCTGCCAACTTCTCCTTTCAGGGTCCCAGGAACTGGATGGGCACCACTTGGCAGAGTAGGAGTCTCTCCAGAGACTCCAGGTGCTGGCAGAGAGAAGTCTTTGCTGTCCCTGAGACTTCAAACAACAGGAGGCAAGCTCTAAATCAAGCCCTTGGAGATCTTCACAAGAAGGAAGGTACCACAAAGTCCAGTCTTTGTCCTCTTAGCACAAGCAGAAGCAGTATCTGCAGGTTAGCTCCACAAAGCACAGTCACAGGCAGGGCAGCTGCTCTTCCCCAGCTCTTCAGCTCTTCTCCAGCCAGAGGTTCCTCTTGGTTTCCAGAAGTGTTCTAAAGTCTGTGGTTTTGGGTGCCCTTCTTATACCCATTTTCTCCTTTGAAGTAGGCCTACTTCAAAGCAAAGTCGCTCTTGATTGTGAAAGTCTCTCTTACATTGCCCAGGCCAGGCCCCAGACACACACCAGGGGGTTGGAGACTGCATTGTGTGAGGACAGGCACAGCCCTTTCAGGTGTGAGTGACCACTCCTTCCCTCCCCCCTAGCACAGATGGCTCATCAGCAAATGTAGACTACACCCCAGCTCCCTTTGTGTTACTGTCTAGAAAGAGGTGCAACCAGCCCAACTGTCAAACTGACCCAGACAGGGAATCCACAAACATGCAGAGTCACAGAAATGGTTTAAGCAAGAAAATGCTCACTTTCTAAAAGTTGCATTTTCAAACACACAATCTTAAAATCAACTTTACTAAAAGATGTATTTTTAAATTGTGAGCTCACAGACCCCAAACTCCACATGTCTATCAGCTCCCAAAGGGAATCTACACTTTAATCAGATTTAAAGGTAGTCCACATGTTAACCTATGAGAGGGACAGGTCTTGCAACAGTGAAAAACGAATTTAGCAATATTTCACTGTCAGGACATATAAAACACATTACTATATGTCCTACCTTAACCATACACTGCACCCTGCCCTTGGGGCTACCTAGGGCCTACCTTAGGGGTGCCTTACATGTAAGAAAAGGGAAGGTTTAGGCCTGGCAAGTGGGTACACTTGCCAAGTTGAAATTACAGTTTAAAACTGCACACATAGACACTGCAGTGGCAGGTCTGAGACATGATTACAGAGCTACTCGTGTGGGTGGCACAACCAGTGCTGCAGGCCCACTAGTAGCATTTGGTTTACAGGCCCTTGACACCTCTAGTGCACTTTTCTAGGGACTTACTAGTAAATCAAATATGTCAATTGTGGAGAAGCCAATTACATACACATTGTGTAAAGGAGCACTTGCACTTTAGTACTGGTTAGCAGTGGTAAAGTGCCCAGAGTAACAAAACAGCAAAAACAGAGTCCAGCACACACCAACAACCTGGGAAACAGAGGCAAAACGTTAAGGGAGGCCAAGGATGAAAAGTCTAACAGGTGGGCACTATGTGGGTTATGTAGAGGGTAGCAATGCTGAGATATGCAGTATTAGTGTATGCAGTGTGGTGGTGGGCCATGGTAAGGTGAACAATCTGCCCTACTCCCATCAAGTACAGTCTGCCTCACTCCAATCTTCCCCATTCCAATCCAAGCAACCAGCCCCACTCCCATCCAAAACAATCCGCCCCACTCCAGTGCAAAACAATCTGCCCCACTCCAGTCTTCCACACTCAAATCTGCCCCGCTCCAATCCAAAGCAATCTGCCTCAATCCAATCTGCCCCACTCCAATCCAAAACAACTAGCCCCACTTTAAACTACCCCACTCCAATCAATCCAAAACAATCTGCCCCATTCCCATCTGCCTCACTCCAGTCCAAAACAATCTGCCCCACTCCAATCTGGTCCACTCCACCTTCCCACTTCAATCTGCTCCACTTCAATCCAAAACCGTCTGCCCACTCCAATCTGCCCCACTCCAGTCCAAAACAATTGGCCCCACTTCAGTCCATCCCACTCCAATCTGTCCCACTTCAATCTACTCCCCACCAATCTGCCCCACTTCAATCTGCTCCCCACCAATCTGCCCCACTACAATCTGCCCTCATCCAGTCCAATTCACCTCACTCCAATCTACCCACTCCATACCAATTCAACCCACTCCAGTCCACCACAATTCACTCCACTCCAATCCAGCCCACACCAACTCAATCCAGCCCGATCCAATTTACCCCACTCCAATCCAATCCACCTCACGTCAATCCACTCACCCCCTTTCCAATCCAATCCACCCCACTTCACCCCAATCCTCCCCACGGTAATCCAATCCATCACAATCTACTCCACTCAAATCCAAAACAATCTGCTTCACTCCAATCCAAAGCAATCCGCCCCACTCCAATTTGTCGCACTCCAATCTGCCACACTCCAATCTGCCCCACTGCAATCTGCCCCATGCCAATCTCTCCCACTCCAACCCACCCTGATCCACCCACTCATCCCAATTCCCCACAATCTACCCCACTCCTATCCAAGCCACTCCTCACTAATCCAGACCAGCCCAGTCCAATCTACCCCACTCCAATCCGCCTCACCTCACACAAATCCAATCCACCTAAGTCCACCCCAACTCCTGTCCAATCCACCCCACACCAATTCGAAACAATCTACCCCACACCAATCTGCCACACTCCAATCCAAAACAACCCGCCCCACTCCAATCCAAGACAATCTGTCCTACTCCAAACCATCCCATTCCAATCCACCCCACCCCAATCTGCCCCACTCCAATCTACTATTCTTCAATCCAAAACAATCTGCCCCACTCCAATTCAAAACAATCCACCCCACTCCAATCTGCCCCACTCCAATCTGCTTCACCCGGTTGTATGACAAAACCACACATGCCAGAACAACACATGCCTTAACAACGCAGTCGGAACCACGACCGTGTCATTTCCACACATGCCTTTACCACGCACGCCCTTACAACAAATTTCACTGTAAAAGCATGCCTAGTAAAGGCATATGTGGAAACAGCATTGTGTGTCTGTCATACAATCCCCCAACCCGCCTTGAGGCCCTAAACTACCCCCCATCCCTAATAGCTAAACTACCCCACAACCGCACCCACTCTAAGCACTAAAAAAAAACTACTCTGACCAAACCACCCGCCCCTAAAAACTAAACTACCCCGACACCCCCACCCGCCATGAGGCCCAAAGCTACCACCACCCCTATTAGCTAAATTACCCCGACCCACCCTAAGCCCTAAAAAAGAAAACGACCCGCCCCACCCCTAAAAACGAAACTACCCGACACCCTGCATCCTAGAACCTTCCCCCACCCCTAATACCTAAACTACCCGACCCCCCACCTACCCTAAGCCCTAAAAAAGAAAACTACCTGACTCCCCAACCCCACCCCTAAAAACTAAACTACCTTGACACCCCATACGCCTTGAGCTCTAAAAACGACCTCCACCCCTAATAGCTAAATTACCCGGACCCCCCACCCACTTTAAGCCCTAAAAGATAAAACTACCCCGACCCCCATACCCCTGACCCTAAAAAAATAAACTACTCAGTTCCCCCACCTAACGCAAGCCTTAAAAGCTCAACTTCCCCAAAGTCCCCTACTCCCACCCCTATAAAAAAAAATCTGACCCTTCTCCCATCCCACGCCCTTAATCCACCCACCCCTAAAAACTACCCTCAGCCCTACCCCTGCCCTACTTACCTCATCGCATCCTCTCCTGCTCTCTGCCTTTTTCTGTACCTTAACCACGCATATGCGTAGTTTGGCACATGCATGGTTAAGGCACAGAAAAAGGCTGTTGTTGTTCTGGCAAGCGTGGTTATGCTTGTGTGGTAAACATTTGCATTGTTTACAGCGTGTGGTTAATTATGTTTCCTGCTTTACTCCAATCCAAGACAATCTGCTGCGTTCAAATCTGCACCACTCCATTCCAAGACAATGTGCCCTATTCCAATCTGCCCCACTCCAATCCAAAGCATTCTCCTTCTGAGGTGAGAGCGGCTTGGCCGCGGATCGGGGCTTGGGGGGGTGAAGGTTTCAGAGTGGTGAATGAGAGTGACCCGGTGAGGTGGGCGGGGCCTACCACCCCAGCCTGAAATACAAACGACAACCTGGGAGAGCACAGTGAAGGTGGCTGGTGCCTCTGTGGCTGGCCGACTGGAGGTCTGCATGGATGAGCGGCCCAGGCAGGCCAAGAGCAGCAGTCGGAGACAGAAGAGGGCCCACTAAGATCTGGGGCCCAGTGAAGAGGCACTGGGTGGTGGCGATGCGCCGAAATACAGGGAGGCCTTGCGGCGAATTGGTGATATCGAGGCCTGCATAGGGGAAAATCAAGGTGCAGATTTCATGCACCGTGGGCTCAAGGGTCCTTTCTGACACCGCAGGGGCGATTTAGCTGGGCCTCTGGAAATATCATTGCGCCCCCTACCCGGTGGAGCTAACCGGGGGGCTGGGTGGGGCCTGGGTGATGCTTGCCCCTACAGCCTTCCCCCTCCTGGATGAGCCTCCTCAGAGCCCTGCACCTATCCAGATGGAGGCCAGTTAAGATACCTTTGGCAGGGCCCCAAGAATACACCCCCTGGCGGATGATCACCAGCCAGAATTAGTGGCTGCATAGGCTACAGAGAAGGCAGGCATAAAACGGGAGCACTGTTGCCCCTTCAGATGGACAATAGGGGGAGACACCCAAGGGGAAACCTGACAGGCCACAGAGGGTGCAATATAAGTCCCGGGCAGGCGGCGGTAAGTACCCAAAGAGGTCTCCACCTCTCCTTTCCTCACTATCCCGTCACGGGCAAGCCAAGGGTACTGATCGGAGCTCGACCACCATGACTGGGGGGAAGGGATCAAGGCCTACACAACAGTCCAAACTGGACAAATACTCTATTCTCCGCGGCGAGCAAGGAAAGCACGATCCTGAAGATCACAGAGAAACTGGTGCCCACATGCAAACCGAGCAAGTGCCCTCACTAAAAGACATAATGGCTGCAATACAAGGTGTCAGGGGGTGCCCCAGAACTCAAAATAGACTCAGTCTCCATGGAACTCACGCTGGCAAGGTCTGACCTATGCAACATCTCTGAATGGGTGAAAGAGACTGGGGACTCTGTGTCCTCCATGCGGATGGACATAACGCGTTTAAAGTAACAAGTAAAGGATCTAAGCGCCAAGACACACACACTTGAAGTTATACTGGAAGACTTCGAAGGGCACGCCTGGTGCAATAATATCTGCCTGGTCATGGTTCCCGAACGTGCTGAGGGCCCCACTGTTGACCAGTTTGTTGAAGGTATAATCCTGAACAAGTTGCAACCGAAGTTGACAGAGCACATACAATCCCAGGTGCTTCTCTGAAACATGGAGCACAATTATTGCAAAAAATTTCAACTACAGAGACCAGGATGCCATTCTTCAGGCAGAGCATTGGGCCCCATCAATCCAGATGGAAAACACAACTGTCTCTTTCTTTCCAGACTGTACCCTCCGGGTCAGCGCCTCCGCCGCAACTTTACAGAGGTGAAAAGAATACTTGGAGAGCGAGAATTGAGATACCCAATGCAGTTCCTGGCTAACCTAAGCATGGTGGTGGAAGGATGGACCTGCCACTTCATCTCCCCGGAAGCAGCACTTGAATGGCTTGATGGCTTTTGCAAGGCAGAACAACTACAACATAAAAAACAAACAGCTGCGCCATCGGGATGGCACTCCGGCTATACCAAGAATGTGCAATGGTTGAAAGCCGGCCAGTCCTGACTGGGAGCTCTTGCAGGCTCATCCATTAGAATTGTCCTCCTTGTCCTTCTGTTAAGAATCGAAAGAGAGTGGAGGGTGAGGTATAAGTAGCATGTGGTTGTGAGGCCCCTGGATTTGCAGATGGTGACCCTCACCAGACGTACCATGTTTCATGACCTGTGGCGTAGACCCTAACACTCACCCAAAGGCTGAAGGCCTATCCAAGTAATGACAGAGGACATTTGGTAACATGCAATACTTCTCTCCTTGTAGAGATGGGGAATCTTGGCTGGGAGGGCGCAAAGCGGATTGACCATTGCTCCCCATAGTTTAAATCTAGTTATAGGGCGACAGGCATCCTGCACAGGTGGGGAGGCAGGTGGTTTGAGGCCCGCTACGCAGGGAGGCAGGGAGGGGTGAATTTTTAAGTGAGTTTTTTGTTTTTGTTGTTTTCACACTACAGATTTAGTACATATCCAACCACTCCTAGCACACCGTACTGCAGGTACATTTGGTCCCTCACTGTGACGACAGATAAAAACATCCTGGCTCCCAGGGAAGCAGATGGATGCGCGCCAATACATTTGAACGGACGTGACTAATAACCTCCATTTGATGACATTCCTGACTTGAAATGTCAATGGACTGGGCGACCAAATCAAACGTAGAATGGTGCTTCAATTTATTAAACAGCAGGCCCCTGACATTGCTCTTTTGCAATAGACCCATCCTAAAGGCAACACATGCAGGGCCCTGGATAGGTGAGGATACAAATTGATGACATGTGGGCTACAAGGCAGGGTCCAGGGGAGTGGGAATTCTTCTTAAGAACGCTTTTCCATTGACGCCTTACAAGACATGGACAGATCTACATGATTGTTTTGTGGCCCTCTCTGGAATGTGGAAAGGGCAAACAGTAAATGTTTGCTCATTATATGTCTCTCCACCCCTACATGATGTGTCCCTAGCAAATCTAGGAGCACTACTCTTTAAGCTACCTCCTGGCCACTTAAACATAGTGGGAGACTTTAACTTGGTTCTATGTGACAAACAAGATCTGCATCCGCCCAGGAGGTCGACCGTAAACACACATTCCTTAGCGGATTTCCTAGGGGCAATAGGGCTGAGAGGTGCCTGGTGGGCACGTCACCCTCATGAAAAGCAATTTACTTTCCACTCCGGAGCTCACAATAGATTATCACCCCTTGACTACATCCTTACACCTGCAGATCACATACCACACTTTACAGAGGTGCGGCATTTGGCGAGGGGGGTTTCAGACCATTCTCCCACATTAGCACAGTTGGGGACCCGTCAGTCCAAACAACAACAACCTCTCCAGCTGGACCCTTGGTACCTGAACCCAAGGGTCCAGCTGGAGAGGAACTCCCAAAGGTCTCAAAGTATTACTTTAATGAGAGTAAGGAGTCGGTTGACTTAGCTCAGATACTGTGGGAGGCCTATAAAACAGTTATTAGAGGACAAGAGATAGCTCTAATAGCAGGATATACTTATTGATAGACTTTTGGACACGTTAGAGTCAGAGCTCCAAGCTCTAGAAGAGGCTATAGCTCAGGGAGGGACAGACGACCGCATACACAGGCTCCATCTCAAACAGCAAGAATAAAAAACTGTGGCGACAGACAAAGCACAGCTCCTTCACAGGGCCATTCAACATTGTTTATATGAAGTGGGCGACAAGGCCAGTAAACTGCTGGCCTAGCTAGACAAAAAGGGGCAATCCAGAAATTGGGTGTTAGAGGTATGGGCACAGGCTAGGGACTTAGTTCAAGAGAGTCAACAAATAGCAGACACATTCGCTTCCTACTATGCTACACTATACATCTCTGTCGGGATCATCACAGAGGAGGATGCCAGGTAATTCCTTACAGACATTCGTATGCAGACACTATCATTAGAGGATAGGAAACTCCTAGAGGAGGACATTACAGATGCAGAGATAGCGACAGCAATCATGGATTTCTCCTCTGGCTGAGCGGTCGGCCATAATGGGTTCCTGGCCAAGTTGTACAAATCCCTGGGGAAGAAACTGGACCCTCATCTCCTGCAAATGTTTCTGGAAATTAAGCTGTTAGGGATCTTGCCAAAAGACCAAAGACTTGTGATAACTGTGGTAATACTTAAGGCAGGGACGCCTCTGGAGGATGTGGCATCCTGCAAGCCCATTCTTAATGTCAAAGCTAAGATACTCACATGAGTCCTAGCCTCCCGCCTTTTGAGAGACATCCAAACTTTGATCCATCAGGACCAATTGGGCTTTACGCCCCGCGGAAGCGCAACCTTAAACCTGAGACACTTACGTAATGTCCTTAGTAGGACCTCACAGATTAAGAGAATGCAGTACTATTCGCCCTTAATGCCCAAACGGCCTTTGATTCAATTGAATGGTCCTATATATTTTCGAAGTGCTACGCAAACTCGGATTGGGCCAGAATTTATCGCCTGGGTGCGGTTACTGTATACTGAGCCCTTGGCTCGGGTAGAAGTAAATGGGAGTCTATCACACGTTTTCCCTTTCCATCAAGGCACAAGACAGGGCTGCCCGCTGTCCCTGTTAATATTCACCTTAACGATGGAGCCCCTGGAGGCCTGGATACGAGAGGACCCCTTGGTCCGGTGGCTCCGATGGACCAAGCATTGGGAAGACAAGATCTCCCTATATGCAGATGACATCTTATTGTACATCTCAGACCCAGAACTTACTCTACTTCAACTGATGCAAATTGTTCACATTCACAGAGACATGTCTGGGTATGCCATCAACTGGAAGAAATCCCAGATTTACGTCCTCCAAGGGAGGCAACCGCGATTGCCAAGGGACTGCTAACTGAGATAGTGACCAATGGCTATCCCTACTTGGGGATTTTTATTACAAGAAATCAGTCTTCTTTCTATGACACAAACTTAGAACCCCCCAGACAGACTAAAGCGAGACGTCCAACACTGGAGAACACTCCCACTGACACTATTAGGTAGAGCAGAGTTGTTTAAAATTATTTAACTGCCCTGCTTCCTGTATGTGTTGCAAAGCACACCATGCCCAGTCCCTGGCACATATTTTAACGCTATCAATAATGAAGTAGCGTTGCTTCTGAGGAACGGGGACCCTGCTCGCATAGCACTATTGAAACCCCAGCAGGGCTGGTACAATGGGTGAGTGGCATTACCACACATTCAAAAAAATTATTGGGCTGCCCAATTGACTAGTGTCAACAACTGGGCTTATGGTTCAGTTGAAGACCCAGCATATCGTATGGACCACCTGAACCTCCTAGCAGGGGGCCACCAGAGAGCTCTTTACTGTCCCATAACATGATTGAAACTCCAAGGCCCAACAGCCACAATGATTCAGATATGGCATAAAACCAATGGATTTCTAGGCTGGTCTGGGAAAATAACACTTGCTACACCCTTATGGGGCACACAGAAACTGGGCTTTCTGGTGGACCTTCCAGGATTCGCCAGGTGGGACCTAATAGGCATTTCCAAGGTGGGAGAAGTATGGAACCAGGAAGGGATCCTCTCATTTGCGGACATGAAACAAGAATACCAGTTGCCCCCCACAGAAATATATAGGTATGCCATGCACTTACCACTGTCATACCCAAAGACACACATCTCCCTGATTCATCGCACCTAGAGGATCATCTGGTTGATGGCTATATAACAGGCAAGGCCATTTAGCTGAGATATTGGAAACTAATTTACAACTCACCAGATACCCTAATACACCCCCGGGACAACTGGGGCAAAAATCTAGGTGACTTAAACGACGAACCCTGGGTGGAAGCCACTGGCTCCCCCAGGGAGATGACTATCACCTCTAGACTCTGACTAATACAATTAAACATACTACACCGTTCATACTACTCCCCAAAAATCTTGCACAAAATGGGGAGAACCTCAACTGCAAATTGTAAAAGAGATTGTCATCATGCAGTTTGGGAATGCCCAAAAATCCTGGCCTACTGGCAGGTGATTTTGGACTGTATGAACGGCGTACTGGGTTCTGCCTTGTCCCTGTCGCCAAAATGTTGTCTTTTGAATATATAGGGAGACTTGTCTCTCCCTAGCGGGGCTCGGATATGGGTAACACTGGGGATAACTATTGCTAAATGGAACATTGCCAAATGCTGTTGAGGTGCAGATTAGTTGAATGGAAAATAGACATGGACCAGTCCATGATGGCCAAAAGAACCGTGTATGAGGGACGAGGTTGCCCACAGAAATGGGACAAAATTTGGATGGCCTGAAACACTTACAGAAGTATCGTTTGCAGATCATCTGTCAAGTTGACTTCTCGAAGTCATGGTCCTAGGGGCCCACACAGACGCCCCACCCTCCGAGGCACAAACCAAGTAGGGGCACTTATAGAGGTGATTCAGATTAATGTACTGTGCAGAGGGTGGCGTGACTTTCCTATGTATTGTTGGGTTGATTTATGTGAATTTATCAATAAAAAGATTACAAAAAAGTGGTACACTGAACTTTTCCCAATAGCCAAAAACTAGTGTACTTGCCCCAAAGTGTAAATTACTCAAATGTGTATAAGATTACAGTTTGATGGGGACATGTGAGTTACACATTTGAAGTAAATTTACACTCAAGGTTTGTTACTTACCAAAAAGTAGTAAATATATTCAAATTGTAAATTATTCAAAAGTGCAAGTTACCTTTGGAAATTCGGCCCATGCTATTTAGTACCCTTGTACATTACAGACATATTAGACATTACAGTTATCAGAGAAACAAGCCCAGGGTTGTTGACAGGTTGAAAGAGTCAATGCGCCTCTTAATGGCCAGTCCAACAGTTCAGCGGCTTTTGTTTACCTTTCACCAAGGGCATGTGTGGTCATTCTGCCAAGCACTGCCTTTACTCTTCAGCAAACATTGATTCATCTGGTTCTGAGACATTGAGGTCATCGCTGTCTGGCGTTCAGCCCCTCAGTTCAAAGCCTGTGGTGCGATAAGAATGCATAGTTGACTTCACAGAAGAACATGGCCGCCGGCTACCGCACAGCTGCAGAAGTTTCACAGTCATCAACATTTCCCCGAGTCTGAAATCGGATAGTCAAGAAAATGGTAATGCTGTTCTGAAAACCATTAAAACAACCCTGAGTCATCATTGCTGGGGACGTGTACAGGTGCCTACACAGAGGGTGCCCCGGGGGCTGTGAGGGAGCGATGAACCGAGCAGGGTTCGTAGCTACAATCAGTTTCGTAGAATGACACATCCCTCTGACGTTTTTCTGAAGCATGTTTGCTTTGTAAGGCTTTAACTTTGGCTGGCTGCGCGTGCCAATTATTTTTTAAGCCTGACCTGGAGTGCTTCGGTGAGGAAGGCTTACAACTTTTCCTCTCAGAAAAGCCTGAAATCTAAGGTTAACTTCCTCATGTATTATAATAGTTTTACCACACATTCACAGGGTGTACTGAGAATGAAAGCAGAATATCAAGTGTCTCTAAATGTACGTTAGTAGAAAGGAATGTTTTTGCAGAAATCCAATTACCGAATATCACCACCACACTGCCATACCTACACGACACTTTTAGACCTTTTACTATTTCTATTGATCTATTTACCCACTGTGCACAAAGGCTTGTTAAGTTAGTGTGGCCTTTTAGAACCATAATGTTGGCTATGGGAAACCAGCAACTGGATATACTGAAGCAGTGCTTAATTTGTGCCGATCTCACTCGGGGTACCCCATCCCCAAGGTCCCAGTCATGTGACCCCAATGCTCCCGAGGGCACCCAGTCTCAATGTTGGGGACTGTGGGGGGAGCCTGAAGGCCCTCACGGTCCCAGCTGGCTCCCCACCTCCTGCGGGAGGCAGCATTGCTGTCACAGGGAGGGAGCTACTAAAGCAGCTCCCTCTCTGTGAAAGCAATTGTTTCCTGTGTCTCCCTGCCTGCATCTTTGCAGGCAGGCAGACAGAGGAAACCTCCGCTCCGATGAAGGGAGAACTGTTTGACAGCACCCCCTTCATCAGAGCTATGTGTTTGCTGTGGCTTCATGGCAGCTGTTAAAGCTGCAGCCAAACCACAGCAAACAGCTGTGTCCTTGGGTGAGCACCCCAAGACAAAGCAGGAGCCGGCCTTGGGAGCTGGCGATCCCCAGGGCCATCAGTGGCCCCCCTCCAACGTACATAGCCCTCTAACGGTGGTGGTCCCCAGGGCTACGGCAGTCCAAAACGGACTACTGATCTTTTTTTTTTAACATTTCCCCTGGGGAGGTGGTGGTCCCCAGGGCTGCAGGGGTGCTCGAAATATCCGCACACAATGTGATGAATGCCCCACGGAGGTGGTGGTCCCTGGGGCTGTGGGGGGTGGTGCACGTGTCCCCCTGCACACAATTAAAGAGATGCCCTGTGAAGGTGGGGATCCCCGGGGCTGTGGGGGGGCTGCATGGCCTCGCACCATATTTACTTGATGCGCCGGAGAGGTGGTGGTCCCTGGGGTATTAAAATAGCAATGCCCCTGGGACCTGGCCCACCCGGAGGGCTTATTGAAAAACAAGCGAGGGAGCCTGCGCTTGTTTTTTGTTTTTACATTTTCAGCAGATCGCAAATCCACTGCAGCGTTCGCTGAACAATTTTTTTTAAATATGCTTTTTTGCCCTGGGGTAGTCCCTCTGTGACCCAACCACCAGAGCTAAGGGGTCAGGGTGTCTGTACCTTTACCCCTTACTCATTTTCTACATTTTATGGCGGGACTCGGCTGAAGTTCCATGTTGAAGTGTTGGCAGCCAAACAGATCTCTGCATGAGATCATGAGGGGTCGCAAATCCTTTGTGTACCCTTATATTCAAATTTGGATTTTCTTTAATATCTCAGAAAACTACTGAACAGTTTAACACCAAACAAGAAAAAGGGCTCTTTCTGGGCCAAGAGCTACCTTTCTGCTTAATTTAGTGTAATTCCGTCCAGTCTTTAAGTTTTCGTATGGGAGTAAACACTGGAAATGCTCTAATTTTGACCCCCTCCTTTATCTCGAACTCCAATTGACGGATCACCCCGAAACTTTCCACACAGCAGCTCACGTGAGTGTCAAATCTTTTTTGAAAATTTCATTAGGATTTGTCAAGTAGCACAAAAAATATAAGCAAGTAAAAACTGTTTTTTCTATAGAAACTAGGTCATAACTATAACTACCTAGTAGCGACTGCCACTAGGTAATATAAATATATATATATATATATATATATATATATATATATATATATATATATATATATATATATAGTAATAATTGTATTTATTTATTTTACAAATTAAGCACTAAGGACAAGACAAGGCGCCACGTTTACCTGGATTTTCGCTTCCCATTATATTTTACTTTCTAGCACGCCTTGTGCTGGGGAAGCAAAAGAAGATTCCAGATCTTGGAGCCATGGTGTGATTAGGAAGCCATAATACCGACAAAGGTAGAAAATGACGGAGGGTTAAGAGAGAGAAAGAGGGCAGAGGGAAAATGAATGAATGAGTGAATTTAATCAAACAACACACACATGAGGGGTGAGAGGAGAAAGTTCCTTGGCCAGCCATCCAATCAATAGACCCAAAAAACACACATAGGACAAGAAATCAAAGTGGAGATCCCACCAGCTAGAGGTACAGCATATTATAAAGAAAAAGGAACAACTGAACCTAAAGGCATTATTGATCATAAATTGAGTGTGCCACAGGTAGGGTATGAAATATTAATGGGATCAATGGTCCTGATGAAGGCCGAGCAACCCTTAAGGGCGATATAAGCGTCCAAAGCATGTTGACCTTTGAACATAATTTTGGGGTGCAGGGGTGATTACGTCCCCATTTCACCACTATTTGTCAAATTTCTTTTAATCCTATCTGGTGAATCTCAGAATAAGATTGAGTATGAATTCACTTGAGATACTTCTAATCATGTGAATGAGGTGTTCTACATGTGTTTGGTGCCTGTTTGTCATTTTATGTAATTTGTTTTCCCTCTCTTTGTTCCATTCCTTACTTTGGCTAGCGTGGGATTGTGTTAGCGTAGCACTATGATGAAACATGCCACTAATAGTGGGTAAGGGAAGTTTTTTCAAAACTAATATGCTGTACCTCTGGCTGGTGGTATCAATTGTGGGGTCTCCACTTTGATTTCTAGTCCTATGTGTGTTTTTTAATTTAATCGAAGCCAACATAAACAAAATTGTCCCTATGATCCAGACTTATCAGTATTCCTACATCCCTTACTCAATGATCCTAAATTTACAGATCTTGAAAGCACCAGCTTTGATTTAGCCAGATTCAGTGACATCACTAGCTGGGACATCATAGAAAACAGATAAACAACCATATTATTTGTTGCTGCTTTGAGGGCAGCTCTTTCTCCAGGAGTATCTTAGTTCCATTTGCTGGAGTACGAGAGGAAAATGCAGCCCTTAGAGGCTATGTAGTATGGCATGTGCTGTGGCATGCTGGACAGCGTCAGGGTGGGCAGCGGTGGCATGTGCTGCTTTATGGTGTACAGTATTAGGATGGATAATTGTAGGGTGAGTAAAGTCATGTTAGGGCATGTCACGAAGAGTGGTGACAGTGTGTTCATCATCGAAGTGTGCAATCTCAGTGTGGTTAATGCTAGGGTGGGTGTTATCACAGTGGGTTATGTAAGAGGTGGTGTTAAAAATAGGGTTTCAGGTTGGTTAGGGTAGGTACTTCAGCCAGGCAGAAACCACCACTCTGGTCAGGGTGCGTATGTTCCACCCCAAAAATAACCTGTGCTTACCCCCAGTAGCTTGGCACAGAGAAGTCAGGCTTACCTCCAGAGGACATGTGTAAAGCGTTTGCGCAACACACTCACACCAGTGACACAATAAATACACCACCAAAGGGACTCTCCAACAAGTTATATAAAACTAAAATGTACTGCATTAACATCATAGACCAAAACGAACTTAATCAGTAATATTGTGCCAACCAGGCACTTGTCAAACCATTATCATCATGAGGGTAACTGGCAAGAAACATTTCCCTCTGGCAGCTGTCATATGGAACATCATCATGAAGGCTAATAAAAGGAACAAGCACATGTCATAAGCATTCCCCTCCCAACACACTCTAGGCAGAGCCTGAGATATACACATTACAGCATATCATATTACATCAGGCAGAAAAATGCAGTAAAACCACTGAGGGTGAGAGACCACAATGGTGAACTGTCGATTATGTAGTAATCACCCACAGTGCCTTCCACACAAAGGTCATAGCGCATCTGTGCTTCTTTTACAGAATATACAGTGAGTGCAAAACCTAAACGTCAAATAATGAGCTCCTGCGCTTCTACTACCACAAATGCAGTCAAAAGGGGCTGGGCAGAGACAGGACCTCCGTCGGAGTTTCCTCCTTGTCCTGCGAGCCACTGGTGAGTGCCTTCCCCAAATAGGATGCCTCCATGACATAAAAACGTAAGGGCCAACACACCTCCCATATAGGTGAGGAAACCACAATAGGTTCCCCGTTTGCCGAAAAATACCTGAGGCGGCTGAGTTCACCTGTGCTGCCACTACAATAATTACGGTAGGTCTGAAGGGCCTCAAGGAACGACAGAAAATTCTACCAAGGTTTGGGCCACAGGGGCACGTGCACACCTACTCAGCAGATTACGTACAGTGCAGGAATGGTGGTGGAATCCTGGCAACGCTCCTGGAGGAGGCCGAGAGCCTCCATCGGGGCAAGGGAGCAATACAACGCTTCCTTCTTCGTGTAGCCCGCCACCCCTCTCCTGTAGGAGTGGGCCAGACCTGGAAGGAATGCAGCAGGGAGGTGCTGTATATTTGTAGAGAGAGGCAGCCATGGCTCCATCTGGTGCTGCTCACTGAATGGAATTGCGGGTTCTCTCGTCCATCGGCATCTTGTGCGGGAGGCGTGCAGCAACTCCAGTCCTTCTCTCAGCCCCTAAAGCCTGCTTTTCAGAGGTGCTGCAGCTAACCCTCTGCGATGTGCCCTTTGGTGATGCGGGTGGAGCTGGGGCACAGAACTACCGCCTGGGGACTGAAAGGAGGCAAGACAGTGCTCACCACGCGCTTGCCTTGAGAGATAAGTTTTTGCTTATGAGGCGTCCGCTCTGCCACAGAGCCAAGGCGCTCACCACCACACGCTAAGACCACCGACATGGAGGTAAAGCTGCACTCCCTGGAGAACATGTAGGGCATAAGGTGCAGGCAGGCCAGCACACCGAAACAGGTTGTAGGAATGGCAGTTCGTCCTACCAGCCCCACAGAATCTTAGCAGTCCAGAGTCCAGGATCAGGCTGGCAGCAGGGCAACATATAGAAAAGCAATCCAGTTGAGTCCTCTGGGTTGCCCATCAGACACCAGGCAGCGGCGCGACAAAAGAAGAGCAGTCCAGCTGAGTACCTTGTGCAGTCCAGCAGTCCTTCTGGCTGAGGTTCAGTCCCAGTTCCGAAGTGCTCTAGGAATCAGGGGTTTCAAGTCAAGCACAAGACCCTTTCAACCCAGATGTGTATCCAGACATCAGTAGGGGGTAATCAATCCATTGTGTGCGGGCAGGACACATCCTATGAACATGTAAGGTGTGAACAGCCCCCCCTCTCCCCAGCCCAGGAAGTATGCAGATGCCTCTTCTGTCACACCCAGCCCTTCCTGTGTGATGGCTGTCTGGAAAGTAAGCATCAAGTGGAGCTTTCACTTTTCCCCAGATGTGGATTGGAGCCAGGCTGCAAAAGCACCAGAGTTATAAGCACAGAGAAATGCCCACTTTCTAAATGTGGAATTTCTACCATGGTAATAAACAATCCACCTACACCAATAAGCAGGTTTTCTTGCTACCATTCCAAACATTCTAAACATGCACACACTATTCCGCATAGATCAGAAGATACCACGTTGACACGTCAGGGCATTTCCAATGCAATCCTATGAGAGGAGCAGCGCTCACAGTAGTGAGAAACTAAATAGGCTGTTTGTCACAACTAGGACATGTAGTAAATGAAGACATATGTCCTACCTTTTAGATTCACAGCTCCCTGACTATAGGGCTAGCCAGGGTCTACCTTAGGGGTGACTTAGGTGCAGCAAAAAAGGGAGTTTAGGCCTTGGCAAGTAGTTTGACTTCCCAAGTCAAAGTGGCAGTAAACTGCACACGCAGGCCCTGCAGTGGCAGGCCCGAGACATGTTTGAAAGGCTACTTTTGTGGGTGGCGCAATCTGTGCTGCAGGCCCACTAGCAGCATTTAAACCCCGGTATATAGTATACCACTTTACAAGGGAATTACAGGTAAATTAAAGAAGCCAAACAGGTGTTATCCAGTTATACCAAGTTGTAGGGGAGAGGACACATGCACTTTAGCACTGATTAGCAGTGGTAACGTATGCAGAGTCCTAAAGCCAACAAAAAGAGTGTCAGAAAAATAGGAGGAGAAAGGCAAAAAGTTTGGAGATAACTCTGCAGAAAGGGTCATTTCCAGCAAGTGGCAATGCTGAGATAGGAAGTATTAGTGTATGCAGTGCTGTGGTGGGCCATGGTAAGGTGAACAGTGTTAGGGTGAGAGGTGTTAAAATGAGTAGTGTCTGGGTAGGTAGTGGCACCCTGAGCAGTGTCTGGATGGGCAATGACAGGGTGAACAGTGTCAGGATGGGTAGCAGTAAGGTGAGTAGTGTCAGTCTGGTTAGTGTCAGCAAGCGCAGCTTTAGGGTGAGCAGAGTAAGAATAGGTAATGCTGTTTTCAGGGTGAGCAGTGTTAACATGAGTAATGCAACTGTGAGTAGTCCCAGCATGGGCAGCACTAAGTTGGGCAGGGTCTGAATATGTCTGTTTATGCAGGGTGCAGTAGGTAGTGTTAAGAAGTGCACTGGTATAACAATAGGGGCAATAACAGAGAGTGCTCTGCCAGAGTTCCCAACTAAAAAAGCAGTGGGCTCCAGGGTAGAGGGATGGGAGGACCAAAGTTTGGGATGAACTGTTTCCATGAGGATCAGGGTCAGGACTGATTTGCATTAGCATTATGTGGGCCTCTGTCCAGAGTGGTACGTGGGTGAAAAACTGTAGGTTGGCGTGCTACCCTGAGCCAGTGCCACTGGTTAGACTATGTACAAGCATTCATCCCATTATCTTTGAGTGTTTGATAGCTAGTAGTATGCCTGGAAAGTTGAGAGTGGCACAGCTTTCCAAGCCTACTATGGCAAATTTTTGTGAATTCTAAAATGTGATACATTTACACCAGTTCAAAGAGGTGCCAGTTTGCCACCTTTTTAGTAAACTGGTAACTATATATATTTAAGATTCCAACATAAAAAGTGGACAAGTTTAAACCTCTTAGTGAAATGAGAATGAAAAGAAAAAACGGAGACAGACTTAGTAGATTGAATCACCTTGATGACGAGGCAGGACCTCGCATCGCAACTCCTCATCGACAGTCATGGACTCCACCTCTGAAAGATGCATCTCACCATCGGACCTCACATTACAGCTCCTTGTTGACAGCTCCTTGACGGCAGCCCACGCACCTTGATGCCCAGGGCACAAGGTACTTTGTCAGTTGACTGAACTCAGTCCTGTATCCGACCCCTGCTCCACTGCGGTCAGCCTGAACTTGAGACTTTGATCCAGTCTACCGTGACTGAATAACCGTGGTTGGCATTTTTTGCTTCTTAGCGCTTGATTTTCACAGAACCTTTGAAATTGCATGTCTTTGGTTCTACTGATATGATTTTTATTGTTTTGGTGTCAAAAACATTATTAAATTCTAGTCCATTCATTCTAAAGTGGAGTGGGATTTTTCTTGTGTTGTGTTTTTACTTTATTGCTGTTTGAAGTGCTGCAAACATACTTTAAGCATTGCCTCTAAGTTAAGCCTGATTGCTCTTGTTCCAAGCTAGCACAGGGTGAAGCACAGGTACTTTTGGGGTTTGCTTGTCTTTCACCCTGACAAGAATTATAGTTGCTGCTTGAATAGTGTCTCACCCCTTCCATCAGTAACCTAACTACCTACAGGCCATCTTCAGCACTGAGACCGATCTAGAGGTTCTGGAATTCAACTGTCCTTTATCAGGTCAACGTTGGACTGACGTGAGGGCATCACTTAAGCGTGGATCAACTTTTTTGCCACATTACCATTTAACTTATCTATTGCTTTATGCTGACAAGCCATACCACATTTGTTATGTTGAACAGCTTTGAAGATGTATCTTTGGTTAATAAAGTCAGATTTAAAGTGACACTTTATTGGATTACATGATTGTTTTGAGTGTTTACTTGAAATGACAGGCATTTTTTTTTTTAGAAGTGGATAATTCTCTTCTGCTTGTGTCCTGATTGTAGGCAGGAACTTCTTGAGCAAGATTTAAGAGTCAGTTAGTGGTGGCCAATGGGAGTGACTGCATGTTGCATTAACACAAAAGAAGTCAGAGTACCGCATTGTGAACCTCCATTTAGGTGCAAGATGTGGATGAAACGTCCTCACATTGTACAGACAATTTGGTGTCCTTCACTTCCGCTTGAGTGTGTGTTTGTCCATATCTGTAGTGTGCATGGAAATGGGCACATTTCAAGTGATGTCCTTACAAAGGACGTGTTGCATGCAGAACAAGTTGCTTTTTCCCTGCAATGAGTAAGGCCTATTCAAGATTCCGTGTCCATGAAGCAGCCATTGGGAATGTACCTCGGAGACCACATGATAGTTTCACTCCTTTCTGGGTTATTTTTCCATTATAAATTATGCACAGAACTCTGCCATAACACAAAGGGATGACCAGAAGTGGTCCTGCTGTTTTTTAGAACTACCTGCAGGTATGCCTAGAGATAAGCTTACCCTAAAGGGTGTGTCTGAATTGTGAGAAGACCAATTCATGTTCCTGCACCATCTATGAACTCACCCTTTTGTGCTCTGTCAAGCAGCCTGCAAATCACAATACCCCTTCATAGGGAGTTTATCCTGCATCCCGTTAATCCACATTTTTGATGAGTCTGTGCTTTCCTTTCCATTCCTTTGTGAATATATGGGCTGAAAGCCCATGGTGATACTTTCTCTTTTGATTTGCTTGAGTTACAATGCTTCGGATCACAACCTGATTGACCCTACCTTCCTGTCAACGGCATCAGTATGCGGTAAATCCTGTCTCCAATGAGTCAGCAGGTTGTTTCTTTCTGGGCTTTCCCGGAAGATCTGCTACAATAACATCGATAGACGTCTGATCAAGAATAGGCCACTTGACGTTGCTGGACTCTCCACTGCTAGGATCAAGCCTAGGACTCTGGAGGGCGCCATGGTGCTCCGGCTTCTCCTGGAAGAAGCAGAAGCTCAATGGCCTGATCAAGAACACAAATCAAGTCCTTGTGTGTTGTTTTGTAACTATGCAATGAGGTAATGCTCTGGAACTTATGTTTGGTTGGAATGTGGAAATAGTGTGATTCTGTGTCAGTCGCTCCAGGATCTTGATGTGGGTGGGGTCTCTGAAGATGCTTACTTATTAAAGATCAACTTCACCTCATGCAGCTGTGTGGACCTCTTATTGAACTTTACACCCTGTCAACAGTAGTCTATTTGAAGGTCATTGCAAAACAGTGAACCACTCAGCATTCACTAGAACCCTGCCACTATCTGGCTAAAGCTGAGCTGAAAACATCTGGTTCACCAGAGTGTGGAGGGCCTACAAGAAAATGACTACACGAGATGAACCTGCACCGCATTATCTGTCTAGTACGATTCACATACAGTCGTGGCTCACTGAGCGAGCGCGGGCAAGTTGTTGCGCAAGTGGTGCAGGGGAATAAAATATTAAAATAATATAAAAAATAAAAAAAACACTTACCTACACACCACCGCGCCGCTCCGTTCCTCCATCTCCTCTGCTGCAGGCAGGCACAGACTCCCAGCCTGCCCTGTGGCCAATCCTGACACTACTCAGAGCAGCGTTAGGATTGGCTGGGAGCACCCAGTCAAGGCGCTCCCAGGCAGACTGGGAGCCTGTGCCTACTCTCTCCAGCCCGGTAACACAGTGCCGGGCTGGAAAGAGCCTACTGGGCATGTGTGTTTGGCCGTCCCGAGACAGCCGGGCTAAAAATACATATGCAATGTCACCCCCGTGGCCCCGCCCATTTACAAGAAAACAATAATAAATACAGTTTATCATCCTTTTCTTGTAAAGGTTTTGCAGCTGCTGGCGGTGGAGTAGGGGGGGGGGGGTGACACTCTACGCACTAACGGAGGAGCCGCCCCTGTACACATATGAATGTTTCATCTCACTCTAAGTTTAAGGCTGTGGTTTCATTCACTAAGACCATTCACCCCAATTCTGAAACCATTTGAACCACCTTTCTAGAACCTACCATTCTGCAGATATTACAATTTAGGGAAACAACTGAACCCTACCTTAAATAGTCCCACTCCCCCAATTGCTACTGGCAATCATTACGTTTCCCTATCCCCTGGGAGCCCACTACCTTCTTGGGGGCCAATAAACTGATACCCAAAGGGTGTTACGTCATTAAAGCATCATTAATCCCCATGATGGTGGAGAAGCATTAATGTGTGCCCTGATAAACTGTATCTAGTGTTGCCCTTGACCCTGGTCAGCCCACTGGAGAACAGTTGCCCTGAGCCCCAGCATCCTATTACTCATTTCTACGATTATGTTGCTTTCAGAGCTGTAAATGTCAATGGTCAGGCACAACCACATGGAGATTGGAATGTCTGTTTGGGATAGCAGCAGCTAATGCTCAGGCAGCTTAGGGCTTCAGGACTTTAAGAGAAGGATGGGGGGAAGCAGATGATGCAGAGAACAAAGAACGACACTTGGACTGTCAATGGAGAACGGTGGGTGACACATGGTGGGATGTCTAATTCATGTAATGGAGAGTGACATTTTGGCTGTACGTGAAGGACTTGGGAGAAACGCAGCAAATGAGGAGCATCCCTGAAACGGAGACGGACATTTGGATCAATTGGAGGCCAGTGGGCGCTGTGTGGTTGCTGGAGGGTGAACCATGGAGCAGAGAACTCTTGGGCATTAATGTATGCTTTTCAGTGAACGATGAAAGGACAAAACCAATCCATGAACTTGACAAATAGCTGAGAACCCAACCCTCTCTTCTATGCTTCAGGAAACAGACCAAACCCATCTGTTCCGGATGATCTAGAATAATCTACCCTTATGCAGTTTCGAAACATACACCAGTCTTATCCTTATCCTTACATTACGCTATCTGATGATTGATTGTGATTTATTTTTCTGGTTCAATGTAAAGCACACTATTGGTGTAGTTGCACTATACAACATTGTTAAATAAATCACTAAAATGTGGTAAAATAAAATACTTAAGTCTAATGTATAAAAGAGGCCTGCGGTGAAGGGTGGTGGGAAGAGACTGATCCGTAAGTGAGTGCACTGTAAGTGAGTGCTGTACACTGTAAGTGAGTGCCTTTTTATTTATTATTATAACTTGAAATAGAAATGTGCATAACAATTTGCTACTTTTATTAAGATGCCATCACACATAGCTCTTTTTGGGGGATAGTTGAAACGTTTTGAGAAATCCAAATATGAAATCCTAATTAAACGTTTCACACATGAAGAACGAGCCTGGAAAAGTATGTATTCCATATGTACTATCCAAAGTACATCCAGGAGAGCTGGACCCATGCACAATTTTCAGGATGTCTACATGAGATCATTGTTGCTACAATCACCTTGTTAACCAATTGTTGCTACAATCACCTTGTTAACCACTTAATTTACATAATCAGTGGTTATCCTAAAACATGTGGCCTTATTCCAGCATGCTTGGATCTACCTTGGGTAACCCTGGCTGTCTCTCTTAGTGAAACATTCACACTGTAGGATGGAAACATAAGGTTACTTTTACATGGCCTGTTCCTTGCCCTCCCTACCCATGCATACATCTGCACTGAAGAGGAACTATCCATTCCCGAGATACAAAGATGGCTCTATGAATGAGAGTATGCAGGTTTGTTGTCATCCTTTTGACATACAGGCTAGTGGGCTTTGCCAGATATTGAAACCAACTTTGCCCAGGCCCACATTCCTTCAGAGACATGGCTTAGTCTAGTACCAACCTAATTTCCATATGGGCTAGGCTACCTCTGTTGAGTTCAACAGATAGGGCTGTATGTATGTATGTTATATATTTATCTATGTGTATTTCTTTAGTGCAGGCCAAAGCCATAAGGCAGAGGAAGGTGAAAGATAAGCATGCATACAGTTCATGAGTGACAGGAGAGGTACCCGGCTTGTGGATGGATAATGCAGTGTGATGTAGTGTTCTTTAAAGAGGTGCATCTTCAACTCTTTCCTAAATAGGAGTAGAGATGGGCTGATGCTGATGGATATGGGGATATTGTTTCAGATCCTGGGTCCACAGATGGAAAAGGGCCGCTATCTTGTTTTTGATTTTTTACATTACCTAGTCTTCAGCCTGATGGTGACCTGGCTGCACTTGTGCTGAGAAGCACCGAAATGGGGGGATTGTATGCAAGATACATTGGGGTGCTGGCTTTGTAAATGATGCAGCCGGGAAGGGGAGCCAGTGGAGGTCCATCTCAGCATGGGGGTCATGTGATGATATCACATCTGAATGAGATCTGCTGCAGCATGAAGGATTGCAGTAAGGGGTGCCAGTGTGGCGTTATGGAGACCATGGAGCATCCAAATGCGAGCTCATTAAGACCGGATCATGAAGGTGCTCAGGGCACAGTTGTGTGTCGGTTCTATGCAACTGCACGTTTTACACTGCTTACATGGAACTCTGGATTTCTCTGTGTACACTGGTGGGAAACAGAGAGAGACAACCACCACTCATTGTTTCTGAGTTATGCTGTTGACAACACAGTCACTAACTTCGAGAAATTCCAAGTTACAAAATGTGTGCGCTTTAGAAAGTGCAGTGGCATGCAGATACACAGGGGCTGTATTATGAAGACGGTCTGTAAAGTTCAAACACCTTATTCAGAAAGTCTCCGAGTTCATGAATGAACTTTGGATGGCACAAGTCAGAGAGCGAGAGTAGCAACCTCCGTTCAGTGTTATGGCCTTGTATTGTCCACATTACATGGGTTAATTCTTAGAAATTGTGTGTTCTATCTATTAACTTTAGACACCTCAAACGCAAAAAACACAGGGGCTCAGCTCAAGTTGAACCAGTGCAGCTCATATGATACAGACCCAACCGTGACCAACAGATTATGGCCCAGCGTTTATAACGGCGGCCAGAGCTTAATTTGAGCTGGTGTGTGTAGGTGGGGCTCACCGGGACGAGGACTTAATTGTCATCTTCAGGATTGGACAAGAGAGCCAAAGGCAGAAAAGTGGGAGGGTTGAAGAGAGAGCCTGAAAAACAGTGACAAAGCGAGAAAACAAACCTACAAGAGTGAGATAAAAGGACAGGAAGTGTGAGATATTGGATAAAAAAGGCAAAGCATCCAGACTGGACTGCTTTGGTGTATAGTAACACTCACATTTGTCAATGCCGCCATCAAGATTATGAGAACAACTTTGGCGCCCAGCATTTATCCTTTTACAAATCAAGAGCTGACTGCGCCCCATATATGATTTTTGTTGGCAAAACTGGTAATCATTGAAGCTAGTGTCCACGATTGAACCACACACTTCCGAGCCCACAGGTGACGGGTACTGGATATGCCCACCGGTGACTCCCAGGCGAGGATTTTTGACGAGTAACCGGACTGCTGGCTACCGTCAGGTACTTGGTCATATGTGAAACAATCTGCAAGCCCCGGAAAAAAACAGCTTCAGAGGGGGAGGCGTGTGGCCGGGCTGTTAATAGCAGTACAGACCCGAGGGGAGGTGTCTGCATGCACCCTGCTCTGTCCTAGGGTAATGCGATCTGCTTCGTGCAGGTCGCCCATCCCAGGCCTTCCTCAAACACCTCGTCCAATAATAAACCTGCTAATTAGTACGATAACAGAACCTGGAAGGGTCCCTTTTTCATTCTTTGTGACTACACAAATCCAGGGGCATATTTATGACAAGCATTTCCAATGCAATGGGTCTCCCGTTTGCTCAAGTTAGAGCTATTAGCGTCTTGCCACATAAACTGAAAAGTAAAATACTTTCACATAAGCGAACCGAAGGCCACCATGAGCGCAAAGCAAACACGCAAAAGGAAACAGAAGTTCGCAGTGAAATGTATTGGCAAAAGTGCAATTATCCATGTACCCTTCAAAAATGCATTTATCCATATAACCGGCAAAAGTGCAAATGTCCATGTAACAGGATCGATGTCATGCAAAGCGCTCTACTACTGCCCAGCGAGATCACGCTGCCTACGAAATAAAGAGAAAAAGTAATGCAGAAACCATGCGGAAAAGAAGGAGCCTCGTATGTTTCCAGTAGTTGGCCGGTGCTCTTGAGGCGGGTTAAACACCGGAAAAGGCATGATGTATGCATGCCTTTCACTAATTAAATCAAGCAAATTTTAAAAGGCAAATTTTAATTGGGCTGTTCCTACTACAACCAAACTGATGGGCTTGACATGGATGTGGCTAAAAGCCCACAGAGAGATTACACCAGGGACAGAACGCTTTGCGCTTGACCCTAAAAAAGGCACGAAGCAGCGCAGTGAGTCACCTTGCTGTGCTGTATTTTAGGGGAAAAAGCAGGCATGCCCCGTACTTAACATTGTACGCCGTATTCCTGCATTTTCCCTGCGCTGGTGCACAATGTGCAGTCTAGTGCCAATGCAGGCAGTCTTACACCATGACCCACGGGTGCCTGTGTTGTAAGCAGGATTGTTTTTGTGAAAGAAGAGGCACCTTCCTGCACAAAGACAATCCTGAGAGGCATTTTCCTGTTTCTATGTACGCTGCAGTACGCAGCACACCTAGAAAGAGGAAGTAACAAGGAGAAATAAATATATTTATCCTTGTTGCGCCTCAAGTGACGCATTCCCAGGTCTGCCAGTAATGGTAAATCTGGGAATGCGACAAAATCCATGGATGGATGCATGGGAACATCCATGTTCCACCCATGGAACGCCTTTCCATGGCAGACTAACGCAGCACAGCAATTTGAGCTGCGTTGCGTTACTCTAGATTTATCAAGCCAGGCAAGGCTTGATAAATCTAACTTGAGTAGCACTGCTCTTCTGCCCCGTTGCGTGGCGCAAAAGGCAACGCAAGTCTTTAATAAATATGCCTCACAGTGTGGAAGCATTGGGCGCAAGCTTGGTTTGAGGCGTTTTTTTATACATTTGCCAAACTGTCCAAAACTATTTGAAAGGGGCCGTTATCGAGTCCGATGACAAAGCAGCAGGAATAAAAGCAAGGTAGTGGAGATACCTTTGGCCAGAGGAAGGACGGTCACAGGGACATGAAGATAAGGTGGCGTCCAGGTTGACATAACAATGGGTACATTTACCAATGACTAAATACTCCACTCCAGGCTTTCCTTTCATTGTCCTCTGTAATCCTGCAGTTTTGATCAACTACTTTCATTTATGAGACAGAAGACTTCAGATACCAGATTTCGTCAAATAAAAGCTGGAACACTGCATACTTGATGACATGGGGTCCTCTAGTAACCTGGAACAGAGTTTCAGAAAGTTCTTACGCCTTCGGCAGGGGGATGCCTCCAAAGGCTTGTCCTCTTTTCAGAGTTTTAGCCAGAGTCCCTGCTGTACTGTTATATTGTATTTCAGCATTTATATAGCGCTTACTACATACCTATGTGGACCCTGAAGCACTTACCTACATGGGTAACATGCTACAGCATGTAGGGTGTGTGGTTGGAAGGATGTTATTTTTGTTTTGATTGTATGTGTAAAGTGTTTACATGTCATGCGTGATGGCCACTGAGGTTAGGACACAGTGCAAATCATTGTGTTGGAGGATGAAGTGTGAGAGATAGATGGGCAAATTTATGGTTTTTAGCACGTTGTTAGCTTTGAAGAGCCCTGAAGGTCCCTTTATGGTATTTCATAAGATATCATCTGCATAGCGGTTTACTGCACTGGGTTGTCTGATCTGAGATTCTGTGTATAGTTGTGGTCCGGAGCTGTCATGGTTGGAAGCAGAGAGAGGTGGAAAGATCGATAGGGATGGACATTTTTATTATTATTATCCCATATTTGAGTGTCTATATGAGATGTTAGGAAGTTGTCAGATTGTGTAGATATTTGGGACCTGGAGTGAATGGACTATATTAAGGTCCTCCAAAACTGTCCAGTATGGTGTGACAGATCTCTTCAATTATTCCACACCTGTTCATTTGATGATGTTTTTTTTTTGGCTGTACAGTGCTGGTGATGGATAACTTTCATAGCAAATATGCATTATGTAAACTGAATCGGTTTAAGTTACAATTTGTTGCTGACTGCTGCATATTATGGTTTTGGTATTATTGTGGGCCATAACAGTTATATATGGACATAAATAACTATATGATGACACTGCAACCCACAGGTCAGCCTTTGTTTTGATTACCTTCATGATGAAACCAGATTTCTGGTTGAGTTGTTTGCAGTTTATGGGTTGTGAGCTGAGGGTTGTGCTTGAGGGTGTGACTGTTTTCTGGGCTCTGATGCCTCTCTGCATGCAGTTGGTGCTTTTATCTAGGAAACTGGCAAGTCTTCAACTGTCGTCAGAAGTGTCTATGCTCCTGGATGCTTCTAATGCTGACTGGTAGTGAGTTCTAGAGCTTGGCAGCTTGTACTGAGAAAGCAGAGCCTCCTATGGATTTCTTATGGTAAAGCTGTATGATGATAATTGGTGCAGGCCTTGAGCACATTGTTCTGTTTGGTTTGTTTTGGTTGAATTTAACTTGTAGGTATAAGCAGTCCTTTTACTTTGGAGGCTCTGTGGACAATGCAGAGTGCCTTGAACATTGCCCTTCTAGCTTTAGGTAGCCAGTAGAATGATTGCAGGACTGGGGTAATGCATTCTGTTGAGTGAAGGCAGAGAAAAAGCCTTGTGGCAGCATTTTGGATGAGTTGTAGTTTGCATTTAATGAATACAGGATTGCTTAGCTGTATGCTGGTGGCATAGTCAAGCCTGGAGGACACAAGTGTGAGGAGGACTTTGGTATGCAAGGTATGGGAAGATGCAAGTTTTCACTGTGTACAAGGCACTGTATGTGACACTGTTAGGATGAGGTATCTAGTCTGAATCCATGGTTACTCCTAGATTTCTAACCTCACTTGATGTTGTCAGATGGGCTTCAAGTTCTTAGGCCGTATGGCAGTAGGCTAGTAGTTTTGCCATTGTCGGCATGTCATAATCTCTGTCTTTGGGGTATTGAGCTTTAGATGGTTCTTTGTTATCCACATGTTCATGGCTCGAAGGCAGTCATTGAGTTTTGAATTTTAGAGGTCTTGGGGCTATCCATTCTTTAAATGATTTAGGTGTCATCTGCATAGGTGTAACAGCTGAGGTTGTAAGATTTAATTAGATTTTCATAAGGGGATTAGGTAGATGTTGAATAATAGAGGGGATATGATATACCTCTGAGGAACACTGCAGTGTTGTATGTGAGAAAGTGATTTGAAAGGGGGAAGGTGGACTACACTTTATTTAAATGTGAGATAGGAGGCAATCCATTTTAAAACATTTCCACAGATTTCAATATTGTGAAGTCTGTGCAGAAGGGTGTGGTGGTGGACAGTGTCAAATGTTGATAAATCCAGAATGTCAAGTTTTGGATCCTAATTCCAAATGTGGGTATATTAAATGTGAGGAACATGTGAGGTTGATTTTGTGTGAAGCTATCGTTTTAATGGAAGAAAGTCGTACTCCGTAAACTACACCCTTGTGTGCCAATTCACACTCTTAGAACCCTACAGACCCACTGGGGTTTGATCCTGTCAAGATGAAATCATTATAAAATCAGCTGACAAGGGCAGAGCCATTGTAATCATGGGCTGTTCCTACTACGAACAAGAAATTCTTCAACAAATTCAACCGCAACCCCATTATCGTCAAATTCAGGGGGACCCTACACCCACCATTAGAAAGGAGATAACAAACCTACTGGAAAGAAGTATAAAAGGAGGCTGGTTGACATGAAAGAAAAAATATTCCTCCTGAACAAACACCCTAGGATTTTAGTAATATACACACTGCCAAAGATTCAAAAGGACCCACACAATCCTCCAAGGAGATCCATAATCCTGGGGGGTGAACTCAATACTCAAACCTTTGGCCAAATATGCAAATGTGTTTTTAAAACCTCTGATTCACAACATACTGAGCTACCTAAAGAACCCTACTGATGTGCTAAATAAATTGAAATATTTTACCCTTGATCCACATCAAGACCTCTTTCTAACGCTAGATATTACCAGTTTATATACCAATGTCCCACAAGAAGCAGGATTAAAAGCCATGGAATCTTTCTTGGATATGAGGCCACACCCCCATGAAGTACTATCATGGTTCATGCTCGACTTGGCTCAAATATGTCTGTAAAGGAACTTCTTATATTTTAACAAGAACTTCTACGTGTAAGTTAAGAGGACTGTGATGGGGTGTCCCATTGCTCCAGAAATGGCCACCATTTTTATGGCCAAATATGAAGAAAAGTGGCTATATGGAGAGAACCTCTGCAAGGATAATATCAAAACAGTGAAATGGTTCATAGATGACATCTTTCAGATTTGGAGATGTGATGAAAATTGACTCCACCAATTCGTAGAATGGCTAAACAACAGGATGGCAGACATAAAATTCACATCACACTGGAGCAGAGAGGAAATACATTTCCTGGATTTTACTTTAAAACAGGAGGAGGGTGAGATCTTCAATATATTATATACAAAATCCACAGACCGAAACACTTTTCTTCATTATTCCAGCCACCTCCAGAGAAACATTCGGAATAATTTACAGTATAGCCAGTTTTTAAGAGTCAGAAGGAACTGTTCGGAGAAGGAGGATTATTTCTCCAATGGACATCAATTGATCTCAAAACTCGCAACTACCCTTACAAGCTACTTAAGAGAGCCATGATACATGTGTGGTATACCCCGAGAGAAGCACTACTGGAACCTGTTGAAAAAAGTGCATTGGATCACCTAGTATGCGTTCCCCCTTTCAATTCCAACACATCTGAAGTGAAATAAGTAATCTGAAAACACTGCCAAACTGTCTCACGCTTAGAACCTTTCAATGAAATACAACTTTTTGCCCTGAGAAGGAATAGGAATTTCAGAGACAGACTGGTCCACTCAAACACTGAAAGGAGAACACCTCCACATAATCTATGGAATCTAGTAGGGCTACCACCAATCCCTGGCCATTAAAGATGTAGAAATTGCCTGGTATGTGAATCCACGATTGATGGTAGTGGATTCAAATATAATGAGATATTAATCAAACACAATGAATGCACAAACTGCATATCAAATTATGTTATCTATTACATTCTGTGACCATGTAAAATGGCATCTATAGGACAAACCAGCTAGGAGGTACGCCTTAGGATGGGTCAACACATATCGAGAATCAGGTGATGAAATATGTCACCCCCATTGGTTCAACACTATATGTATTTCAGGCATGCCATAACAGAACAAAAATAGACAGTTTTAAGGAAGGTACAATCAAGAAGGAAGGTACAATCAAGAAATGACAGGTCCCTAATAAGGCAAGAAGCCTTCATGATTATGAAATTAAGAACTGAGAAGACAGGCCTGAATGAAATGTCAGAAATAGACAATGTGTAAATGAATCCAGTTCTTCCTTCATCTTGTCATGACACACCACTAGCATGCTAGGCTTCACATCCTGATGATGAGCTCATATAATTACATCTGCATATCTGCAATCGGCCAATATCAAAGGGCCAACACTTGCTACTGAAAAAGGGCAATATGTGGTTGGTAGGGTTCCATGAATAGTTTTTGTGATCTGTAACTGGAGGCAAAGTCAATTTTTCTTTGTGGTAAATTCCTGAATACAATAGACTACATCTTTTACAGCAACAAGAGGTGTCATCAAGGCAGACTATTTTGGTGCAATCCGACTGTGTCAATAGATGCCCACAAGGAAGACATTTGAATGCAACAGTTACCACCTTGATTTTGCAAAACAACCCCCTACTTGATGTATTGCTTTTATCTATTGCAGCCATCTATCCCTGGGGAACTACATCTCCCATCAGCAATATTACTTTACATCATTTAGCCTGCGTGACACTCATGACGGTGGTGCGGCCAAGTGAAGAATGGCAGGACGTTCGCTTCACTGAGAAAGACGCGAGGAGCAGAACACTGACTTGGGTGTGGAAAAAGCAGCTGAGGTTCTTCTGAAGCATTGATGACACAAGATTGCACAAAATGCAATAAGCAAAACGCTGACCTGTGTGTGGAATAAGCACCTCAGGAACTTCTGAAACACTGGTGTCACAAGATTGAACATAAAAGTGGCACAAACTTTCACAGGTACCGAGGCATTTATTGAAATAGCGTTTTTTATGTACGCTTTCACTGGGTCAGCCTGGGCATTTACTTTGTATTTTTTCTTTTGTGCTCCTTTTAAGGTTTACCTCCAACAAACAAGGAAGGGGCTAGTACAGTAATCCTTTTTCTACCATATGCTTTGAATCACTTCCCTGTTGATCCCTTGGCTTTTTTGTATGAGCCACCTCTCTTGGAGTAAAAGTCAGTACACACTATTCAGCTAAAATTAATTGTCACGGGTGCGTTTAATGATCTAGTACCAAGCTTTCTAGAAGCCACTTTGCTTAGAAAAGGAGTCAGCACAAATCCTCCAGATAAAGGATATTGTCAGGGGTGAATTCCTATGATTAAATCCTGACCCGTTATACAATCACACTAATTCAATCTGTTTTGCATACTAGAGTTACTTAGGTGCTTTTTTACTGGTTGTGTGGGTACAATCTACAGAAAAAAAAATTAAAGAGAGAATTTATTGTCTATACATATACACTTTCCCTTATATTTCTTTTTAGTGTATCCAGACGACACTATGAGTTATGTCCTGATGATGACCTCCCATAAATTTGATCCTTAACCTGCTGAAGTCGAAACGCGTCTGCGATTTTATGTATGAGAGAGGTGTAGAGGCATTTCCCTAATCCACTAATAAGAGGCATAAATAGAGGGCTTGTGGGAAGTAATGGACAATGGCATAGAGGAAATTGGACAGTATTTACTGTTCCCACTCCTCATTGCTAATATGTGGGATATTTAAGGACTGTAATAGAGGCTAACTCTACTACTACTCTTGAAGGGTAGTTCAAGATACTTCTTGATTTATGGTACTGAACGAAAGTTGTAATATTTTCTGTTTATGTTTGATTGCTACTAGATTTCAGTAGGGGTGTTTCACTATTATTATGCATATACTTTGTTCATTATTGGCTTGAAAAAAATATGTTTTTTACCATAAGATTATTTTGTGTATTCTATTATCTACATTGGAAGATATGAATTAGACACAAATCAGATCTACACACAGGATTAATGTGCTGTTTTGTGCACTCTTAATAAAATAATTGATAGCCATTGTTGGCTAGATAGTCCTATGCAGAATGTCAGCACTGTCTGGAGATAGGTTTCAGGTGCTTCGAGAATGCACTACTTGACAGTGCCCTAATGACGAATAACATTTCTCAGCATGCCATGAACTTTCATGAAGTTTAGAGTGGTGGAGGCCATCTGGATTTCTGGGTATTAAAGTCCCTTGTGACCCACAGCATCTTTGCTAGGCAATCGTAAAACAATGTTGCTGTAGCTAGGATCTTTCTATACAGATCTACGATTTCCTTTGTAAGGAACAGTAGCTTCATTTTGGAAGGACACTAGCAATACTGAGAAGTATTTCTAAACGTTAAGGTGTTTTGAAAACGCACTTTGAACATTTAACTTGTACTTTTCTAAAATACTCACATTGTCTCATTACACATAAGGTAATCCTGTGATGAAACAAAAAAGATTCCTAAGTCAGAACTATACATGCGTATATGATTATGTGTAAAAGTTAGACTTCCAACACTGCGCATATGAGCTGCTAGTTAGGAATTGAAGAATATTAATGTTGCTAATTACCTTGCAGTGGCCCATGAGTCAAGTAGACACTACAACTTATGTTTCATAGAGAGTGCATAGTGGCGAAGCTTGAGGTGGCTATCCTAATCATAGAGAGAAGGCTTGATGAACTTATATTTATGATACTCATCTCTTGTATGATTAGTTCAGGAGTAACACGTTCCACATGGAGAGTTAGTTACAGAGTTTACAGCTTAATGCAGGACTGTTGTGGACTGATACTAAAGATATCTCCTATTGCCTTTAGAAAACTATGGGGGTCATTCCGAGCCTGGCGGTAAATACCACCAGGGCCGGGGACCGCGGGAGCACCGCCAACAGGCTGGCGGTGCTCCCTTGGGCATTCTGACCGCGGCGGTTCGGCCGCGGTCAGAATAGGAAAACCGGCGGTCTCCCGCCAGTTTTCCGCTGCCCTGGGAATCCCCCATGGCGGTTCCGCCCGCCAGGAACAGGATGGTGGTGAGGGGTGTCGTGGGGCCCCTGGGGGTCCCTGCAGTGCCCATGCCAATGGCATGGGCACTGCAGGGGCCCCCGTAAGAGGGCCCCACTTTGTATTTCAGTGTCTGCATTGCAGACACTGAAATACGCGACGGGTGCCACTGCACCCGTCGCACATCCTCCACTCCGCCGGCTCCATTCGGAGCCGGCATCCTCATGGAGGGCTGTTTCCCACTGGGCTGGCGGGCGGCCTTTTGGCAGTCGCCCGCCAGCCCAGTGGGAAACCCAGAATGACCGCTGCGGTCTTTTGACCGCGGTACGGTCTTCTGGCGGTTCCCTCCAGGCGGGCGGCTCCCGCCGCCCGCCGGGGTCAGAATGACCCCCTATGTCTTGCAGACCTCTGTGCTCAGCATAAGTGTCAAGTTAGAGTGGTGGAGTTTAGTATTTTGTTTTTCTCACTCATCCAATTCCCCTTTACCCGTTGTTACCACTGGATCTCATATTCTTATTTATGTGGTTAATGGTGGAGGCACTGAGAGATGGAAGAGTACATTGCTCCCATCAGATCTCAAGTTCAACGTTACTGCTCTCTGACAGAAAGTGGTTGTTTTTTGTAAAAGCATTTGAGAGAAGCATGGAAATTGGTAAATACTTGAAGATGATCCCTCATTAAAAGTACATGGAAATTTTGTTTAGTCAGACTGCTCTGGATAAATCATAGCAAATACCAAAAATAATATTTAGTTGTCATTTATTCTCTGTCCAAGTTTAATCATCATTATGGAATCTTATCATTAGCTACTTGAGAAAGGTATTTTAACAGTAGTTTTTGTTCTACAACACTACATATGTTGGAAGTAGGATTTCTGGTTTTATCCTACTTATTTTGTTGAATCTACATCTATATTTACCCAATTTATTTTCCTCAACTTAACCGTAAAGTATTCATCCATATTTATTTTGCATGCTGTGAATCAATGAATATATACTTACATGTGAATGGCTGCTGGCTTTTAAGATGTATGCAGGCATTTATAATATAACAATACTCATCTGAACAATGTTTTTAAAAAAAATATGAATGCTCTCAGACTGCTGACATTTCTCCAGAAAACTGTGATAGGCCCATGGTGATTCAAGTGATTCTTTACCTCTGCCTGGTATTTGGGTCCATTTCCTTTTATGTGGTGCTCTGTCTACAAAATTATTTTAAGGTTGTTTACTAATGCCTGTCAGCTCAGCAGTTTTTCCTAGCCACTATCATTGTGTAATAGGTTAAACTTTGAAGGCATTTGAAGGGATTTGTAGAAAAGCAACACATTACGTATTTATTGTAAAAGTGCAATCACCCTTCGGCAAGGTCTCTGACAAGGCACCTAGATCACAATCTTAAATTATTCCTTGCAGTAAGAACCCCTTTTTCTTCATCTTGGGGCAACAACCTCAACCATTTGCTACTCCTATTTGATTAGGTGTGTTAACCACAGCTAATTCCCACCGAATACACCTCAACTTATGACCACCATTCGTTTGAGTTAGGCTTAAAAGCTGCCAAAACATGGACCACAGTCTGTACCTCAATCAATCAATCAAGGATTTATAAAACACAGCAAATCACCTGTGAGGGTCCCAAGGTGCTTGCATTGCTGCTTGCTTTGTGGGAACTGTTCATTCTAACAGCCAGCTCTTGAGTCCTTTCCTGAAATGCTAGAGTCATGGGGTGGTCTTAAGGTACTGGGGAAGGGTGTTTCACACTTTGGCTGCCAGGCACGAGAAGGAGCATCCTCCACTGCTGGTTTGGTAGCTCTAGGGGTATCTGGGAGGAAGAGGCAGGTGGACTGTAGGTGTCTGATTTGTTGGTGGAAGATCAAGTGTTTGTTTATGTAATTTGGTCCTTTGCTGTGCAGTGCTTTGTATGCTTGGGTCCACAACTTGAACTGGCATCTCTTCTGGATCAGGAGCCAGTGTAGCTTCTTGGGATGGGGTGTGATGTAGGTTTGTCTGGGGAGGTCCAGTGTGAGTCTGGCCACTGTGTTTTGTAATGTCTGTAGTTTCTTCAGGAGGTCTATGGTGATTTCTACATTGAGTGCTTTTCTGTAGTTTATTCTGTTGCTTATGAGGGCGTTCATGATGGTCTTTCTGGTGTTGAATGGAAGTCACCTGAAGATCTTGTGGAGCATGCTTAGGGTTTGAAGGAGGCAGAAGAGACTGGGTTTATCTGTGCCTTCACGGAGAGCTTGCTGTCCAAGATGATGCCAAAGTTGTGGGTGTTGTCTGTCGGGGTGGGGGATGGGCCGAGTTGAGTAAGCCACCAAGCGTTGTTCCAATGAAAGGTATTCCCAAAGGTGAGGACTTCCGTCTTATCCGTGTTGAGCTTCAGACAGCTATCCTTCATCCACTCAGCAATGTTCATCATACATACTGTGGAAGTTGGCTCTGGTGGTGGAGGGGTCTTCTGACAGTGAGATGATGAGTTGAGTGTCGTCTGCTTCGGGGGTCATGTACGTGTTGAAGAGGGTGAGGCTGAGGGATGATCCCTGTAGGACTTTGCAGATGATCTTCTTGAGGTCCGATGTGAATGGAGAGAGACTGATTTTCTGGGTTATTTTGGTGAGGTATGAGGCAATCCATTTGAGTGCGTCTTTCTGGATTCCAATTTGGTGGAGTGTGTTGATCAAGATGTGATAGGAGACGGTGTCAAAGGTCGGCTGACAGATCCAGAAGGATGAGGGCTGCCGCTTCACCGTAGTCCGGGATGCCTCTGATGTCATTGTTGGCTGTGATCTGTGCTGTAGTTGGCTCAGATTGAGAGGGGTCCTGGAGGCTGTTGCATTCTAGGTGTTGGGTGAGTTGCTGGTTGAATGCCTTCTCTACAACCTTTGCTGGAAAGGGGAGTAGGGATATGGGCTGGCAGTTCTTGGGTTCTGCTGGGTTGGTAGATGGTTTCTTAAGAAGGGGCCTCACTTCAGCATGTTTCCAGTCTTTCAGGAAGGAGGCCGAGGTGATGGAGGTGTTAAGGACTTTCTGAAGCTCATTGCCAATGGTCTTGCCCCCGAGGTTAAAGATGTGGTGAGAACAGGGGTCTGCGGAGTTCATGATGGAGATAGTAGCTTGAGTTGTGAGGGGGTCCAAGTGATCAACTGTTCAAGGTTTGTGTGGGTGTGAGCAGGCTGATGCTGTCGGTGGCGGTGGGTTGGGGTTTGAAGTTTATATAGATGTCAGAGATCTCGTCATGGAAGAAGTCCGCCAGGGTGTCATTCAGTTCTTGGGAGTGATGGTGTTCCCAGGGATTGCGGGGTTGGAGAACTCCTTCACGATGGCGAAGAGCTCCTTGCTGCAGTTTGTGCTGGCTTCTTAGTTTCTTTCAGGGGGCAGTGGTACTGGTTGAGTGCTATCTTGAAGGTGGTAAGATCTCCTGTCTCTTTACTTGTGCACCATTTCCTCTCTAGTTGCTGGCAGTTGTGTTTGGTGGATTTCAACTCCCCGGTGAACCTGCTGGCTCTTCAGGCAGGCCATTGGCTAGCTAAGTGGGGGCATCAGTGTACTCCTTGATCCATTGAGAGAGGTTCTAGGCAGGCTGGTGTGGGTTGGGTATTGTCTCTGGCAGGTGGAAGTTAAGAGCCTTGTTCCAGTGGTCTTCTGATTTATTTTTCCAGTTTCTGCGCATGGAGCTGGGAGGTAAGGTGCCAGTGTTGGTAGGTCCTGAGATGGTGAAGTGAACGCTTTAGTGGTCAGTCCCGGCAAGCTGAGAGACATGGTTGTACTTGACTCTTTTGCTGTACGTGAAGATGGGGTCAAGTGTGTGTTCTGCGATGTGAGTGGGGTCGGGGACAAGTTGTTTAAGGCTGATATTGCTCACGCTTTCCAGGAGGTCGGTTGTGTTGGTGTCACTGGGGTCATCAAGGTGGAAATTAAGATCTCCTAGGATGAGATCAGGGATGGTGTATGGTCCTTGTGGTCTGCAGGTGAGGGTGCCTCTCGTGGTGCTTTTTCCATCTATATGGAGTTGGAAGTTGAGAAGCTTCATTATCTGGGTTGAATTCGTCTGCGGAGGTTGTGCAGCATATGGTGTCCTTGTGGATGATGGCAATGCCTCCTCCGTGTCTGTTGGTTCGGTACCGGTCAGTTATCATGTAGCATTCTGGGGTGGTCATGGTGATGTCCGGTGTGGAGGTGGGGTTCAGCCAGGTCTCCGAGAAGAAGATGACATCTGGGGTGAGGGATGAGCTAGTGTTCCAGATACCAGTGGTGTGTTTGTCGAGCAATCGTATGTTGAGTAGGCCTGCACTGGAGTTGTATTGTGGTAGTCTTGGTCGGCGAGCTGGGAGTAGTCATGTTTGTGGTGTCTCCAGCAATGTTGGTGGCTCCAGTGTTGCAGGAGAAGAGGCAGCGGCGACAATTGAAAGGTCCTGCCATTGATCGTGAAGATACATCTGGGGTCCAGGGCTTGGAGCTCTGTGATGGCGTGGCGTATCTGTGGGTGGCAGGCACAGAGAGGCACAGACAGGCTTGCGTCTACAACGTCAATTAAGTAGGTCCTGGGAGGCAGTGGGCAGGGCCAACGGGAGGTGGATAGTGTGTGGGAGAAACAGCGGGAAGCATGCAGGCAAAACAAGGAACAAAACAGGAATGAAGCAATAAACCAAATATCCAAATAAAATAGACAGAAAAGACAACTAAAAAATACCGAAATATGCACATGCAGAATACCAGCAGCGACAGTCAGTGCCAACAAGGGCAGCGAGGAAGCAGATATGGGGTTGCACTGTGACTTCCATTAAGTAGGTTCTGGAGGTGGAAGTGTCTCTGGGAAGCAGTGGGCGGGGCCAGCTGGAGGTGGGAATTGTAAAGGAGAAACAGAAGGAAGCATGTGGGCAAAACAAGGAACAAAACAGAAACTAAGCAAGGAACCAAATATCCAAATAAAATAGACAGAAAAGACAACGAAATGTACACAAGGAGAATACTGGCAGCGAAAATCAATGGCAACAAGGGCCGCAAGAAGAGCAGATACAAGTAACTCTACTAATTTAACTAAAATCACAGACACCTTTGAGGTGCGCCACATTAATGATTCAAAATCCGTCAACATGAAGTAGAGCCTCAAGCAGAGTGATATCAGAAGTTAGACGTTTATGGTTTAACAGGTAATTGTTAACTACAGAAGAAGCATAATTATCAACTTCGTCAACAACTCGCAGTCCCAGTACCTGAAACTGCTCACCTCCTCATGCGTTATAGAACATGAAGATAAAGTGGAGGAAACTCCACAAAATCATTTGACAATGAAAATTTGTACATCTCAATAATACCATCTATTGCAAGCTGAGGAAGATGTTCAAAACAAAATAATTGAGGCATTGATGGAGGAGAATGAGAATACCAACTCAGCAATGATGCAGAAGCCATACTTCTGATAGATACGTCTAACTACAGAATCTTCACTTTTAGATTGTTCCCAGGCGCCAGACTACTTGCGGAAGATTTAAATAGCATTACTCCTGCATACCAGTAGGCGGCCCCATGTGGCTCTGCATTGATTTTGTTCTGTCCCACAAGTGAGGATGGAGCAGCATATACACTCTTGTGCATTGATATTACTTTCTGCACCTTCGTAGGTGGATATGAAGCTCACTCCAAACTTTTTCCATGTCATTTGACAGTTTTTTTTTCTTACAATTCTTTTTTTCCCAGCATGCAAAGGAGTCATGTCCCTTCCAAAATCTATAGCGTTTAAGCCTTGGAGGGACTGTCACAAACTGATGACTGTGACAGACTCCCAGAAGATGTGCCTCTTGTGTTGGTTTGGAGAATGACTCCAAGTCCTGCAAACAGTATACCTTATAATTTAAACTTCATGACTTACACTACATGCTCTGTAAGTAAACTGACTTTGGGGGACGTAATTATAGTGCCAGAACCTCTTTCAGAGGTGCAAGCAGGAGCTACTGGCCCCACCCATTGGTGTTGAGGCCTAATACTCATGATTTCCCAGTGCCTGATTCTGAACAACTGGGCCAAGTACCCCTTCAGTACCTGACTCTCAGTGGTAACAACGGCCTGAGTATTCCAAGGTTTCTCAAAGTGAAATGTGGCAAACACAAACTATACACAGAGCCCCATGATTTCAGGGCTCTAGTGTTTAATAGACATACTCCTGAGTCCCAGTTTCCTCTCACTGGTGGTAGTGATTATTCCACATTTTCTTAAGCAACATTCAGGTTAGGCCCCTCTAGCAGTCTGCGTCTCTGGAGTCCCACTCTGGCTGTTTTAGACAAATAAAATCTTAAGTGCTCCAGTGCTGAAGTGCTAGATGGCAAACAAGTTCTCCTGGAGCTTTCCAGCCCTTTGATTAGTCGTACCCACACTATCAAGGATTGCGTGACCTGAGTCTCCGAGAGCATCTCACTCGCAGGCACGAAGGTTCCAGAGTTTGCCTTCGGTTACTATCACTAGCAGCTCTGGAGAAGGAGCAGCTGGGTGTCCTTCGCTGTTCCTCTGGTGCAATGGTAAATTTATTTTGATCCTTCCCACCGGTGGAGGGAGGTTTTGATGACTTTAGGTTTTCATCCTCATTCAGGGTTCGGGCCTGCATGAGTGACCACGGTGGCCTCTCTTTTTGACAAGACCATCACCAGGCTACAATCCAAGACCAATACCGGTCACCCCCCTCTGGCATACAGGGTCACCACTACTACTCCACATTCGGCAACGCTCCAATTGGCATTGCAGCAAGACCCTGTTCATGGTTGCCCCCTCTGGCATTTGAGATCACTGACTTTAGCAATACAACTTACACACCATACAAAGGCGACAACCTGATTTGCATGTTTGACTTCACAACACCCCCTATGGCATATGGAGTCGCCGACTTACTCATCACACCTGGGCAACAGACCAATAGGCACACAGGCAAGATCCTCCTCAGAGCAGACCCCTCTGGCATACAGGGTTGCCGACTCTTCAGCTGCACACAGGCAGGGGCCCAATCACATGGCTAGGTTCATTGGCAGACTCTGTCTGGCATACAGGCTCACTGACTTACACACAACACATGGGTGAAGGCCCCATTTACATAGTTAACTTTTGAATGGCTCCCTCTAATATAAGGGGTTGTCTATTTATACTCCACACAAAGGCGACGGCCCGATCAGCACGGTTAAGTTCACTGCAGCCCCCTCTGGCATAGGAAGTTGCTGACTTACACACCACAAATGGACAATGACCCGATTGGTACAGCAGCAAGTTTCTCTCCTCACACCTGGCTACAGAGATCCACTCGCCTGCATCTCCCATTGGACTTCGCTCCTCCCAGTGACCTCCTTTTCCTCATTGGGCACACTTGGCAAGCAGGCACTCGTTTACCAGGCTCCAGGGGCAGGTAGTCTTGGATTTTTCCTGGGTGATGTCCCCTCACCCAGCTAGAAGACTGGCACACCTTACCCCCTAGTCACAGCACAGGCAAGTCACTGTCAGACGTCTTACAGGACTTCTCCTCTGACTGGCTGCCAGACAGTTGACAGTTTTGGGGGCTTCGAGCTCCCCTTGTTATAGTCCATTTCTAGACACCAGATGTGATTTAGGGTCTGAGTTTTTGAAGTTTGTGTTGGGGGTCTGCTTCCTTTTGAAGGGCCCACTTCACAGCCTTATCTTTCCTCCAAGAAGCAGTCTGTCACAGCAGGAGCAGGTCCAAATCTGATCCCCCACAACAGTAGAGGTTCACATCTGGATGTCAGTCACAATACTATGTGTATCAAAAGGTTACCCCAGGGCCTCAGCCATACTCTTTATGATTATCTTATCAGTTCAGTCTCTCTCCAGGCCCCTTTTCCATGACATCTCCCTGAATCAGAGACCACCTTTGATATGTGCTGAAGAGCCTTGCTCTTCTTTCTCCAGGGTGTGTGTCCCACCCAACTCACAGGAATGCAGCTACACAAATTAGTCTGGGTGGGTTCCTCTGCCTCCTCATGCTCCTCCAATCAGGCCTGGGTCTTCCAAAATAGAACCCAGAATCTTCTATGTATTGTACCATTCACAGGCACACATACACCCAGCATACAACACACATGCACTGCACAGTACTACATACTAACTTGATGTAGGTGAAGGGTGAGTTAAGCACACATCAATGGAACTTTACATGAGTGAGTCTGTACGACCTCACTTCGGTGGCACGGGTAAAAAAGGCCTGGTCACTTCTACTGATGACTACAGGGTATGCTTACACCACTGTGATTGTGCTGCTTAACACCTGGCAAAGGCAGTAGCTTTTCACTACTGAGGGTAGCTCTTTGGGCGCTCCTCCCGGTTCCACAAAACCACAATCTGAGAGACATATGTATGATCCATGTTACTCGATGGCAACAAACATCAGCCCAAGGGATCCAGACATCATTACAGCTGGGGCACTAAGGTCACGGGTACGCGTGTGTCGCCATGCAAGGGATTTTTCTGCCACAACAAATAGATCCCTTTTGTTTTAAAGCTGTAATAGCCTTCCGTAAGCTTTAATTATGATGATATTAAAAGGATAAAAATATTTTAAAAATATAGAACTATGCCACACATTGATGACAGCAAAACCTATACTGAGCTTTAGGGCAGGAAGATTGTCTATGCAAAAAGAATATTAAGATCAGGACTAAGGGCCTGATTTAATTCTTGACGGATGGGTTACTCCATCACAACGGTAACGGATATCCAGTCCGTCAAAATATAAATCCCATAGGATACAATGAGATTTATATTTCGGTGGACTGGAAATCCGTCATCAATGTGACTGAGTAACCCGTCCACCAAGAACTAAATCAGGCCCTTAGTGTTAAAGCAACATCAAGACTAACCATAAGAAAATATTTTCTTAAGTTAATTGCAATCTCATGTGGTCTTGTTACAAGGTATATTTTAGAGAATTACCCTGTACATTATTGTGGTTAAATGAATTCATGCAAAAAAGATAGATTTGGACACTAACAAGTAATTTTACTTTAAAGATCATATAGCTTATACTTTTACACAGCATGACAGTATGCTTTAATAAAGAGGTGTAGGTCGCGGATTCCATGTGCTGATTTTGAAAGCTAATATGTAAAGGGCATCTTTTTACTGAGATAGTGTGCATGCACAGATCAGAGAAGAAACACTGTGGTGGTCATTATGACATTGGCGGTGGCTGTTAAAGTGGCGGTAATACCGCCATCAGGCTGGCAGTAATTACCGCCAAATTATGACCATGGCGGTGATAACTCACATAGACAGCCAATGTACCACACCAACCGCCAGGGTGTTAACGCCACTGACCACGGCGGTAGCTATCAACAGCCAGGCGGAAGATAAAGTACCGCCCACCATATTAATACATTGCAAACCGCCACGATTTCCGGGGCGGTACCAATGCCATCAAGAGCCTGGCAGAAACAGAACACAGAAGACGAAAGACTCACCATCAGAGACACAGAGAATATCAACGCCACCAATGAACAGGAAGTTCAAGTCTTCCCGATGCTCTTCTACGCCATGCTCCACCTGGAACACCAAAGCCGACGAAGACGACGGTGAGTACCGCCGCCTAGCACACAAGGGAGGGAGAGAGGAAAAGAAGAGTGACACGCACGCACAACACACAACAGACACACACACACCATACACACAACCAGCTGCAGAGGAAAACCAATGTCACAGGAGACACATCATAATAATGCATTGACTACATCATTCCAGAACTGATAGTGTAATTGGATGCAAACAGCCACCATATTGTCCATATGACAAAAAATACATGATTCACTGTTCCAAAAGGGCCAATGGCCAGTCCAAAGTACAAAAGGCCCACATGGCCACAGGGCACAGTCCAAGGCCCAACTCGTTCCCTGATGTAATCTGCACTACACTGTGCCAGGGCATCATGTTGGGAATGGCCATGCACCTCGGGGGGAAGGGGGCACCTCAGCTGAAGTAGGGGACTTGCCAACTGGTTCTGGAGGGGCCTCCATGGCCATTATAATTAGCTGGGGAGTGCAAGGTCATAGTCTCTGAGTTGGTGGACTTGCCCACTGGTTCTGGAGGGAGCTCCATGCCCATGACAATTAGCTGGGGAGTGCAAGGTCACAGTCTCTGAGTTGGAGGACTTGCCCACTGGTTCTGGAGGGGGCTCCATGCCCATGACAATTAGCTGGGGAGTGCAAGGTCACCGTTTCTGAGTTGGGGGACTTGCCCACTGGTTGTGGAGGGGGATCTGTGTACAACTGTCCCTGGAGGGTGGTCTTCATGCCCTCTGCTAGAGGTGAGGGCTGCTGTGTCCCAACTGGAGGTGAGGGCTGCTGTGTACCAGCTGGAGGTGAGGGCTGCTGTGTACCAGCTGGAGGTGAGGGCTGCTGTGTCCCAGCTGAAAGTGAGGGCTCCTTGCCCATTGCTGTTGGAGGGGAAACCATGCCAGGCTCAGCTTGAGGTGAGGGCTCCTTGCCCACTGCTGTTGGAGGGGAAACCTTGCCAGGCTCAGCTTGAGGAGAGGGCTCTTTGCCCACTGCTGTGGGTGGGGACCTCTTGCCTCTGTTAGTTGTTGGAGTGGGAACCTTCCCTTTCTTGGCTGGTGGAGTGGGATCCTTCCCGGTTTTGGCTGGTAGAGTGGGATCTTTCCCTCTCGTGGCTGGTTGAGTGTGATCCTTCCCTCTCTTGGGTGGTGGAGTGGGATCCTTCCCCTTCTTGGGTGGTGGAGTAGGATCCTTCCCTTTCTTGTCTCCACGACTAGGAGGTGCCTCCACTGTCCCCGTGGACTGTTTGGCTGAGGTGCTAGGCTGGGTATTTGGGACCCTGCTCTTAAGGGCAGGACAGGGGGGTGGAGAGGGAGGGAAGAGGTCAAGTTGGGCAAGGAAAAGCTTCTTAGGGACGGTGGGGCGGGATGAGGGAGGAGGGATGTGAGTGGAGGTTGAGGGAGTGGTTGTTGGAGGTTTATGTCTGCTGACTTTGGGTGCAGGTGCATGGGCAGTGTGCTGATGTGCGGTGGATAGCTGTTGGGTGTCTGAGTGCGTGCGTTTGTATCTCTTAGGAGGGGGCAGACAGGGTTGGAGAGGACACAGGAGACACGTGGCTGGATGTTACGGAGGTGTCTGCAAGTGAGGTGTGTGTGCTGCTTGGTGTGGTGATGGCGGTGGTGGCTGTTGATGCAGTGCATGCAGGTGTGAGTCCGGATGTGACAGTGAGGAAGGAGGAGGAGGGGGAGACAGTGGAGGCAGTGAATGTGGTTGTGTGTGCAACTGTCTGTTGTTTGTGTGAGTGCTTGTGGCCTGAAGTGTGCTGCCTGTCTTTGTCTGTGCCACTCTTGTGTGATGTTTTGTGTGCATGATTTTCTAAGTGTGTGCATGGGATGGGTTGGGGTTGAGGAGATTGGGACTGGGAAGTGGTAGTTGGAGGGGGGCCGGTAGGAACAGGGACAATGGCTGCCATCAGAGAGGAGGCCAGAGCCTGGAACAATCTCTATTGGGCCGCCAATACACTGTGAATACCCTCCAGGAATGCACTGCATTGCTGCATCTGGGATGCCAGCCCCTGGATGGCATTCACAATGGTTGACTGCCCTAAAGAGATGGATCTCAGGAGGTCAATAGCCTCCTCACTCAGGGCAGCAGGGCTCACTGTGGCAGGGCCTGAGGTGCCTGGGGTGAAGGAGATGCCCACCCTCCTGGGTGAGTGGGCAAGGGCAACTGGGTGAGGGCTACTGGGAGGGCGGTGCTGGTACTGGGGTGGTGGCTGTACCTGTAGCAGGGGTGGTCCCAGAGGTGTCCACCACCACCAGGGAGCCTCCATCAGAGGAGGTATCAGAGTCAGTGTTGTCACCTCCTGTCTCCGCTGTGGTGCTCCCCTTGCCCTCCGTCCCACTAGTCCCCTTGGCGTTGGTGGACTCTGCCTCCTGGGTCCTGTGGGATGCAGCTCCCTCTGTCGCCGGTGCCCCTCTCCTCCGCCAGATGATGCTAATGCACACATGGACAGGATGACAGAAGAAAATGGGGGGGTAGAGAAAGGGAGCACTGGGTCAATTACAGCACCAACACCACAGATGGCACACACATTACCATCACACACAGGGATCAGGATTGAGCACCATGCATCGCACTGGCATTACATTTGCTAGGTACCACAGCAAAAGCAGAGCAAAACGCCGCCAACTGCACCCCTCCTGGGAGTCACTAAGCCCTGTCTGACATGGAATGCAACCTAGCTAGGTTACCAGTTTTAGCAATACAACCATTACCCTTGAGTTGGATCACGCTGTGTTCTCTGAGCTGGCATTAAGGGGCACCCACTAACTGACACCCACCCATGCCACCTACCAATCATAGTTGTAACGCCCACAGTACTCACCCCTTGTGGCTGCTGTGATGCCCTCAAGCGCCTATCCAGCTCTGGGTAGGCCACCGCCATTTTGCGGGCCATCAAGTGGGCCAGGTTCTGATGGGCACCCCGCCCTTGTTGGGAGGCCATCCCCAGCTGGGCCTCCGCCGTCTTCCGGGCCCAGCGTCTCAGGTCCTCCCACCTCTTCCTACAGTCCTGCTGTAGACCCCCAGGGTCCGCACATCCTTGGAGATGGCACGCCACAATCCCTTTTTCTGATGGGCGCTGACCAGCAGAGGAAGCACAGACCGGAGGACACCATTAATCAGACAATCCAGCCTGTTACACATTTGGCCCACAAATCCCTTCCATCCCCATTAGCACACATCACCCAGCGCCCACTATGTACACCACCACCAGACATACAACCCCCCAAATGGCACGATGCTTGCACACACATCTCCATGCAACTTTGTCACATGCCTCGTGCCCAAGGTACACTCACCTGTTTGTCTGGAGGCCCATACAGCTGCCCATAGTGGGGTAGGACCCCATCCACCAAGAGCTCCAACTCCTCCGAAGTGAAGGCAGGGGCCCTTTCCCCGGGCACACGGGCCATGACAGGATGCAGACACAGGTCACAGCAGCACACGCAGTGTAGGTGTTGTCCTATGGAAAGTCACGAAACAAGTGAGGTCATAAGCAGAAAATGGCGGTCACGGACACGACGGTGTACACAGTAACTGCCGACGGTGATCCCCATTGGCCACTGTACGCCATAGAGTCCCATGTTATCCAATGAGGAATAGCATGGCGGTGCAAGACTGCCTTCCGCCATGACGCGCAATGCCAGCGGAGTTACCTCACTTCCACCTGTCCCTACATACAGGACAGACGGTCACCATTTTATGGTTCACCCTGTCCACAATTCTCCGCCATAGCTCCATCTTCCTGGCAATGGATATTTGCTGTACCTGTGCTCCAAACAGCTGTGGCTCTACCCTGACTATTTCCTCGACCATGACCCACAACTCCGCATCAGTGAAACAGGGGTGCCTTAGTGGGGACATGGGTGTTGTGTGGTGTGTGTTGTGCAGAGGGTGTTGAGTGATGTGGTGGGGTGTGGGATGTGGGGTGTGTGGCGGATGTATGGGTGTTTGTGGTGTGTGTGTGTGTAGTTTTCTCAGTGGTCTTTTTGTTAGTCTTGTGGCACTTATTGGTATTCGTAAAGGGTGTTGGGTAATGTGGGTGTGTGCTTTATAGTGCTATGGGTGGGTGTGTGTATGAGTGTCAGGTGTGTGATTTTCGTTTTGGCCAACGTTGTGTTGTTTAGTATTTGGGTGGCCATTCTGAGAGCGCCAGTGTGTACCGCCAATGGATTACCGCCATTGAATGTCCGCTGTGGTGATTCGTGGGTCAGAATGTGGTGGGCGTTGTTTTAATGGCGTAACATTATGGGTGTTCGTATCGCTACTTTAGCACTGAGCTTTGGGTTGGTGGATTTGTGTAAGTGGCAGTATTCTGTTGGTTTGGTGTGTGTGTGTCATAATATGGCAAACGGATATTCGCCACGGCGGGCGTATGTTGACGGCCGTCACTGCGGCGATAAGCGGCTTTTACTGCCAATGCTATAATGAGGGCCTGTGTCTGTTAATTTTCTGTGGAATAAGCTAAATTGGGATATTACAGAGGACATAGATAAAATCACATCTATTTAGAATTTAAGATGTAGAGGACAATAGCATACAGGGTTTCACGCTTTAACTGGTGCATCCGAGCTAACCATGCAGAGATAAAGCCAAGAGAAGACAAAAATAACCACATTAACAACTGTAACACTGGCTTCTGGTTGGGGGAGTCTCCCCATCAATGTATGGGGGGTAATAAAAAGGAGAACAATGTGCACAACATCAGTGAACCTGAGGGACCTTGGAGAGAGTGAGAGGGTCCAGGGGATGAAATGCATGGGGGGCTCTGTTGGAGGACCAGTGCTGTTTAGAAGAACGTAGATTGGGGGACAAAGCACCCAAGGGCCAGTCTGTGAACCAGCCGACATAGCAGGGCGTGAGGTAATGTGCATTAAGTGTGGGGGGATGTAGCCTGTCAAACAACTTGAGGGCATATGTGTCCCAGAGCGTGGCAGCCCGCCCCACTTGAGGAGAGCAGACGATAAAGCATCTCCTTCCACTAGTGCTTATTTATGAGTCACCCAAAGCCATATTTGAATCTCAGGTGGCTGAGCTGCCTTCTAGGACATGGCTATCAACCTGTTGAATAGTGTCAACACTAAGGCCCATATTTATACTTTTTTAGCGCTGCATTTGCTCCACTTTTTAACGCATAAGCGGCGCAAACTTACAAAATACAATTGTATTTCATAAGTTTGCACCGCTTTTGCGTAAAAAAATAACACAAATGCGGCGCTAAAAAAGTATAAATCTGGGCCTAAGTCTACCAGTCTCAAGTAGTGTTTAATGTGTTTAGAGTGCATAGTGATTCCCAGTAGACAAATCAATGGATTAGGGGATAACTGTATGTCAACCACTGCAGAGGGGTGTTCCAGTACCTGAGTCCAGGCCCCCACTAATGGCAGACATTCCCAGACAATATGTAAAAATGTAGCATCATCATGTCCACATCTGGGGCAGATAGAAGGCAAGCCCGGGAACATTACATGAAGCCAGTAAGGTATGTTTGAGGAAGGTAATTAAACTGTAAATTTAAGGCGCACATTCTGGGATACCCATTTAATGTGTCCCAGCGTCATTGTCCATTGTTTATCTGTAAGTGCAGTGCCTCCCATCGGGGTTTGCCCTTAAGTGTTCGATCTACACCTGTTGCCAGGAGTGTTGCATAAAGACAGGGTATCATTTTTTGTCCAACCCCATGTGTAAGGAAGCATTGCAGCCCTTGATGGAGCATAGGCGCAGTACCTCCACCGACCACGTGTCTTTAATGGTCTAGTGTTAAAGCATGGTAAGTGAGGAAGGAGCCAGCTCCTAGGACGTAAGTGTCCTGGAGCTCCTGAAATGATTGTAGGGACCCATCTTTGAAGAGGGTGTCCAGCTGAAGCAGCTCACCTCCCACCACAGAATCCAGTCATGGCTATCCAAGAGTGCTATTGTTGCAGACAGGTCCCAAGGAGGGAGCTGTGGTGCATATGGAAGCAACACTTGCTTGGATTGAACGTACCTATTCCACATCACTTTGGCTATGTGCTACAGTCTATTCAATTCCCTGGAAGGCCCCCCAGATGATAACAGCCAGTGTAATAAGCTTCCACCCCCGAACATGCTGAGCACAAACTTATACCCTCCCATCTTATCCTTCACCAGCTACTGCAAAGACCATTGCAGCTGCACCTCTGCTAAATATAATTCTAAATCCAGGACTCCCAGGCCTCTCCTCCAGCATCTAAGTGTAGCATCTATATCAAAACACACTTTCAAGAGGGTCCCCAAATCAAGTCTGACTCCAGTCCTCTCAATTCTGTGAAAAAGGCTCTAGTAGACACTACCGGGAGAACTGAAAAGAAGTATAGCAGACGTGGGAGGACAAGCATTTTGGCAATAGCTGCCAGGCCCATAGGTGACAGAGGCAAGCACCTCTAGAAAGCCAGCAAATGCTGCACAGAAGCCAGAGCTCTACCATGATTACCATCCAAAAGATCCAGAAGACTACACAGTGAAGAGTAGTCAAAAGGCAGTGGTTGTCAGGTGTCCAGCATCTAACTATGGGGAGAGCCCTGCTGGTGATCAGGGAGTCCATTCCAGAGGCAATAGAACAAGTTGCCCCCAACTCTGAGTCCAAGTCTGTAGCCGGGGGCTGATACTGGTTGGTATTACGTATTATTATGACCTCAGCAACTGCCCGCGCCCTTTCCTAGGTGGTTGTTCATCTGTCGGGTAGGAGCGAGTCTTGCTCGGGTGCGATGACATTTTGGCCTCCCATCAGACCAGCCCAGCAGGCCACCCCTAGAATCATCATGATGTACCTGAACACCTATGGAGCACAGCCAATCCCAGCCCTCTTCTGGGGAAGAAAAGAAATGTGTAGAGTCAGAGTCCACCACTCGTAAACAAGCAGGAAAAAGTAAAGTATAAGAGAGGCCCAAGGAATGGAGCTGTGCTTTGACTGCTACAAAGGTGTTGCGCTTCCTCTGAACCTCAGCTGTGTAATCTGGATAGGCCGTATCACTGTAAGCCCAGGGACCCTTTGCCCTAAACAACTGCAGTAATAGATCTCTCTCAATAATTGAGAAGGTAAGCTATGATGGGACACGCAGAAGACCCCTAATAAGGGGGGCGGACCGGGATCCTATGCACTCTCTCAATGAAAAAGAATTTTGGGATCTTGGCCGTTAGCACCATTGTCGTTATCCATTCTTTGAGGAACAGTTCTGTGTTTGGGTTCTCGTCTCCTTCAGGAAATCCCAGAAAATTAATATTATTTCGACCTGGAGCGACTATCTGCATCTTCCCTTCTCCCTGTAAGCTCCCTTACCTCTTTCTGCAGAGCTTTCACTTGGTCTTTCAGGGTCACCACTGTAGGTCCATTAGCTGATAGCTTGGATTCAGTCTCATCTACCTGTTCCATGAGCTTGGTCTGGTCAGCTGGTAGAAGTCCAGTTTCAGTTTGAATTGCCTCCAGCTGCGTTTCCAATGCAGTTTTGGAGTCCTATATGGCCTTTAAAACCTTGTGAAACATGGTTGTGTGCTTCTCCAATGTGTTCTCCTGCTGAAGGATGGGATCTGCCAAAGATAGGGTGGCTGAGAGCATGGTCATAATGGATTTCTGGGGTGGAGGTTTAGTCACCTTAGGGCGCACTATACCATCAGGGGATCCCAACGCCTCCAAACCAGGGGTGTCGCAAAAGCACAGAGGTGCAGACTGCGTCCACAAAAAATGCCAGGTGTCACCCTAACAGAGGAACCCCGAGGCAGCAGTCACAGAACAGGGGACGGGGAGCGAGTAACCACTCAACGTGGATACCAAGCACCCCAATACCAGTACTCCAAAGTTCAGCCACCTGCCAGGAATTCACAGCTCACGTCTACATGCTAAGTGGTGGCTTCAGAGCATAAGGGTACACTTGAGGCCTGTACAGTTCACAAATGTTAGACCTAACAGCCTTAGGGTGGTCATCCCCCAACTTTTTGCCTGCCTCCCTCCACTTTTCTGACACTGTTTTTGCTGGTTTTAAGACTCTACGCACTTAACCACTGCTAACTAGTGCTAAAATGCATATGCTCTCTCCCTTCAAACATGGTAACATTGACTCATACCCAATTGGCATATTTAATTTACTTGTAGGTCCCTAGTAAAGTGCACTACATGTGCCCAGGGTCTGTAAATTAAATGCTACTGGTGGGCCTGCAGCACTGATTGTGCCACCCACACAAGTAGCCCCATAACCATGTCTCAGGCCTGCCGTTGCAAGGCCTGTGTGTGCAGTTTCACTGCCACTTCGACTTGGCATTTAAAAGTACTTGCTAAGCCTTAAACTCCCTTTTTTTTTTTACATATGTCACCTCTAAGGTAGGCCCTAGGTACCCCATAGGGCAGGGTGCTATGTAGGGAAAAGGTAGGACATATACTTGTGTGTTTTATATGTCCTGGTAGTGAAAACTCCTAAATTTGTTTTCCACTACTGTGAGGCCTGCTACTTTCATAAGCTAGCATTACGGCTATCCTCATATACTGTTTGAGTGGTAGATTCTGATCAGAAAGGGGCAAACAGGTCATGTTTAGTATGGCAAAAATGGTAATAGAAACTCCTGCTTATTGGTGAGGTTGGATTTTACATTACTATTTTAGAAATGCCACTTTTAGAAAGTGAGCATTTCTCTGCACTTAAAATCCATCTGCGTCTTACAGCCTGTCTCCAATCCACATCTGGGCTGGGCTGGTTGACAACTCCCTTATGCATTTCACTCACACAACCACAAACACAGGATACTCAGTCACACCTTCACTCATCTGTATACTGAATGGGTCTTTTAGGCTGGAAGGGTGGAGGGTCTGACACTTACATTTCAAACGCTAGTGGCCTGCCCTCACACAATGGGCTGCCAAACCCCCTACTGCGACCCATGCAGACAGAACTGTACTGAAAGGGGACCTTGTGCACTCTAAAACCACTCTTTGAAGTCTTCCTCAGTTCAAAGGCATTTTGGAGTATATAAGCTGGGTCTCTGACCCCACCAAAACAGACACTTCTGGACCAGATCCTGCAACCTATCAAGTGGAACTGCCTGGCTGCCCAAAGGACTCACCTGGACTGCTTTGCTGTGAAGGACTGCTGCCTTGCTGGCCTCTGACTCTGCTGAGAAGTGCTCTCCAAGGACGTGGATTGAGCTTGCCACCTGTTTCTGGAGTCTCAGGGCCAAAAAGACTTCATCTCTTGAAGAAACTCCTTATGCACCGAAAATCGACACACAGCCTGCCCGAAACGACGCACAGCTTGCCTTGTGACAAGAAAATCGCAGCACAGCTGAACCGCAATGATGCAGCCTGACTTCCTGAGAGAAGATCGACGCAGCGCCTGCGTTGCGACCAGACAGTCGACGCACAGTCCTTTCCGATCGAAGCACAGCCAAGCTGGAATGACACAGCCTGACTTCCTGAGTGAAGAATCAATGCAGCGCCTGCCGCATGACTGATAATGCGGCGCATCGCCATTCCGGATCGGCGCAATGCTCATGACGTCGTCCCGCACCCACAGGATTTTCCACGCATCATCCCTTGGCTTAAAAAGATCCCTGCATCGCAGTGAGGAACCAAGACTACATGCCGGAAATCGATGCAAAGCCCCTGGCAGTGTGGAAAGAATCTACGCATCATCTGTGCCACATCGGAAAATCCGACGCACACCTTATATTTCCATGCATCTCCTCCTCTGCGAGCTCCGTGCATGATACTTTTGACGCAAACCAGATACTTTGTGCAAACAATAGACAACTGTTGATTTTTAAGACATAAGACTCTTTTTTTTTTTTTGACTTGAAACAGTGATATTTTAAATTGGGCTCATTGAATCTCTATCATTTTGACCTTAATTTAACTAGATAAATATCATATATATTTTTTCAACCTCTATGGTGTAATTTTTGTGGTGTTTTCACTGTGTTATTGCATGATTTATTGCACAAATACTTCACACATTGCCTTGTAAGTTAAGCCTGACTGCTCAGTGCCAAGCTACCAGAGGGTGGGCAAAGGATAATTTGGATTGTGTGTGACTTACCCTGACTAGGATTTTGGTCTCTATTTGGACAAGGGTATATACCTCTTCAAACTAGAGACCCTAGTTCTAACAATAAACATCCCAGTGACTAATGATGAAAGGGTGCCAAATTAACATGTGTATTCTAGAAGGCACTCGGAGGGCGTGAGCTGAAAGGATTCTTGCATCGCTTAGCCTGACCCTGGTTTAGTACATAGTAAGCCGGCCCACAGGCTCACTGTCACGGGGTCCCAACAGTGTAATCCCCTCATATAGTCTCGATGGGCCCCCTTGCTCACCTGTTAAACGGGGTCCTAAAGGTTCAGCCAATAGTCATGTCCCCAATGTTTCTCTTCGGAGAGGACCCCCTCTAGTTGGCCCTACAGAGGATACTGGTAGTCACCCAGATATCCTCTTTGGTAATGGAGGAGAACTCACGGTTGAAAGAGGTCAAGTGCATCAGGCAATAAAGAGTCGGTCAGGGGCCCAGCCGTGGAGGAGTTAGAAGCCTCATGTGGATTCGGTTGAGGTAGAGCCCCAGTAGAACTGCCAATTGTCACGTTTCCGTGGCTCTTGTTACACAAACCTTCCCTCCAGTATAAGGAATAAGGTAGGGTGACCACCTGGCATTGAGGCAAATTCTGGACAGGACTGCAAAAAATTCAGGACAAAGGGTCAAAATTCAGGACAAAAATTCAGGACAAAGGGTCAAAATTCAGGACAAAAATTCAAGAACAAACGTCAGTTTTACAGACACACGCAAGAGAGGCCATGCCTCACTATGTTGTCAGTGCATTTATTTACTCTTTTTTAACATATCACTATTTATTCACTGTGGACCTTTTGTGATTGCCTTCTGGTATGCTACATTCAGGTGTCACATTACGTCCTTGTTCAGTAGTAAATTAATGCCCTTCACGGCAAGGCCATCACCCCTACCCAAATCTACCCGATCTTTCCTGAAGAGAAAGTAACAGCAAAATTTTGATTATGTTTCTGAACATTTCAAAATCCCTGGCAAACAGTTTGGGAAACATTAAGGTAATTAACCTTATGCTAGTTTAAACAAATTGAACAAAAACATCTGGCTTACCCCAACCGCACATGGACTTTCAACCTAATTTTTTTTAAAGAGGCAGCTGGTGTGGGCGACAGTCTCACACCTAATGTCAGGATGTGATGTACCCATAACTTGTCTGTAGTCTCACTGCACTAGAGTGTATGTTTGGGACTCTACATTTATCTCAGAAATGGGAGCCCTGACTACCAATCAAAGATAATAAAAGAGTAGGATGAAATTGAGATCAAATGGGAGATCCACGGCAAGTAATTCAAAGGGTTGTTGCTAACAACTGGATAAATAAAGAAGAGAAGAACAAGGTGAGACAATTCCTAAAATCGGACAAGATGGGTCCACCAAGGCTATTTGAAGGTATTGGGTACCTGGGGAGTTGTCTGCACACAGGAGCAAAACAGAAGGGGCACTGTCAAGTGGTTGAACAATCAACACCCATCCACCTTGGCAAACTCTTCTGGTGCAATGGTTCGCTGTTAGTGCTTGGGAAGGGTGAGCAGGGGCCAGACCCCTTGCAAGGTTGTGCAAGGCAATTGCCCGCTTAGTCAATGTCTTTATATGGTTTTGAAATTGAGCAAAAACCAAACTAGAGATCTGGGTTATCCCTAAGTGTCAAGTACACATAGAATCTTCAAAATATTTGGGATGTAAATTGCCCAAACAAAATTTACAAATTTTTAAATTTAATTAGTGTTTCTTTAACATATGGCACTGTTTTCGCCTTCATACACAAGTAGATCTCAGATTGAACTGGGAACCAGTTACCTTTTGATACCTAGTGATTAATATCTACCATTCTTACACTGATTTCCAGGATGAAAATCTCGGCAGAGCGAACGGTCCCTCCAAGCCCAGTTTGCTTTTTGGTCTTCTCTTCTGCTTTCTGTAGAGGCCATGTGGCACTAGCGAAGATGGTGTGCTACCCCAATGATAGTATTATTTTGCAAACCTTCCCCTGCTCGTCCTTTATTCCTTCTTCAGACATGCCACACATCTGATTTGGTTGCTGCGGCGCCATCGGGTAGCTCTTTCCACTCTAAAGCTACCCGTGACTGCGGGTGGATTAGGTCTTCTGGTCTTAGAATGCGTTTATTCAGCTGCACGGGTCCAATGGGTGGCTCACTGGCTTTCTGCCCACCTCCCTGCATGAGATGGGGTTTACCAGTAAAGACTTTTAAGGAAGGCTTAATGCACTGCTCATTGTTTCCTACTGACCATTCTATGGATCACCATCCGGGGTTATCATGCATGGCTTTCTCTTGCCTTGCTAGAATCTGTAAACTCACTGACACGAAGAAACCCTGTGCTCCTGCACTACCTTTGCTGAGCCTTCCCACTCGCACAGGATGGCTGTGCTCAGAGCAACTCCATCAGTGGCATGCTGCAGGTATCTTAAAATTGGGGACTTTGTTTCTGAACAGTGAGCTACTAAATTTCCAAACCCTTGTGGCAGACTACCATCTTCACCCCGGTCAACTCCTTACTTAAAACCACCTTAAGTAATCATTAAATGCCCTATTTCATGTCTGCCACCTAGCACTAACCCTACAAGAGGTGTGCCAGAAGCTCTGTACCATAGGAAATGGTGGCAAACTGATAGAATGGGTGTACAGACCTATCCTGCAACATGGAAACCACTCCAGGTCTTCTCGTCATACTACCTGGGTGATTGATGTAGCCAAACCTCTGCAAGATATGGACTAAAATACTGGACTTTCCCCACAAAGTATCCCACAGCTGTCACTTTAAGTAAATTCATAGTGCTTCCTTGTGAATGCATTCTGCCCGTTCCTTGCCATTGGCCTTGTGGTTTGTAACTCACAATTTGTTGCTTTCAATTTGCTGGCTTTATTTGTTTTAGGCTATGCAGCTTGAATTCGTCCCTTCCCTTGCCAAAACCTTATTTACAGTATCCTGCCGAGTGCTCCCTTTCTGTAAACAGGCCTGTAAATCTTGTTCTTATCTTATCATATTTGCTGTGCATTCAAAGAACAAAGTCAAATGTCAGGCTCTGTCTTCGGTGGGAACTTAGTATTTACTTCCCTTTTTCTGACTTCAAAGTGAGAGGATTTATGCAACAATCTTGCTGGATACTGGGGTTAGGAAAGAGTTTTTTCTATCACATGACAACATTTAAATAGACTTCAGAATTTATCAGAATTGCACCCTACTCTGTATCACTCCACTTTACGCCACTCCATGCCACTGCTCTCTTCTCCATTCGGAACCACTCCACATTATGCCACTGCTCTCTATGCTACTTCACACTATGCCTCTCTACTCTACTCTGTAATACTCTACTCTAAGCCACCGCACTTTGCAACTCTCTACACCACTGCGCTCTGCTCGTCTGCACGCCATACCACTCCAGTCTAGGCAACACCAATCTAATCCGCACAACTCCACTCTCTGCCACTCTGCAACGCTGCACTGTACGCCACTGCACTCTAAGCTAATACACTCTAAGCTAATGCACTTTACTCTGTAACACTCAACTCTATTCCCCTGCACTCTACATCAATACACTGTACATCATTCTAATCTACTCTGCACCTCTGCACTCTATGCCACGGCACTCTACACTACTTTACTCTATGCCATCACACTCTATGCCACTTCATGCAACTCCACTCTAACCTGCACTTCTCCACCCTAAGCCACCTCACTCTACTGTGAAATAATCTACTTTATGCCACTGCACTGTACCACTGCATTCTATGCCACTGCACTCTACCCTGCACCTCTCCACTCTATGCAACTGCACTCTACTCTGAAACAATCTATTCTACGCCACTGTACTCTATACCACTCTGACCACTGCACTCTAGTTCAATGCACTCTACACCACTGCAAGCTGACACTCTGCAACACTGCTCTGGCTGCCACTATACTCTACACCACTCTGCCCTGTACTACTGCATTTTGCACCAATATACTCTATTCCACTGCATTCTATGCCACTCTACTCTGCCCAATGCCACTCTATGCAACTGCACTCTACACCAGTGCACTCTAAACAACTCCACTGCCCTTTACTCTGCACCACTGTACTCTATGCCACTGTTCTCTGTACCACTCTACACCACTGCACTGACACTCTACTCTGCAACTCTGCACTCTACACCACTCTACTCTATGCCACTGCACTCTAGGCACTATACTCTACTCTACACCACTCTGCAATACTCCACTCTGCACCACTCTACACCACTATACTCTATGCCACATGTGTCTACTCTGCACTCTGACACTGCACCACTCTGCATCACTGCACTCTCTGCTACTCTATTGTATGCCACTCTACTCCACTGCACTCTATGTAACTCTACCCCATGCCACTCTATGCCACTGCACTCTGCGCCAATGCACTCTAAACAACTGCACTGTACGCCACTGCCCTCTACTCTGTACCACTGTACTCTACGCCACTGGTCTGTGCCACTCTACTCCACACTACATCACTGCACTGACACTCTACTCTGCAGTGTTGCACTCTCCACCACCGTACTATACACCAATGTACTATGTACTACTGCATTCTATGCCACTGCACTCTATGCCACTCTACTCTGCATCACTCCACTGTACAGTACTTTGCCCTACTCTGCACCACTCTACACACCACTGCACTCCCTGCAATGTGTCTACTCTGCAATCTATGCCACTGCACCACTCTACCCTACTGCTCCATCTACTACTCTATTGTATGCCACTCTACTCCACTGCACTCTATGCCACTCTACTCTGTCCCATGCCACTCCATGCCACTGCACTCTACGCTAACGCACTCTAAACAACTGCACTGTACCCCACTGCACTGCACTGTACTTTGCACCACTGGGCTCTACGCCACTGCTCCTATGCTACTCTACTCCACTCCACACCACTATGCCACTAGCTTTAAGCCATGCTAAACAGCAGCTACTCTGGTGTATAACATGGCTAATGACTAAAACACATTAGCAAAGCCAATAACTCTTTCGTAGATGAGACCTATTGGCTTTGCCAATGTTTGTTAGTACTAAGAGGTACCGAGGTACCTGAAAGAACTGTGAAAAATAGAATTACATCATAATAAAGGCTGCTACAAAATTGAGCAAATACATTACGGTTAACTAAAAAAAAAGTGCTTCTCAAATACAGATTTGAATAACATACAGTTTATGCCTAGGATAAAAAAATGTATAACACTCCATTAAAACCACACACTCCACAGCTCACCTTGGAACGCCATTATAATACCTCTCTGAGAGAAATATCTTTGCCACCAGAAAACTTCAAGTGACTCCTTTTAGTAAAGTCAATTAAGGTTTTCAACCCCCTTTGTATTTGCAGATTTAACAGTTGCCCACATTTGCATGTCTTTAGGGAAGTAGACCCCCTGGCAAGAAGGCCTTTTCTTATCTGTCTGCCCCCCCTCCCTCAGAGCACAGGAGACCCCCTGCCTTCCAGCCCAGCTGGGGAAACTCCTCTGTCCTTAATTTCGCCCTGCCTCCTGCCCTTTAGGTGAAAGGCTAAAATTACGGACAAATGCAGTCCGTTAAAGCTTTCATCACGGACAACGGACAGCAGGGCGAAATTACGGACAGACCGTGAAATTTACGGACAGGTGGTCACCCTAGAATAAGGGGGCCGGATGCAGCGGGTTGCATGCGGCCGGGATTCGGCCAGAGAGGTGATCTTACTGGAGGGCAGCCACACGGAGATCCTCAGCGCGCTCTCCCGGGCTCGGGGAGGCGCGTGCAGCCGCGTGCAGCCGCACCGGTATTGGTGCTAGCAGAAAGGTCGTGTGGTAGGCAGCCTCGCGTCCCCTCAGCCACATGACCTGGCCGCGCTGGGAACACATCCAGCTGCTGTGCCTCCCCAAGCAGCGGGGCTACCGGACGACCAGGGTCGCTGCAGCAGCACTCACCACCGCGGGCCACCACTGCCCCATAATCACGCCTAGGCCGTAGTCTCAGCGGTGAATTCTGACCTAGGCTGAAAAAGCACCTCATGTCAGGAGCGCGACTGTGGGCAGTGCAGACAGTCCACTCCGATCACTGCACTTAGGCCGCACCACAGGAGCGCTGCACGGGCGTCATCAGCTCCTTATCCGCCGTGCCTGCCAACATCCAGGGATGGCAGTGGAAGTCTTTCAGCTGTTCGGGGCTCCGGAAGGGGAAGAATAACTGAAGTTGAGCCCAGATATTATCTGAGCTTCAGCACGAGGCGTCCAAGCTTGCCGCAATCTTGGGCATGCCCTCTGGAAATCTAACACTCATACTACTTCAACCCCAATGACTAAGTTACTTTCCTGAATGTGCTACAAATGTGCACACTTACATTTCTTTATCCACACAAGGAAGTAATGTCCCCTATTTAAGTCTCGCCTATTAGACAGCACATGCGCATTCTGTTGCAAGACGTATCGTTAGCTAACCGTGAGCTTAAAGTCTTCCCATTGCTTATTATTGGCTGTCTTCATTGTCACTCTCATTTGATTGCTTCTTATTTGTTAGCATATGTGGGCATACCTTTATTTTCTGGTGTTTGACACTGCCCTGGAGCATGGATGCACCAGTGCTCCTTTTTAGGTTGAAGTTCCCGAGACAGAGTATGAACTGTCTGTTGTGAGACGTAGTGTGAGCTTATAGTGGGCTTATAGCCCACCCATTGCATACCAATTGTTGGCTTTATTGTCACTCTCATTGGCTTGCTTCCTATTCGATCAACCATGTAGGCTTTCTTTCCTCTTCATGCATTTTCTCTCATCTGGAGCATGAATGCATTACCTGTGTCCTTCCACTGCTTGCTTTTAAAGTGCTACTTTTTTCTTGTGTATAAGCATTCCACGAGAGTGTGTGTGTTTTCTATTTGTTACCCTCGTGTACTTCTCTCACTCTCTGTGCCACACTCTGTGTTCCTCTCTCTTGTTGTGTGCTTCCCCCCCACACCCCTGAGTTGCTTTCTCAGCCATGTGCCTCTCCCTGGCAGCTCCACCTTGCTCTTTCACCCACTTGCTCCCCCCCGATGCCCTTCCTGTTGCTTCCCCACACCCTCAGGATTGCTTACCTCACCCCGTTCCCGCTCTGTTTTCACCCTACACCCACACGCCTGTGTTGCTTAGACCTCCTCCTTGTGCTGCTCCCCATTGCTTACACTTCTCCATCCAACTTCTCCCTCCATTTAAAAGAAATGCTTTGGGGGTGTTTCTTTTTTTTTCAATTACTGATCCAACACAGATTGGTAACTAAATAGAACAGAAAAAGCAGACATGCTGTTTTGTAGGCACATGCATGTCTGGTACGCATTCCCACAAAATTAAATGGCCAAATTATTTATCGGTACTGCACAGCTTATTAGAGATGGCAAAGTGAGTGCCACAAAGGAGCTGAAGACCATTGGCAAAGCCAATAGTTCCCACAGACGAGTCCTGTGGACTTTGCTAGTGATTGTTTTTTTTTTTGTTTAAGCACTCCATGTCCCTCTAGTATGTTTTGTTCCCCTCTCTGCGCTCCAGGTTGCTCTCTTTTTTCATGTGTGCTTTTCTCCCACCTGCTCCCATTGCCCTCTCTCCCGTTTACTTTTCCTTCCCGTTCCACGTTGCTTTCTCTCCATTTGTATTGCTTTACCCCTCGCACTCTCCGTGTCGCTTCACTAAACCCGTAGCCCTGTGTTGCTCCCCCTACCGTCCCGTTGCTTACTCCTACCCCCATCCTCCATCATGCTGCTCGTCCCCTACTGCTTCTGCCCTCATCAGCGCTCTCCATTGCTGTCTCTCACCTGTATTCTCCCTTTGTGACTCACTCCCAAAGAAGTTGAGGACAAATGGATCTACTTTTCCATGGAGTGAATGTGGTCCATGACATTTGGATCCATTTTGCTAGGAAACAAATACTGCAGCACTCTTTCTAAAAGGGAGGCTGTGGCACCAAGAGCCCCAGGACCCTCAGTCACAGTCTGGGGTGCAGGTCAGGCCCTCTGCTTTCTTTCACAGAAGTGCAGAACTCCCCCCCTCTGGTATGTAACACCAGTTGTGCTCCTGCCCTCCTAGAATCACTGCAGAGGGAGTGCCACAAAGGAGCAAAGTGGTCGCTCCCTTTTTTTTCTTTAAAAGTTTTAGATTTGACTTCAAGGACTCCACAGTTCTACAACATCACAAATTTTAGTTCTTGCCTACGAGGCAGATTGAGTGAGATGAAAAAGGTGGGGGCTCGTCTCTAAAAGAGCCATGGCCTTAAGTAATTAAGGGTATAGTTTAAAACATGTGTACTAGAGTCCTGTGCTTTATAATGCCTGACCAGCAATTAGGAGCCTTTGTGTGAGTGTTCTGCTATTGCAACTAGACATATCACACAACAACAAACACATGCCTAACACAGGTCAGACTTATTTGCCTTGTGAGTTCCTGTTAGCAGTTTTGTATCAATGAATAATAACAACTATTTTATTGAAAATAATTAGTATTAGTAGTTACAAAGGGTACTAATGTGACCATCACTGTGCACTAGAGATAGGCCAAGGATTGGATGAGGATGTAATCTGAACAATGTTATGGCCCACTGACTCACACTAAGCATCAGCTCCAGAGCTTTCAATTGTGGCCAATTTCAAAAACCCTCTGACAACCGAAGCTCGCCCAGACACCTAAATAAAATGCAGCTCGCGTGTACCATAGGAGCATGGGAAAATCCAATAGCTCAGCATTTTACAGCAGAGACTCTTGGTTTTCCTAATACTTAGTAAAATCAATTCCAATTACAAAACAAGATTACACTAAAGCTAAGAGAGTTTACAAATGCTACCAAATTCAAAATCTTTACTCACATAAAATATGCAATGTATATACAGTAATATATTGCTAAAACCACTGGCAAAGTCAACAGGTCCAAAAGGCACAGCCTATTGCTTTCAGTGCTCGTTTAACTTGCCATGTTCTTAAAGTACACAGCTATTGCCCTGACAGTCACAATCTGACACTGAGAACTAATGAAAAAGACCTAGGGCCTGATTTAGATCTTGGTGTTAAATGGTCTGCCGTCACTTTTTTGACAGAAAACCCATCAGCGGGCGTGGCATTTACCCGCCGATTTAGATGTTAGAGGTCTCATAGACGAAAGACTGTCGGAGTACCACTGACTCTGCCAAGGATTCCCATCTGCATCAACGGCCCTATTGGAAATAGTGGCTGGCAGCGAGACTCCAGCCATCCTTACCCCCGTGCAAAATTTGAATGTGCCTTACCACCAGGCCAATTATGGCGGTCCGACCGCCACATCTGAGTTGGTAGATTGAGGGGGAGGGGAATGAGGTAAACACTTACCTTTTTTTTTACCATTTTCACTTCCGTTTTCGACTGGACAACACCTTCCTGTTCTGCTGCCAGTGGACCATCGAGAAAACACAACCCCTCGTAGCCAGACTCAAAGGTAGGGGACCCCCCATTGCCTGTGTCCGTTTTGTGGCCACTCCACATGAGCTCGGGACCACAGCTGTCATATAAATGTTGCAGTCATTTTTTTAAAATTACTGTGACATGCACATGTCGGGGAAACAATTGTGTCTGACATCGATGGGGACCCACTGGTACAAGACACACAACACACACATACACAACTGTCATTTTGGTGCCACTATTCATTGCCAAATGAATGCTGGGACTACAATTACGTTAGAATAGCACTTGTCAACTATGTCCATGTGTACACATTTTAGGGGGACCTATACCTGTTATGTTGTGCTGCCAGTTGTCTAATTGAGTCAGTACGTGTGTGTGAGATTGGATTAGCTGGTTGAGGTGGATGTAGCTGGAGTGGATGGTGTGGATATGTCAGTATGTGTCACTTACATATGCGTCTGATGTTGCTGTGCATATTGTGTGTTGTGTTGCTGTGTGCAACATTCAGGTGAGTGTTGTGGTGTGGTGGTCATTGTCGTGATGTGTAAAGTTCTGCCTTTGTGTGAGTGTGTTTGTGTAGATGAGTGTGTAGTTGTGGTTGTGTCATGTGTCAGTGTAGTATCAATGTTGTGTGTATGCTGTGTCATGGATTTATGGCAATATGTATTTTGGAATGTGCGTGTTGTGTTGTAGTGAACTGGCAATGGATAGCAGTGTGTATGTGGTGTGTTGTGTTGTGTCATGCATTGTGCAAGTGGACACATATGGCCAAGGTACTGTGTGTGTGTGTAACTTACCTCTATTCTATAGCCAATGCCATTGTACGATGTCCATTGGGTCCAGCAACGGCCACCCTCCACCAGAAATTTGCTGGTAGTACACCGCCTTCAGGACTGTAACATGACAGCTATGAAGGGCATTCCATTGTGTCGGTTGGCGGCTCAGCCACAATACATCTAAATACAGCGGGCGGAACACTCTCGGCTTCATAGTGTTCTCGAGTCCGCTGCCACGGCATAATGATGGTAATACCAGTAAAATCTAAACCAGGCCCCTACTCTCTTCTTGCTTCCCTTCTAAATATAAATGCAGCGAACTAGATTATTTTCTGTCTGAATTAGTATGTAAAAAATAGTCAATGCAGAAAGCCGGGAACCTTAATTATAAGTTTTCTAGTGGTCAGATTTGCATCGAATACTATATTTGTGAAAATTGTCAGGCATCCATAGCTAGCCTATGAAAAGTTTAGGATTAGTGCAGGTTGGTCTTGTTGTGTTCTATCATTTGCTTCCTTTTCTAAAAATATGAAATTCCATATGATATCTTTACTGCTGTACTAGCGTTTGAGCTAAACAAGGCACAACCCACGCTAAGGCCCTCATAATGAACATGGCGGTCGAAACTGCCGTGTTCATGCTGGCGGTCAAACCACTGACCGCCAGCATCCCCAGATCCCTGCCGGCCGTATTATGAACATTCCTGTGGGCCGGAAACATTGTTTCCGCCCGCCGGCCCACAGGAATGCCTGGCCGGGACATTGACGGCAGCTCCACATGGAGCCGCCGCCAATGCCTCTGTGCAGCGGGTGCAGCTGCACCCGTCGTGCAGATCACTGCCCATGCAAATATGCCCCGGTGCATCCCTTCTGCCAGCCTTTTCCTAGCGGGGAAACCCGCCAGGGAAAGGCTGGAGGCTTAGGGATCATTATCCGAGGGGCAGCACCGATGCCCTGTCGGATAATGATTCCGACCGCCGTCAGGCTGCCTGACGGAGGCAGCCTGGCGGTGAGTGATACGGTTCATTATGTGGCGGTGTGGCCCGCCATGCCGGATGGCGGGTTTTCCCGCCACCGCCAGGTTCATAATGACCACCTAAATGCCCAATGTGTTCAACTTAGGATGACTGAAGGTACATAAAGGCAAACAACGAATATGTTAAGTACTTACACATGCCTCCTGAAGTAAATGATCAAACTCACTTTGCAGGAGGAGGCGAAAGGTTGACTAGGCATGGCAAAAATATGTCTCAAAGCTGCTTCTACCTCCCCAGGAAGGTAAGCAAAGCAACAAAAATGTTTATTTTCACTTGAAACTTGAACATGATTCTAAATGTTCTTAATCTTTGTGGGGCATATTTGTCATGTGTCGCCCTTGCACTAGTCAAGGGAGTAAACGAGTGATGCAAAACCGAAGTCAGATTTATCAAGCCACGCAAGGCCATCATGCGTGGCCTTGAGTGGCTTGATAAATCTGGAGTAGCGACAGGCAGCACAATCGCTGCCTGCGTTACTCTGCTATAGGGGGATATTCCATGGGTGGATCGTGGGTGTTCCCTCACATTCACTCATGGATTTTGCCACATTCCCAGACTTACCAACACTGGGGAAAACTGGGAGTGTGTCAAAATGCAACGCCTTCCTAGGGGAGGGGAAACAAGGAGAAATGGCTTTATTTCTTCTCATGTTTCCTCTTTCTAAGTGTGCTGCATTGTGCAGCACACTTAGAAAGAGAAAAATGCCTTTGAGGCGACCCTTCCTGTACAAAAACATATCTGCTTGTAACACAGGCACCTATGCATTGTGGCACAAGGGTGCCTGCGTTGGTGCAACATACCACATCGTGCACAAGGAAAGAACAGGAATGCACTGTGTCATGCTAAATACGGCGCATTCCGGTCCTTTTCATTTCACACAGTTCAGCGAGGTGGCTTGCTGTGCTGCATTGCATAAAATAATGAAAAATCCTGAATTATAAGTTTTCTAGGGGTCAGATTTAATTTAAATAGACATTAGGAAAAGTGCTGGAAGCCAACAACAACTCGTTGTTTGAAATGTATTGATCTGTTCTTTCACAATAATTATGTAAAAATATTTTTGGTTTATTCATATTTATATGTAGACCACATGGTTTGATATGAAATAAATTATGCAGACGAATGTGGGTTATATTCTGGAGCTTGTATATTAAGAGCGGGAACTTAATGTAGCTCCTCCCATACTGACGGAGTCCTGGAAAGAAAGGGATATTAGGCCCAAGTGCCAATACACTACAAAATAACTCATTAGCATGACAGGTCAGACAAATGTTGCCAAAGTGATATATAATACATTAGTGGGCCAGATATACTACCATTTTGTATTGTGACTCGCAATTTGTGAATTATACAAAATGTACAACAGTGTCCTCTTCACTGTTAGCGATTCACAGTGGGTCGCAAAGGGACCTGCCTCATCAATATTCACGAGGCATGTTCCAATTTGTGACCCATTGTGAATGGCTGCAAGCACAGGGATGGTTGGTAAGTAGATTTTTAGAGTGTCTCTGTAGATGACTCAGTAAAGGAAAAACTTTCTACTTCCATGTCACACTGTTGGACCAAGTTATCCTTCCCTGATTTGTTTTTCTGCTTTTTATTGGCCAGTCTCCATTTCTCATCTTTGATCACTTAGGGGGAGATTTACAAACATTTTGCGCTGGGTTATCATCACAAGAGTGACACTAACCAGCACAAAATGTTTTTTCTAATTTACTTTCCAGTGCAAAACCTGTTTTGCACTGGAAAGAACCCTAAAAGTAACACAAAGCACTGTTTTGCGTTACTTAGCGCCAAGGGGGTGTTCCCATGCAACCACCCATGCCTTTTGACACAAAACCCTATCTACGAACAATAGTAGATAGGGTTGTGCACCAAAAGCAGGCATTAAAAGGAGAAATGTTTTCATTTCTCATTTATTTTCCGACTTTGCATGAGTGCTGGACTGTGCAGCACACAAACAACATAGGAAACTTTTTAAAGTGTGTCTATGGATAGTATTTTGTACTGGAAGGCCAGCCTTCCAGTACAAAACCCATGCTAGGCTCTCGCACACATCCTTGTAATATGGCGCAAAGGTGTGTGCATGGTGCTTTGAAGCTAAAATCTGCGCCGGCGCTAGGGAGAGGGGAGGAAAGAGCCATATCTCTGTAGATATGGCGGCTCTCCTGCTCCCTCCCTCTCATGCAACGCAGCACAAGATTTTTCGCTGCTGCACTGGGTGACAATTTTGTAGATCTACCCCATGGTCTGTATTTGATGAGCTGTGCATTGGGGTCTTTTTTTTTTTTTTACCAGAGTAAGGAATTTGGCTGTACATTTCTGAGACGTCCCTTTTGCAGCTCGGTCTCCTATGTTAGAAAATGTGGGTCTGCTGCAGAGAGATTTTAGACCTGCAAGACAGAATTCTAAAGATTCTTTGGAGGATTTAATGTGATTTTGTTTATTTTTCAACAGTGGAAATCTCCGTTCTGCACTGCACCCATGATTTGGGGCATTTCAGAGACATTCAGAGACTTTGGCCCATATTTATACTTTTTTTGCGTCGCACTTGCGTAATTTATTGACGCAAAAGTGGTGCAAACTTACAAAACACAATTGTAGTTTGTAAGTTTGCGCCGCTTTTGCGTCAAAAAGCGGCGCAAATGCAGCGCTAAAAAAGTATTAATATGGGCCTTTGTTTGCAGAGATGGAGGCTCAGAGTTTCTTTCGTTCGCTTGTCCCATTCTGTATACCCTAGCATTGATGTAAGGTGCCTAATGTTCCTTCCACAAACTGGGGAGAGTATGCTGACAAACAGTTTTGATCATTATTCTTACTGGAGGGTTCCCAGCGCTGCAGTCACTGTTCAGAGGTACACCACAAACACTGACTCAATCATGGCTGTCCCTCCTTCCCCTCAGTGTTGTCTCTTCTTGCTCTTCTCTTCCAAGTCATAGAAGACTGAATTTGAAAATGAAAACAAAATAGAAGTTAGCACTGTATGTCGGGTATTGTAGTCCTTTATAGTAGAACATAAGTTGCAGGCACCGGCTTCTGAACTACTTTCCCTAACATGCGGGGACTATGTGATGGCAACATTCATGACACCTCTGAGGAGGTGGCAGACAGGCCAAGGGAAGAAAAGAATAAGTGGAAGCTGTGTCAGAGGTGTTACTTTTGCCACAACACAAATAGTCCAAAACAGATAATGACACAGAAAAGGGACTGAAACCGGATAATTTGTGAGCTACTGCTGCGGTGGACCAGCGGTGAGCCAGGGGCTCTTGTACCAACGTTGCAAAAGCAGTAATGCCCATAAAAGGTCAATGCTCCAAGCTTACTCATTCACCCACTGTTTGTGCGCAGCAATGGGAAGAGTTATAATGGAATACATAACAACCGCAGGCTATTTGGTGAAGTTTTAAGTTTATTCATAAAGTAAAACACGAACGGTAAGTTACACAGCTGAAAAGCACCTCTTGTCTCTCTGCCCATCTCCGTTTGGCTCTTCAAGATTCTCATTCTGAAACTTTGATATGTCACACAACAACCAGGAACAGAGCATAACACCCCTTTCAATTTTTCAATAAAATGTAATTCTCCCAAACCTAAATAAATAAAAACATAAACAGATGAATAGTATAACTAGCACAGAAAACAAAATAAAATTCATGCTAAATTTAGTGACTAAACATCTTTCAACTAAATTAGAAAATTGTACTGATGAACTGTAACATGGTAAGTTACATGTAGGTATTGACAGTTATTACAAAATTGGTAACATTCATTGTTAAATGTAAGCGTTGAAATTGACAGGACGAATAATTTTCCTCTTGCTGTGAACATTGTAATTATGAGTGACAGGAAGTTCTGTAACAGGCGTGTTATATTTTTGAGAGCATTATCACTTACCTTGAGACAGCATTGCCCCTAACCCATACCACTGGCATCAACTGTAATGCACAAAACTTTTACCAGGGGAAAATAGACTCAAAACTGGAGCAATAGTCCATTCTGTCTTTAGCTTCTTGCAAGGTAAACCTTGTTGCATACACCACATGAAACTCACTCTGTTCTTAAGTAATGAGTGAAGTCACTAAATTTGGCATAATACTTGCACATCAGCAAAAACGTCTAAAGTTGCTCACGATTTTTCTGGAATTGGTACTTTTTATACAGCCTTCAGTAACCCAGGGCTTGGAGCAATATCCTTGCCTGAAACTACATGTCCCAGATACTCTACTTCTTGTAGATCAAATACACATCTGTATCTTCTCAGTTTAAGCCCCTTATACCTGAGTCCATCAAGAATGTAATCTAACCTCTCTCTATGTTCCTCAGAAATTCTTTCCAAATGCAAGTATGTCATCCTGAAATTCTAACACTCCAGAAAGTCCCTTCAATACATTGCTGATGACATGCTGAAATGCAGCAGCTGCTGAATCAAGTCCAAAAGGCATCCTGCAGTATCGAAATACTCCGAAAGGAGTGATAAACGTTGTGAGATGCCTAGAGTCTTCAACAAAGACTACTTGATGGTATGGTGAACGCATATCTAGTTAAGAAAACATATTTGCCCCAGCCAATATAACTATCATTTCATCAATTTTAGGCAAGGGGTGACATTCTACCGAAATTGCCTTGTTGAGGCTTATAAGGTCAATGCACATTCTTAAGTCGTGTTTTTTCTGTGCAACCAGAATTGAGACAACAAAGACGATTTTGTGGTCTCAATGACACCTTCATAGCACAATTTCAGAAAAGGTTTCTCCAGTCCTTCCCTAACAGTCATGGGCATAGACCTGTATTTATATTTCACTGGTATGCTTCTTTTTTTCTGACAAATGACATGTTCATAGCCTTGCAGTCTTTCAGGTCTTTCTTCCAATACATCAGATTCTTTTCTAAGCTACATTGAAAATCAGCTAACTTTCCTATTACTACATTTATATCACTAGCTCCTAAAATTTGTCAGACACCTTCAAGTTTAAGAATTATTTCCAAGCAGCCTTGTTGATGCCAACCAAGAATATCAGAACTAGAATGTGATACATATACTTTTCCTTGAGCTTATAGTACCTTAAATCCAATTGAAGTATCAAAATACCCTACCAGATAAATCTTCATACCATCATAACCTTGAGGAGTTACATTAGGCAGGCATAATATGTTTTGTAATTTCTTTTATTCAAATGGGATCCTGGAAATAAAGGTAATTCGTAAACTAAGGGATCCACACATCATCTACATGAAAAGTCTCAATAGGATCTTTGGAAAGGAGGTTATGTGGATAATGCGCCTTAGAGCTCTGGAAGAGGGACTTAACACAGATAGTGAATTGGAGTATTTTTTGTAAAGAAGCTGCAAAATGTGTGCACTATGTGACATTAATTATTGTGAATCTAAGTGTCATATATTTTGTCAAAATGATGGTACTAACTGTTTGATTTCAGGGTGAATGTTGATAATGAGGTGTTTCATATATTATGATAACCCTTGTTTGTACTCTTATACTCTGAAAACTGTAATTTTGTTTTCATGTGTAATGGGATAAGGGCCAGGGATCATAAGAGGATGTGCTTTACGTACTAGAAGATGTGTATGTATGGTAATTTCATTGAGGGGGGAGGAAGAAACATATATTGTCGTTACTGTTTTTAAATTAGATGCAAAAAGTTGGGATCCAATTTTTCGACTGTCTAAAAGTATGATTTATATTTAAGGGGGGGGGAATCTCGGCTAACATTTAATGGCACTGTTTGTTCATAGTTTTTTACTTTCACTATTGATGTGTACGGTTACGCTGCTTAACTAACTTGGGCACCTGTGTGGCTTTGGTAGGTTCCTTACAATATATAATTGGGGTTTCCTAAAATTGCACTGACACGTGGGGACACAATTGCATATCATTAGCAAGAAAATTTCTTTACTGACATATCGTGTTCGCAAAGCCTTTCATGTAGGAGTGATAAGACAGGGGGGTAAATCTGTAGCGATATCATTGAGGTCATGATTGCATAATAGTCTGGTACTGATATGATAATTTGCGCTAAAGAGCTGTTTCTCAGTTATTTGATTTTCTATCTTAGTCCGTTTTTATTCTCAGAGGTTTTGAAGATTCATTGCGAAGGGATATGGGCAGGATTGCAGTCCTCTGTTTATTCTCATGTGTGTTTTGAGAACGGGAAAGGAAGTCCTTTATTTATGCCGCTGCCCCAAGGAAATATTATGAGGAAACATGAGTGTGGCGCGTTTAGTGTACTCGCGTTCGTCCAAGCAGAGTACAATTTGGAACTCTGCACTTCGGGGTGTCCGGGAAACCTCGATTCACACTAATAAGGTACTTTTACAAATGTGTAGTTATGGGTAGGAAGAACATTCCAAGCAGCTTGTGTAGGCGGTTTTTGTGTGATTAATTTGTTTTTACAAGCAACGTTAATGTATATTAATATTTTATTTTTTAGGTTATTACTTTGTGGTTGCGGTGAAATAACGACTTATATACTAAATATCGTCTTTGAAAGCATATATTTCAACATTGACATATTGTTGGTCCTATCAGTGGAGGAAACACTGACAAATTAAGTTATTGTCTTATGTGATGTAACTTTTAGGAGTTTGGCTTGGGGGCTGGAAGTTTGTTTGGATTTGCGCACTAGGTATGGCAGTAAAGCATGTGACTCACAATACACTAACTCTGGCATGGCAGTACTGGTTAGGGTCTTATTGGTATAATTTTGGTAACATAATAAATGGCACATGACTTGCTTTATTTTCATTCATGTCGGGTGCATGTTTATACTAACATTCAGGCACTTTTGGCTAAGCACAGTAATTCAGAGTGATGGAGTGGAGTGGGGTTCCTATTCTCTAATAATTGGGGAGTCTAGTTAATAGTATTTAGATTGATTGGTTGGTTCATGTTGACTATTGTTGATATTTCTTTTGGAACGTGGTAGGTTCAATGACTATGCAACAATAGCGTCTCAGCCCTGAAGAAGTCTATTGACGAAACACGTGTTGGCTGTGATGTCGCTATGAATAAGAATGGAAAAAGAATTGGCGGTGATGTCGCTATGAATAAGGATGGAAAATTAAATAACCTTCTCTTTATGGAAGTGATGGACTAATACTGGATAACTCTTTAAAGGAAACAGACTTTAATACAGGACTGTCGTTTCAATTTATTATGTTTGACTGGGACTTGCAAATTTGAGGGTGGAGGAATACGTCAATGAGACATGTAATCCATGAGAGGAATTTTGCTTTGTTTCAAGTGTATTAAACAATATTGGAGTTATGTACTTTGTTGGAATCTACAGATGTTATCATAGAAGTTATTTATCGAAATTTGTTTTTTGGTATCTTTAATATGCTAGTACCTCTCTCGAGTTTTACTACAGTGGATGGTTGTACAGCATCTGAAACTATAGAAAATAGTGAATGATACTACTGTTAATAGATATGGGAACAACGAGTGCCGCAGTTCAGGTTTTCACCTGTGGGCTTATTCCATGGTGTTCCACCATGGAAATAGGCCAACAGGTCCCCTAACGCCTGCCCTGACCCAGGCATTAAAAAAATGGGGCAAAGCAAGCTTTGCACCATTTTTGACCCCTCCTCCCTCCCATGCACCATTTTTGCACCGGAGTATAAATATGGCGTTAAGGCCATAGAGTCTTTTTTTGCACGGGAATGCCTACTTTGCATCTCATTAAGGCAAGGTAGGTTTCCACTTCCAAAAAATTACGTTAACTCCATAAATTTGGAACTAGACTGGTCTAGCACCAAAGTATAAATATGGAGTTAGTTTAGCACCTAATTAGAGTATAAAAAAAAATGACTCTAATTTGGTGCAAACAGAGTATTAATATGCTCCCTTGTTTCCCTCATAGGCTCTAATCAACTCATGCCGGGACTACTGGCAGTCTTAAAAAGCCAAAAAGCCGCCAGTCTTCAAGTCTGCTTATATATCAACACTGTCCACCCCACCCCCGCCTCTGCCATTGGCCATATCAAAATAGTGCCTGCATCCAGCCTCTACTTCTTGCAGTGAGTACCGAACTGATGGCACGAGGCAGGCTTCAGAATCCTCGCGCAGGCTCCCTCCTCACTGCACGGCTACCAATGTGCACCCAGGACATTTTTCAATGGGATTGAGAGAGCGTAGCTTATATAACCTATATTAACATGAAATGTTTATGAATCAATGTGTGATGATGCCACATAGAAACTATAATAATAGTAATTTTGCTTAGACGTGCACTTGAATAGTGACCACGAGGAGTGGCCACCAATATATACGTAGACTAACAATAATGACCAAAATGTTTATATTATGTTTAAATAAGTTTATACTAATGTTTGCGTTATTGAATCTGTATTGAAATCCTCATAGGCCTTAAGTTAGCATGAGCCGAAGCTTAGCTGCCCTGGCTCTCATATTAAATGCATTTTTCGATTTTTCAGTGTGCTGACTCACAAGGGGACATGACCCTGCTTGTTCTTTTTCTTCAAACTTGGAAGATGAATGTAACCATGTTAGATCCGTTCTCATCACTTTCTCTAGTTTACAGAATAAATGTTAAAGTAAAATTGAAACAGTGTAAATTAATGTAATGTACAAGGTCATTCAAACCGGTGAAGACAATGGAACTGCTGACCAAAAGATGTGCAAAGAATTACAGAAGGATGAAATCATACCAGACGTACCACCTCTGAAGACGTCAATTACGAAGACCAATCAAAGACTTGTAAAATAATATGGGGTGAAGAGCAGGATTAACTAATCTGTATTTTGATAGGTTGAAGATAGTGGGGTATAATAGATGACCAATAGAATTTTGGGGGAATGTACAACGAAAAAGGGATAAAGACTCATGTCACAGGGAGTCATTTAGAATTAGGTAGGGAATGCTATTGATTTTATCCAGAAACTCTGTCACTCTGGTGACTTATTGCTTTACTTAAACCATCCTCGCCCTTAGAATTGTCCATTTTACACTTTACCTCCTTATGAGGAAAGTGCCCTTTTGCCCCGGAGCTGAGTTCTGACTGATGGCGATTTGACTGAAGTCCTGAGGACGAAGACTGAACCTGTGCACTGACCTAAACTTTGGAGGGTAATTATGACAATGTGATTGTGATTTGTCTGTTTGCTTCTCCTTTCTAGGTACCAACTGCTTGGTTTTGACAGAGGCCTTAGCTAGATGTTTTCCAAATTGGTGCTCTAAATTGTTTTGCATGAAGCCCAACATGCGAATGCTAATCAGTGGTTAGGTCAGGTGTTCACCGAACTGATGCAAATAGACAAACGACCAAGATTATGCTTTGTTGAACTGACGCGTTATTGATACTCTGCTAAATTAATCTATGTTCACGCCGTGTTATGTTCTGATGTTTTTGATTCTCGCTTTAATGAAAGCTTACCAAAGTTGCCATATCGTGACTATGTTATTATGTTTCTTGGTGTTGAGATTAACGCATTTGCTATTAGACTGTAATAAATAGGGAATAAAACTCATAAAAATTCTACTAAACAAGGTGTGGTCATTCATGGCTGAAAGGTCATGGTAGCGTCTTTGAATTGATTAATGATTTTGACTAAAGTGAAATGCATTGTCGATAAATATTGATGATATTATTGATGTATTGATTGATATATTGATTAGCTATCTCGTCCTAAGGTGTCTCTCAACTGGGTCAAAAGATTCATTGGCCTAAAACGAGTCCTGATGTGTGATAAAGTATCATAAAGGGACGCGTTAACAGGATTACTAAGGGGCGTGGATTTCTCCCATATTGGTGAACATACACCTGCTCCGCAGAACGTCTGCTTCCCAGAATATCTCCCCTAAATAGGAATAACCAAACGAGTTTTTCCTAACACATAGTAATGGTGTTGGCAACTAGTGATCTGCAGTTTACTATGGGAAGTTGGAAGTCATACGTCATAGCCTTAATTGCTCAGGCACCTTTGAAGAGTTTGATCGAGAGATTCGTGTATGGGTTCTTTACTTTTGCCCGACTGTAAAGCATATTCCTGATTGATTAAAATCCCCATGCACAGATAACATCCCTGGAACGAGTTTAGCCCTGCTGACTAGGTAGGCCGATAACACCTGTCAGCATCTAACCTGAGATGTCCCTACCGTGCATCCAGGGAGCCTGGCTCCCAGCGGCAGGTGCCTCGTTCTATTCAGGGATTCATCGTAGCGCTCACCGGAGGCTTGGACCCTCCCAGATTGGGCCTTGCGCCTTTTCCACGCCGTGCCCTGTGGGGCCTGCGGCCTGCTGGCCTCCTCCCCTTACCTCTGCACATGTAACTGAGAGAGGCCCGAGAATGTCGCGCTCAGCAGCGAGTGCCATTCTAAATGCGGCCGCGGCCCCTCCACGGGCTTATTAAGGCAGGGCCTGGGAGGCCTTTTCTCAGCCTTGCAGTAGTATGAATGGTGGGAGGAGCACGCGCCCAATCGAACCCTCGAAACTATTCCTCCCTCGAGCAAAAAAGGGTAACTTTCTAATCTCGGGACACGCTATAATTTATAATTGCAAGCATAACGAATTGACGTTGTTGTATGAGCCTGTCTCCGCTGAACACATGGTGGGCCACGAAAAAGGCACAAATCCTGAATTCAGCAACGTCATAGGAAGTCGGGGGGCCAATGTATATCCCTAACTTTGATAGCAGTGCGGCTATGACATACTTTACTTCAAGCCAACCTCACTAGCTTGAAATAAATATGCAAATTGCACACCACGTGAATACTGCATATGAAGCTTTGGTAGGTGCTTAGCACACTATAAACAAAACAATAGACACTCTTAGGTGTTCTGTTTTTTTACCTATATTCTCATTACTTCGATTCTTCTTCCTTATACCATGATGTGTTTCTACACTCTGGAGGCATGCACTCCGGTAAGTATCTAAGAAAACCATATAAACGTCTCCACCTCAATGTGTGCCTATAAAGTCCCTCCTCCTTCAGAAGCCTCCTGAGTGGACTATCAGAGATGTCCGTCAGAACTCGATGGTAATTGGTTAACCAGTAGTGAGGGCCGAGGGTAGGTAAGGACTGGAAGAAGGAGGAAGCAGCAGAATAATGAAATTACTGGTAAATAACTGAAGCGTTATCTCATCATTGCTTCCTCATCACATTCTTTACATCATGAGCATCTACCAGCACAGGTTCAACTGCCATTGGCTGCAACCAAGGCAATCACCCAGATAAAATCCCACCATACAGGAGGAGGGGCTGAATCCAAAAGGAAAAAAAAACTCAATGTGCCGCCACCAAAAAGAAGCCAACAAGCACAGGAAGCACAAAAGGCAGAAGGTGCAACTAGTGTGCTCACAGAAGAAGACCCCCAAAATAGGAGGCACTTGCAGTAGTTGACTCTGACAGCCACAAGAGGGTTATATGTAAATTAATGGAAAACGAAAACTGAGAAACCACTTTGGAGGAAACCAAATAATCTAAATCCAATTTCAAGGAAAGACAACTTTAAAGAAATATAAAAAAAATCGAAAATTAAAGAAAACATTTGAAAGGAAAGATAATTTTAAGGAAAAATCCAAAATTATATTAAACCTGGGTGGAGTTTAGGACTACTGTGAGGTTTTTGGACTCAGGGATGGGTACTATTTAGGGTGATGAGGGATTTTTAGGGATAGAAAATAATTGGCGTTCAGGAATAGAAGGGGGTTTTAGCGTTCAGAGATGGGTGGACTGTAGGAATGGTTAGGGACCTTTAGGGTGCACAGATGAGTGGTGTTTAGGTGTGAGTTTTTTTTTAGGTTTCAGGGATAGCTGGAGTGTAAGGGTGTCGAGGGACTTTAGGGTTCATAGATGGGGGAGTTTAGGACCTGTGAGGGTTTTTAAGGTTTAAAAATGGGTAGTGGCTGGGGTGGTGAAGAGTTTTTGGGGTTCATGATGGGGTTGAGTTTAGGGTGGGGAGGGGTTTTAAGGATTCAGAGATGGGTGGAGTTTAGATGTAGAAAGGGTTTTTTAGGGTTCAGGGATGAGTAGTTTACAGTGATTTCTTAAAGGTCATGGATTGTTGGTGTTTAAGGGCAGTGAGAGTTTTTAGGTTTCAGGGATGGGTTGAGTGTGGCTGTGCTGAGGTGTTTTAAGGATATGGGATGGGTGAGGTTTAGGCATAGAAAGGGGATTGTAGGGTTCAGTAGTGTCTGCTCACTATTTATAGATAGTGATTTTATGTTTTAGGGATACTGGTATTCTGAGACAGAAAGGGCTTTTAGGCTTCAGGCATGAGTGTAACTTAAGTGTTGTAAGAAAGGTTAGGGGGTAGTGATTGATGCTGCTTAGGAATTGCAAGGGGTCAGCGATGGATGGTGTTTATGGGTGGTGATAGGTCAGTAAATTAAATAAATCTGCAACAATTGTTTGACAGTGTGAAAGTTATAAATATTAAATATTGTTCCTAGAAGTAAAGCACAGAAATAAATATCTCAGACAAAACTGTTTCTGAAGGTAAGATTTGCAACCATTGCATTCACACTTAAAAAATAGGAATTCAAATGCCAATTTGGACCAAACAGACATTGTATGAATTGGTTTCTATGGAAAGGTAAATGCCATTCATTCTGAAAATTTACATTAAACAGCTTAGATGAAATGGTTTCTTAATGATTATGTTTCATGAAATTGTTTTTCTGTGAAATCACATACAACCGTAAAGAGCCAAGGAAGTCACAGGCAGCCATCAGTCAAGGAACACATCACACATAGCTAGTGACATTGAAAAGAAATCCTAAATCACCCTAAGACAGGAAACCCCGGAGACAGAGTCCATCAGCAACTCAGTACAGCAGGCATACCCTTACTAGAGTAAAATCTAAGGGAAGGGTCCCCTGCCGATTCCCACCAAGGGTAATTGATATCAGGGAAAAAAGGAATGGCAAATAAGAAGTTCTAGAAGTAGCCAGATGCAAGAGACCAATGGATCCCATAAAAACTCAACTGCAAGCAGCCAGTGGAGCACAGAGTATGGGCAACAAACAGAAACAGTGATGCATCCAGAACAAAAGAACAAAAGCAAACCAGCCCAATCTAGGTACTGAAGATGAAAGCCAAAAGCAGGAACAACGTTCAGCAGCAAGGAAGCAGGGCATTGCCCAACCCACATATTGGGACGCTACAGCGATGGACAGACACTCACTGAGAAAACCCCAAGATGGCAGAGGGTAAAGCACCAAGGAGTGCCTACCCACACCACAGACAAGGCTTGACAAGAACAGGATCACTAGTAGTTCTATGAACCTTTACTGGGCAGAAAAGCATTAGAGAACCTGAAACAAGGAACCATAGAGCCACAGCTACGCATACATGCAGCACCTATCCCATGCTCAACCAAGAGCACAGGATAGAGAACATCACCAGGCACACTCTAAAGATGAACAGAGGGAGAGGAAGCATAGAGTCTGAACATGAAGGATACAGCAGTAGGAGACCAAGCTGCAAGCCCAAGAAGAAGCACATGGGAGTCTATCGCCATAACCCACAGCAAAATGAATGGGAAGGCTAACAGGCCAAAATAAGGAATCCCAACCAGAGAAGGCACACTCAGGACAGTACATGCCCCAACTTCAAAGTCCTAACAGACAGAATAGATGACAGAGCCAAAAGCAAGCCACTATAGGCACCCAGGTGGAGAATGCAACAGAGGATCAGCAAACTGGACTACTAGAGGAAGTTCCCTAGTGCATCAAAAAGCAAGCAAGAGGTGGAAGGCAGGGCCACAACAGAAGGGCCCAGCAATCTACTCCCAGCATAGTGCAGGAGCAGCAGGGGGCCCACATAGTGCACAAAGCTGCAGAAATTGAACAACTCTCAGCCATACCTGCACACCCCCATAACAACAAAACATAATCCAAACAGGAGACACAGAGAAGCAGCCGTGGCAAAAAGTCACTGCAGTGTCAAAAAGTCGCCACAGCAGGATTATTGTTCTGTTTAGTTAGCAAGTCTACTATTTCTGTAGCAAAGAAGCATGTTTGTTAAAAGAATAAACAAAGTGACTCGGGCAGCCGGTGAAGGACACTTGATGCTACTCAGCAAACTTTGATTACAATTAGGGCTCCCGGTGTTATGGTACTTATTTGTTTAACATTTCTGTCTATATTTATCCATATTTATTTGTTTGGCTATTTTATTAGTATTTATCCATATTTCTTTTATGTTTTGAGAATACATGGAGTTATAAAATGGTATGTTTTCACATTTATATAACTGATAAACCTGCATTCATACTTTGATGCCTGTCACGTTTAAGCAAATTAAGCAGCCAAATATAACAAAACACTACACCGACAGGTAACTATTAGCATTATATAAAATATATATTAACATATGCCTGTATGAAATCCCTGTGGTGTCTATCTGCTTAGCAGTTGGTCTGGAATTCATGAAGGACAACAAGGAATGTCACTCGTAAGAAGCACAATTTTCTGTATTTTTCTGCTTTTGAAAATAAATATGGGTAGGAAACAGATTGTTTTCTGTCTGCATTTATCTGTAAAAATCAGTAAAAAAGGAGAACTGGAGGCCTTAATTCAAATGAATGCTGAAGTTGTGCCCATCTCTTCTGGACAGTGCTGGTGCGAAAGAGGATCTCCTCACTAAGGTCTAGCACTCTGTGCTCGCTTTCATAGCGCTTAGCAAGAAGGAACCATCAATAGAAATAGTGAAATGCTCTTTCAGCTATTTCAAATTCTCAATACGCTCAATCACTAACCTTTTAGAAACTCTTGCCTAATGGTGCATGAGAAATAATTCACTGACATGGATGTATTCACATAAGCTTGTAATTCTCAAAACATTCCCACTCATGCATATGTGGTATATGTACGCCTGCTTTACAAGTGTGAGTTAATACAATGCAGGCTAAAAGTGGGCCCGGGCTTCTACTCCAAACTCTTAATGTCCTAAAATCCTAGGGTGAGGAAATTAAAGAAATCCCTCATTAATCTTTCGGTTTCTTTATTCATTGTATTCGATTTTCTCTAAAATGGAACTCTAACATTCAAACCTTGTGTGAAATTTGGGGAAACCTATGCTCTTTCTGCACTTTCATCCGCACTTACGGCAAGCCAGCTCATGTGTAAATTAGATGTGTTGGAAAGTGGACAGAACTGCTAAATCCTCAGTAGGCAGATGCATCTTTGATGGAGAGTCCACTGGCGTAATCACCTCTGCCAACCTCTACTTATAACAGCGGTAATTTCACTACCAAATTCTGCATGCGGAAGAACTATCCAGTGGAACATTTAGCACGTCATCTGCAAATGTAAGGACCTTCAGATAATCCCATCTAGCCTTTTACTATATTGTATCTTTTCAGTTGAATCTTCGGACAAATATTGCACTCCAAAAACACCAGTCTAATAATCGCTACCTAAATTACTCTCTGAAACTGGCAATCATCTTGGAAACTGTGTGTAACTGAATGGGCTACAGACCAGGCAAAAAGGGCACACTAAAAAGTATTACACACAGGCTGAAGAATGATGGCAATACCTTTAAATCCATCTTGTCCCTATAGTTGGATGCTGAGGTCTGGGACAATGCAACAATTTATTGTAGCACTTCTTCCAAGATTCCTAACTTTGTATTATTTAACAGTGCCACTTATTTTCATATTTTAAACACTGAATTTAAACATACAGTTGTTAGACCCTTCCTGTAACCCAATCAGGGATGACGTGTTAATATCTTCGATGTTGTAGCTTGTAATTCTCTATGATCCTCAATATAATGCATTATTTTATACACTAATAAATATTTGCTAAGTGAAAATAATCCCATAATTCACTTTATCTGTCAGTACACATATTAAATAGCAAGAAAACCACAAATGCTTGTTGATAAATAATGCATCCCAAATCTCCATAGGCAAACAGTTAGCTCAATGTTGTGCCAATCTGTAAGCTCAATAAATCAAGCATTTGATCATGTAGGCTTCACCTTTATGAGCACTGCGCCGCATAGCTCACCCTGAGAAACACCCTTATGTGATATACAATGTGTTCTGTTTATGAAACTTGATTTTCACTTAAGAATTGTGTGCCTTCCTTTCCATTCCTCTGTTTTTTCACTAATTGGGCACTAAGATGATTTCTTTTAGACTCTTTCCCAGTAATAATGTATTTAATGGAATTATTCGAAGATAAAATGATCATATATGATATATATAAACTAAGTCCAGATTCTGGAGTTACTGGGTTTAAGTCGTATATGTATAGTTTCATTCAGTCATTTGCAGGATCACAATTTATTGCACACAAAAAAAAAAAACACACTTGGAGATCTTCACTGAATCCTCCTTTCAGAAAGCATCTAAGTCAAGACCGACAAGACAATATATGAATGAACGTGTTGGTTTTTGTAGATCACCAATCTAGCTGGAGAAAAAGAAAGCAGCAAACATTAGGGTGTGTGGGTTTGGAAGAGTTTATAACCTCATTTACATCAAGTGAGGATTTACACATTTTGGATAACACAATTACATTTCACATGTTTTTACAATTAGATGATATGCCACATACTTGCAATGACTTAGGCACAGGGGTATTAAGTGATATGCCCACGATCACACCCTTTCCAGTGAAGTGCCAAAGGTGGGATTAGAACACAAGTCAAAAACTCATCAACATAATCATTACACCAACCATCCTGACTGTCTGACCCAGATCTGTAACTTGATTTTCCGCACTCACACCACAAACTTAATGTCTCTGGACATTCCCAACTCAAGAAAAAAGACAAGACACCTCCTATATTGCTTCCAACTTGCAGAATGACCCTGCCACCTCCTGACCTTCAGGGGCATCCGCTTGCCTCATTTCATCCTTTCATTGCCTATCCCTTGAATCCTGCGCCCGTGATTATACACTTAAGGGCATTTTTACCAATCTTCCACCCAGTGCACTGCAGTAAGCCACCTTGCTGTCTGTGTGAAAGGGCAGGAATGTGCCGCATTCTGCCCATCCCTGTCATTTCCTAGCGCTGGTGCCCTTTTGGGTGCCTGGCGCCAAACACGGGCAGCCTTACATCATGTTACAAAGGTGCCTGTGTTGTAGGCAGGATGGTTTTTGTGTAAAAAGGGGCATCTTCCCGCACATAAACAATCTTTTGATGCATTTTTCTCTTTCTATGTGTGCTGCAGAATGGAGCACGCTTACAGGAAACGAGGAGAAACACAGATATGTCTCCTCATTGCGTCTCTGCAGTGGTGGTGCACAATTCTGATGCATTCCCAGGTCTGCCAGGTCTGGTAAATCCGGAAATGTGTCAGAGTCCCTGGGTGGATACGCGAGAACACCCACACTTCACAAATGGCGTTGCAGAGAAATGCAAGGCAGCAATCTGCATTGCCTTGCCTTACTCTAGACATATCAAGCCTCGCAGGGCCATGCAGGGTGGCCTTGCGTGGCTTGATAAATCTATTAATGTTTTGCATTGCCCTTGGGTCCCCTTGCGTGGCGCAAGGGCGACACAAAACCTTGGTAAATCTGGCCTATATTGTTCCCGCTTCGATTTTGCGCGTCTGTAACCAATATGTTAGAGCAATGGGCCATCCTATGTAGAATGCTCCAAGCCATCCGTGGTCAGTGCCACTCTCCGGCTACCAGTCCCTACAGATGATAAAAGTAACCAACAAGTAAATCTTCCTTTTCATAATGTCTCATAATTCATCTTCCACTTCTCTCCCTTTCCGGCTGCATCCTACCTTCTCCTCCCTGTCCTCCTCTGTGTTTTGTCTGTCATCGCGGGCAGCTGCAGAGCGTTAGGCAGAGACTGCCACATGCTATGGATATGTTTTTCTACCCCCAGGATAACCCGCACAATGAGTAGTATGCAGCTTCACAACATCTGCACCTGCAAAAACGTCTGCACATGTTCATGAATCTGAAACTCCTGTTTTTTTCTATGCACGTTACATTTTTTCCCTCCATAAACAAAAGTTTGAGCCCAGTAAAGTTCGCGTTGTGAAAATCAAAAATCTAGTGCGCTGTTCTGAAGCAAGTACTGTTACAAATAAAAGAGTGGTGGGCTCCTCCCCTGCTGAATATACAACTCGCTATATACCTCTTGGAAAATACCTCAGGCATGTCTTGAATTATCACTGTTTTTCCAAAACTAGGACCACACACAGTTGTAACCCACACCACATGCAGAGCAGCATGAACACATATCTCTTGTCAACTGCTTCTCCGCCTCTGCAGATGCGCTCCAGTCCTGTTTCTAGTTCAGCTGGTCTTTGTGTTGGTGGGCTTGTGCTGGCCTCCACCCAGCTCGACCATCCATGTGCTCTGTGCTCATGCATGCCATACAGTGGCACCACTCACAGCGCCTTGAGACCCTCACGGGTGAGTAGCCGCGCTTTACAAATATTGATTGATTGATTGACTCTACCGATGTTCCAATCTTATCTGTTTCACGCGAGGCAGTCGTGTTGAGCGGTCCAGGGTACAGGCTTCGAGATAAGACAAGACTACAGAAGGCACAGGCACGTGTTAGCGTGAATACTCCCTGGAAGAGCTCGCACTTGGGGCCGTGGGGCTATATATATTAGTTTACAAACATCACAGGGCTCAGCCATCAGGGCACTAATGCCCAAAGGGGTGGGGGGATTGGGAGATGGCGTAGTAATCACCAACATGTAGCATTGTGTTGCTCAAGCTCAACATTACATTTCTTCAAAAAATGTAACAACTTTGTGGCCCACATGTCTATTATGTGGGCTGGACCAACCTGGGCTTACCATTACAGGGCACAATCCTTGTATCGCTATGGTGGTGGAGGGTTAGCTCTTAAATCATACCCCGAATGAGTTGATCGCTCATTCAGAGATGAAGAACATTACCCTGGTGAGGGGCCATGCAGTGAAGGCTATGGAGAGTCAGCAATGATTGGAGCCTCCGGAGGGGATTTGATAACCTCTGCTCTAGAAAGTTCCCACTCTCATGCTCTTACTTCTGGCAGTGGAACACTCACTCCCAGAGGGAGACACACTTTCTCTGTCTCTCCCAGAACATGCCAGTTCCCAAATGCTGCACAGTCCTTCTTTGAGCATGACATTTATGAAAGAAAGATATGTGGTGAGTCACTTCTTTGTCCCCACATTGGGCTGTGACCATGGCGCCTTAGACACCATTCATGGTGCTAGTTCAAATCAGAGTCGGAACCTCCAACCAGGGTATCAGTCTTTGACCAAGACTGAATGTCCCATCTGCCTATCAGAAGTCTGGACTCTGCCGCCCACTACACATCATTGGGCTTATCCCTTGAGCAAAACAACTTTGATGTTAATAGGGTGAGGTTCTCAACTAGGGTGCTGAGACAGCACATCATTCGCGGACTGAATCATGTAAACTGACTCACTGCTCTCCCTCGGGTGACATGGGCTGTCAACCTTTTTTTCCTCAGAGTAATAAGTAGATAATCCATTCTAAGCTCTGGTACTCGGCATGGGCAATTCATATCATTTTGATGAGGATTCTCATGAAGCACTTGTCGATTCAAAGTTTCTGGATGAAGCAGTTTTTTGAATTTGTTCTCACCCAAGGAGACCCTAGGCTGGCCTCAGTAACGATGGGTCCTGGAGCGCTCAAAGTTTGTCACAGCTGGCAATCTCTTGCCATGTGCTCAACCAGCTCATCTAGCTGATAGATCCAAAGCTAATTTGTGAGCTAGCTCTTGGTCTTGACGATCTTCTAGTGGCTAGTGCAAGACACACTGGCCTCGGTGTTAGCCACTGGTGAATTGGTAGTTGGTTGCCATGCAAAAGACAGCCATTGGGAGATGATACCATTTCATGCCTGATATTGTGCTGTGATGACATTATGTGGCGGGCCTCTGGAGTGTGGGCGGACATACTGATATGAAACGTTTCACTTCCCTTGTCAAGCAGCCTAAAGGGCAAGCTGCCGGCAGTCATCATTCTCAGTGGTGCTCAGGATCTCCTTGAGGGACAGTGAAAATTGAGCCTTCCACTTCCATCTTAACATATTTTAAGGGCATTCCACTTCCATCTTAACTTAGTTTTCCATGTCCAAAACCTTTTCTTCCTCTTCTGAGGTTTCTGGTCTTGGATGCTTTGATAGCTAATCCACAGGGTTGTGAGACCTTTGACAATACATGACTGTACTCTTGCAGCTGAAGCAACCATTTCTCTATCTGCAGTAGAGGTTTTGAAGTTGACCCTTGAAGTTGCGGGGTAAGGGGCTTGTGGTCAGTGCAGGCAACGAACTGCTGGCCATACAGAGAGAGGGTGAAGCGCTGACACCCCCAGTGGATTGCAATCAGTTCTTTCTCTATCCATGAGTAAGGTTGATCAGTTGGGATGTGAGCCCAATTGGCATAGACAACTAGAGCCCACTTGACACATAGTTGCTTCCACCTTCATTCGGTCTGGCATGCACCCTTCTTCTGAGAAGTGTTATCCAAATAACTCGTGCTTTTTCACGCAAATTTACATTTCTCTTAATTTTGGGTAAAGCCACTGTCTTAAGCCTCTGTAGCAGCGTCCTAACTGAGGTGTTTTTCTAGCTAACACACATGCACCAGAATGTGACCACTGATCTTGATGATTCTGATCAATCCCAAAAGGACTACTTCTACGATGTTCTGGAAAACTTCAGTTCTGCTTGTGTTGGACCAAGCCCTTTCTGCAGAGTCACCCAGATGTTTGTTTCTTTCTTTGCCTTCCCTTATTAAGCCTTTTTGTTTGGTCTTTAGGACTCTGTGCACTAACTGTACCAAACACCCTCTAAAATAGAAAAAATAGACAATTTCCCCAACATTCTGAAGATTAGGTCACACCTCTGCATTGAGTGACACTAACTGAAAGTAATAGTTTCTCAACATTAACATTTAGCAATACCTCTATGACCTGTCTAGGATGCTGTAGATTCACCACAAAAAGTATCGGCTTGTCGTGGACTGCATGTGCTGTCTATGTAGTTTTTATAAGTGAAGCGGGGTCATTGCCAATTAAACTATAGAGGCGTGATGATTTTCACTTTCTGAAGTGAATTACTTCATGATGCTCTGAAAATGATTGATGAAGGGAAATTAATGCATCGGTAAAACAGAGAACTTGGATATAGCACACACGATGCTCTCTTATGTCGTCATCAAGAGATACAGGTGAAGTGCAGCTGGCCATAAAGAGACCATCATTTATATGTTGTTCATTTTTTTGTTGAAACAGAAAAGCAGCCTTTGCATATCCTCAAATGTCCTACTTGTAACAGGTTTTGTGTTTCAAAAACGGAATTAGTGAGAGAACGGAGCAGTGCCTGGGGTGCTTAGCCCAGTTCAGTTTCGGAGCCAAGGCCCATGGGACGAGGGTCCGTCCCGCATTCCAGTCTTGTTGGCTCATCAACCCCTGAACAGCAAGGTGAAGACAGCATTGAACTGTTGATAGAAATGTTTGAATGTGGTTGTGTGGACCCTCTCACCATCAGGTCACATTTAAGAGCCCCTGTGCGCTTGTGCGCTTATTATTTGATTCCTGGAGGCACACTGTGCAGGCGAAGGGAACAGCGCTATTGCTGTTTTTCAAAACTGGAACTTCCTATAGACAAGGGCGGCTGCTGTCGGGGCAAAGTGGTGAGGCACAAAACGAAAAGCCCCCCAAATATAAAATAAATACTTACCTAACGCCCACCACATCGCCGCCGCTCGCCACCCTTTTGGCTACACTCACTGCAGGCACAGGCTCCCAGTCTGCCCTGTGGCCAATCCTAACTCTGCTCTCATGTTGCCAACAGCAAGAGAGCAGCATCAGAATTGGTCTGAGCGCCCTGACTTTGCACTTCCAGGCAGACTGGGAGCCTGTGCCTGCTGTCTCCAACCTGGCAACACAGCTCAGGTTGGAGATAGCTCAGTGCGCATGTGGGTTTTGCATTCCTGAGATGGCTGGACATACCCACATGCATACTGAGGGGAGTACACACCACTCCCCCTCCCTGTCTGTCATCCACCATGGCCCTGCCCACTTGAAAAATTAAACGATAATAAACAGGGTTTATTGTCATTCTATTTTTCAAGTTTTGCAGCTGCTGCTGCTGGTGGCGGAGCCTGCAGCTTCAGGTCTTAGTGTGCAGCCGACCTGCCAACTTCAACCAAATCTTCACTGTGTAAAAGGGAAGGAGATGGGGGCTAGGGTCGGCTTTAGCTCTGGTAGTGCCTGGTGTGACATTCTTTTTTGGCACCCCCTCCTTACCTCCTCTTTGGATTCCCTCACTACCACCTAGGGAAAAAGTGCCCCTCATCTCTCCATAACCCTCCCTCTCACAAACATTTAATTTGTTTTAAAGTGCTGGTAAAGGCTGGCTTTACTAATCCTCTCAGCTATTCAAATAAAATACAGATCTGTTCTTTGCAGCAGACATATTAACCCTCTGTGCTACTTTATGGGAAGTCAAAATTGCCACTAGACAAAATATCTCTCTCTAGCAGGAACATTAAATCACACGAGTTATCTTGACATTCTTATTGTTGCTTAATAGCTGGACACAAGGAACTCAGCAGCAGATGGTTTTAAATCGTAAGTTATTGCTGACCGCAGCACCGAACCCCGAGGTCAGTGCCTCACTGGTCGCACCATCCTAATGCCGGCCCAGACGGGGGCAGGGCAAAAGAGATGGAAGGGCGTCAGACTGACTGGCTGACTGAGACACACTCATACCCTTCCCCAAAACACAAACAAACATTTCTGGGGCGGCCACCAATGTCTTGGGGAGGTTGCAAAACCCCTGATGGACATCATCTGGGCAGAGTCTCGACTCTGAGCTGAAAACCCACTCTGTTCAAGGGTTTCCAGCTCCCCTTTTGTTGCACAATGATACAGGCTCTTCACTGGTTGACCATTGGAAGAAAGATAGTATTGTGTGACAGATGGCACAACCATGTGAGTTGGTAAATCTGGTTGTTAGAAATGGGGTCTTTGGTTGGCAGTCAGGTTAACCCCCACCCAAGCAAGGACCCTCACTGTAGTCAGGGTAAGTCACACGCAATCCAAATTATCCTGTGCCCACACTCTGGTAGATTGGCACTGAGCAATCAGGCTTAACTTAGAAGGCAATGTGTAAAGTATTTGTGCAATAAATCATGCAATAACACAGTATAGCACCACAAAAATACACCACGCAGTGTTTAGAAAAATATATAATATTTATCTGGATAAATGCAGGTCAAAACAATTAAGATGCAATAAGTATATGTTGAAAATATCATTGTAGAAATTATATAAAGTGTCTTTAGTCTCTTAAAAGCAACAAATGTCTCTTGCAAGCACAAAGTACCTGGTATGCGTTCAAAATCTCTGCAAGGAACCGCAGAGGAGGAGATGCGTGGAAAACAGGGAGGTATGCATGATTTCTCGGGCCGCACGAGGTGATGCGTCGTTTATTTTTCACACAGGGAAGGCTTTGCGTCAATTTCCGGCGCTCGGTCTTGGATCCTCTTCGAGTTGCGGGGTTTTCGGATGCCCCGGGGCCGATGCATTGAAATCCGGCGCTGACAGGATGAAGTCACAGGGCCGATCCGGTGACAGGCGATACGTCGATTCCTCTCTGGAAGTCGGGCTGGGTCATTCCAGCTCAGCTGTGTGTCGATCCAGTGGGCCGTGCGGCGAATTTACGGTTACTACGCTGGCGCTGCATCGATCTTCCCGTTGTGAAGTCGGGCTGTGTCTTTCCGGTTCGGCATGGGGTGAATTTTTCACCACGATGCATGCTGGGCGTTGTTTCTGGCAAGCTTTGCGCCGATTTTCGACGCACAGGGAGTTCTTCTTGCAGGAATGAAGTCTTTTTGGTCCTGAGACTTCAGGAAACAGGAGGCAAGCTCTATCCAAGCCCTTGGAGAGCACTTCTCAGCACAGGCAGAGAGCAGCAAGGCAGCAGGGCAACAGCAAGGCAGCAGTCCTTCACAGAAAGCAGTCAGGTGAGTCTTCTGGGCAGCCAGGCAGTTCTTCTTGGCAGGTTGCAGGTTCTGGTTCAGGTTCTCTTCTCCAGGAAGTGTCTGTGACAAGAGTGTCTTTTCAAGAAGTGTCTAAGTTGGTAGGGTCAGAGACCCTGCTTACATACCCAAATGTGCCTTTGAAGTGGGGGAGACTTCAAAGAGTGGCTTAGAAGTGCACAAGGTCCCCTTTCAGTTCCATCCTGTCTGCCAGGGTCCCAGTAGGCGCTTGTGGCAGTCCTCTGTGTGAGGGCAGGCTACTGTCCTTTGACATGTAAGTGTCAGGCCCTCCACTCTCCCAGCCCAGGAAGACCCATTCAATATGCAGATGTATGCAAGTGTGACTGAGCATCCTCTATTTGGGGTTGTCTGAGTGAATGCACAAGGGAGCTGTCAACTAAACCTAGCCAGACGTGGACTGGAAGGCACAGAAGGATTTAAGTGTAGAGAAATGCTCACTTTATAAAAGTAGCATTTCTAAAATAGTAATATAAAATCCAACTTCACCATTATGCAGGATTTTGTATCACCATTCTGGCCATACTAAATATGACCTGGCTACTCCTTCCAGATCAGGATCTACCATTCAAACAGTATATGAGGGTAGCCCCCATGCTATCCTATGAAAGGACCAGGCCTCACAGCAGTGTAAAACTAATTTCGGAGTTTTACACTACCAGGACATATAGAACACACATGTTCATGTCCTGCCTTTTACCTGCATAGCACCCTGCCCTATGGGCTACCTAGGGCCTACCTTAGGGGTGTCTTATATGTAGAAAAAGGGGAGTTTAAGGCTTGGCAAGTACTTTTAAATGCCAAGTCAAAGTGGTAGTGAAACTGCACACACAGGCACTGCAGAAGCAGGCCTGAGACATGGTTAGCGGGCTGCTTATGTGGGTGGCACAACCAGTGCTGCAGCCCACTAGTAGCATTTAATTTACAGGCCCTGGGCACATGTAGTGCACTTGACTAGGGTCTTACCAGTAAATTAAATGAGCCAATGTCACCATATTTTAAGGACAGAGCATATGCACTTTAGCATTGATTAGCAATGGTAAAGTGCATAGAATCCTTAAGCTAGCAAAAATGAGGTCAGAGAAGGAGGAAGGCAAAACGTTTGGGGGTGACCCTGCAGAAAGGCCATTTCTAACACTGGTCTTGTCTTAAGTTGTTCTTTTGTCATTTATTAATGTGTATCACCAGAGACCATTTGGCCAGTAGTTGGTGATGTGCAATCACATCTATGAGTAGCTTAATGTAAATATTGAACAGCTGTAGTGAGGGAGCTGACCCTTGGGGATTTGGCATAGGACTGATTTGGTTATCTTGTGGAAATACCACTTTCTAGTAGACTATTACAACGGACAGTGAGGAGAGTAACAATAGGTCTTTTGTCAGGGGATAAGGATGCTCTAATTCTAAATTCCAGTGATTACAACTGTTCGAAGTGGTTCTGGGACATCTCTCCTACAGCATAAAATCCCCTCGCTCCATGTCAACACCAGGCGTACCAGAATGTGTTCGCTGATCTGGAAGCAGCAGAAAGAGGTCCACACTTGACATAGTGGCACATATTGCTAGTGACAAGAGACCAAGGGTTGCTTCCCAATTAATATACAAGGGTACAACAGGGCCTCTCATGCATGCTAAAAAGAAAAGGTGCTTATTGGAGCCCTTTATCATGAAGTTCTCGGGTGAGCTTTGCCAATCAGATCTACACTGCTTGTGCTGCAGATCCACAGCAGCCAAAAGCTCCTACATGAAAACAAACACCCACAGGATATGATATGTATCTACTGCAACATATCCCTAACTGTAGTAAAAAACATGAGCAAAGTACTCTGAAGTGGCCACAAGGTGTTCAGCTCCACAGAAAACTCAGGGGTCTATTCACAAACTGCATATTGTAGTAAGTTTAGTAGTATTGAAATAGTACTTCTTACATACTACAAAATGCTATTCACAAATTTACGTCCACGGGTCTGTGTCTATGCTGTTCCTATCTTTTCTGTGCTGAGATCTCCGTCCCAAGTTGTGGTATGCTTCTGCAAAATTATGTCTACATTTTGATTGTAAATACGGGAGGTCAGGGGAAGTGGCTGGAAAATGATTAATACCTACTATTAAATGGGAAAAGTGTAGAGAGAGGTAAGGAGGGCTAAAGGAGGACTTCAGAGGCACAAACTGCACTTCTAAAAATTACTACAGCCAAAAAAGACCCAAAACCTTAAATATACCCCACCTCAGCCTTGGAGTAAGCCAAGAATCAGGCATAGCTGCTCACATGTACTGCAGGGCCAGGCCCTTCCTCGTGGCCCCTATTTGTACTTGTTGACACTCTAGGAGGTGCAATTCCCTGAATTATGATCCGGTCATATTAATCTAATTCACAACGCGTCAGGTGAGAGACGTTGGGCATAGGGACGCATAGAGCACTGGGTGACTCAGTACAGACTCCCTCATCTGTCACCATCGAGGGTATGCTTAAACGCGCTATTGGGATTATTGTGGGTGAGATCGAATTTACAGAATGCAGTTGTCCTCGAAATATGGTCCCCTGTAGCACAAAATGAAAGCAGATGTGATACGGTGCGGGCTCGCTCATGGTGCTAAGCGCAAAAGAAAGATGGATAAACAATGCTTCTAATAAAAGGAAGTTAACATTGCATAGTCAAAGCAGTCAGGCTCCCAATCGGATTCTTTCGTGGGCCCAGTCGGCTGCATCTTCACGTGTACCAAAGTGCTCTCCGTTGTCTCCAGTGGCTACACAAACCTGTGACTCCTTTTCATTAGATCAATGCTTAATAGACATTTTTTGTGCCAAGATGAATTCTATTTTCAATGGTAATTTGCAGCCATCGCTCGACTGGACTGTATTGAGGGTGGATTAGAGGGTCTTAGCTAGGGCAGGGGGTGGTTATTCACCAGATGTTATGTCCTCGGGGAACTGTGCACAAGTTTCTTCATCTGTTGCAGTGCTTAATTTGTGCTTGTTGTTTCCGGTGAGGAGCACCAGTACTTATTTTTGAGGCTCGGAGCTTAGTTTTCTGCATCAGGCATTTACTGCGAGCAAAAGACACATATGGGAAAGGCGAGAAAGAGAAAAACGCAAAAGCGTTCAAAGGGAGAGAACAGAAAGCTGCAAGAGTGAGCTGAAGGGACAGGGAGTGGCTGTAAATGGATTAAAGAGGCCCGAGAAGGCTTTTAGGATTACGCTGCCTTGATGTTCTGTGTTTGCACATTTAATTGCAGCAGCCGCGTGTTTCACAGGAGAGTTTTGGGCACCAGCACGTTTTTATTTACAAATTAAGCACTGAGGCCCATATTTATACTTTTTTTGCGCCGCATTTGCGTATTTTTTTTACACAAAAGCGACGCTAACTTGCAAAATACAATTGTATTTTGTGAGTTTGCGCCAAAAAGCAGTGCAAATGCGGCACTTAAAAAGTATAAATATGGGCCTGAATTCTGTTCAGATACTTGATGTGTGGCCAATACTCAGGGGGTCATTCCGACCCTGGCGGTCCATGACCGCCAGGGCCGGGGACCACGGAAGCACCTCAACAGGCTGGCGGTGCTTCCAGGGCCATTCTGACCGCAGTGGTAAAGCCGCGGTCAGAAAAGGGGATCCGGCGGTTTCCCGCCGGTTTTCCCCTGGCCCAGGGAATCCTCCATGGCGGCGCTGCTTGCAGCGCCGTCATGGGGATTCCGACCCCCTTCCCGCCATCCTGTTTCTGGCGGCTTTTACCGCCAGGAACAGGATGGCGGGAACGGGTGTCGGGGGGCCCCTGGGGGTCCCTGCACTGCCCATGCCAGTGGCATGGGCAGTTCAGGGGCCCCCTTACAGGGGCCCACCATGATTTTCACTGTCTGCTTAGCAGACAGTGAAAATCGCGACGGGTGCTACTGCACCCGTCGCACCCCTGCAACACCGCAGGCTCCATTCGGAGCCGGCTTCTATGTTGCAGGGGCTTTCCCGCTGGGCCGGCGGGCGCCCTTTTGGCGGTCGCCCGCCGGCCCAGCGGGAAAGCCTGAATGGCATCTGCGGTCTTCTGACCGCGGAGCGGCTATTTGGCCGTGACCGCGGCGGGCGGCGACCCCCGCCCGCCACGGTCAGAATGACCACCTCAGTCTTTTTGTCCCAGTTTAGTAACCTCCTCAGCGGAGCCAGTCTGTAAACAGAGTGTTGTTTTATCAGTGAGGTTGCCTGTTAGTGAGGTCACCAGTGCCACCTGCCACCCACAGGGTCCTGGGGTACAATCTGGCCCTGTGGCTCTTTCCTGCAATTTGTCTGATCTAATATCTACTAATTCTGCCTCAGCCCCATGTAAAGATATTTTGAACCTCCCACCAGCAGTTTGTTCCTCTGTGCTAGTGGTGGCCGGGGTCCCCGCTCTGAAAGTTGGCCAGGAGGAGTCATGGAGCCAACTTCTGCGGAAGGTAAAACACTGGCTATCCAAACATAACCATTTTGTTACTAGGGACCCAAAGGAGATCTTAATGGTGCATAGTGTAGGGTGGCTTGGTAGTTCACACAAATCTATTAAAGGAGTTTGCATTGTGGTAAATTTCAGAAGACCTGCTAGCGTGAGGCGTATACTTATTTTTAAAGAATTTTCTGCATTGAGTGAAACTAGTATCGTGAGTCTGCTTTTGGGGTTCTTTTATAAACCACGTTCTCACCAGCAGGGTTTTTCCTGTGTTCCATCATACACTGTTCCCTCTTCTCTTGCTTTTTCGACACTGAGTGGCTTAGAATTGTTAGACTGACTGCCGGTAGATTACCCGGGGCCCATGTTATCTGGGGCAAGGGATGGTACCCAATCTAGTGAAACCCTGGTCACTGTCACTCCCGATCTGAAAGTTTTGGTCTTTAATGTGATCACTTTGAATGCAGGCAGTGAGTCAATGACAATTCTAAGCTGGAATGTGGCAGGTTTAAAATCTAAGATTATGAATCCCGATTGGCAGAATTTTGTTATGGTTTATGACATTATTTTACTTCAGGAAAATAACAAGCCCCGCTGTGCATTCTAACAGAGGCTGGGCTTCTGGGGGGTTGGCCATTTGGGTCAGCTAATACTGGAGGCACAATTAAAGCAATGAAGACTTAGGAAAACAGTTGGCAAATTAACGTTTTTAGGTCCAAAATTCATTTACATATTGTACATTTTTGTAATAATGATTATGTTAATATTCCTAATTCTAAGTTTTGTTTATTATTTGAAATTACTTCTGATTTAGTGGATAGCTGAGTAGCAGCGGGGCACTCATTTTATCTTTGTTTGGCCGGCGGTTTTAAAGCACATATTGCAGATAGTTCTCGATTGTGTGCCATATCTGGCTAAGCAAAATCCAGTTGTCGGACTGACTTACGAGTGTGCTTACTTTTCTTGAGTCCGCATTCCTGGTCAACACATTGGCGGCCCTGTCTCCAAATTGTTGTAAGGTCCCCACATATAAGGGCAGTGGAAACCCCTCCGTTGTTGACTATGTTTTTGTCACTGAATATCTGGTTGACCGACTCCAGTATGGTATAGTCGTTTTATCATTTTACAGCCATCACAACCCAATAGAAATTGAGCTAGCTTTCTCACACAGGACTAATCATAGGAGGGACATGGTGTAGTGTTCTGTGACGGTCTAGTTGTTGGAAGACCGATCACAGAACACTAACTCGGATGTACGGGAGAGGTTCCGGGGGAAGCGCAATATATTTAAATAAAGCGGAGCGCAGGAGTTTTTAGTTTTTACCCGCGGCTCCATTGTGAGAGCACATCATGTCCGAGTCTGTAATTACAGCGCATGGCGCGGGGCAGCAGGGGACACAGAATATTACACTGGCGACGAGGGTGGTCTCTATACCACACGCCAACAACAACCCCGGTGTTTGGGACCCCCCAGGGTGTGACTGTGAGCCAGCAGAAGGGCCAGGAAGACGCAGACAGCATGGTGAGCTCCACCACAGCGTGACGCCACAACACTACACCCAGAATGGAGAGATACAGCAAACATCAGACTCCTGCTCGCCTGGAAGTCACATTGCGCCAGCAGGACATGCAAATAGGTCATGACGGACCACAATGTGAGCGCAACAGGGTGCACCGCGACACAACAGACAGCAAGAGGTGAGCCAGAGCCAACGGGCACGAATACTATCAGTATGGCAGATGAACCAGTGCCAGCCATCCATCAACTACCACAACGCACCATGAGAGGTGCGCTACCACCATTCAGTGAGCTTGCAGATCCCGCCACAGCATCACCGAGATGGAAAATATGGGTAGGGCGCCTGGAGAACTACTTTGTGGCCACCTGCGAAAAGGATGGGGAAGTCAAGAGGTCATTGCTCCTCCATTTTGTGGGTGATGAAATATACAAACTGTTCAGACACCCACCAAACACAGGTGCCCATGATGACTTCGACACGGCGGTGAGAGCGTTGAATGCACATTCTGATCCGCAAATGAACCCGGATTTTGAAAGGTTCAAACTACGACAGGCAAGACAGAGAGAAGGAGAGTCCATTGATCAATTCTATGCCCGTCTCCGGGAACTGGCAAGAACGTGCACCGACGATGTCCAACAGAAAGAGGTACGAGCACAAATCATACAGGGATGCAGAAATAAGACACTAAGAGGACTAATATTGAGACAAACATCACCCCCGACGAAATATTAATCATGGCGCGATCCCATGATCTATCGGCGGCTAGGGCAGCTGAAATGGACATGGCGATGTCTCACATGCCAGAGAAGACCCCAGTGGTCAAAGTAGAACGTGCTGATGCGATCCAATTGTCACAAACGAGGAGGAAACCTAGATCGTATGCCCCGCCAAACCAGGGGGGAGGTGTGAATACTGTGTGAGACGAACACAGCCCAAGAGACTGTCCGGCACAAGGGAGGACATGTTCCAACTGCGGAAAACTGAACCACTTTGCAGCCATATGTAAAGGAGGAATGAGAGGAAGAGGAGCAAGTGGGAGGCGCCCACCCACCAGAGCGGTAAAGCAACTATCCCTAGATGACCATGTGACACGGGGGAGAATTGACGCATCGTCGCGTCACACCATAGAGGACTCCTCCCCAGGAGAAGATGAAGAGGAAGAAGTGTTCTTAATATCGTTTACCAATGACCTAAAGAGACACCGGCGGCCTCAGCCCACCTGCATGATTGAAATAGCAGGGTCACCTGTCAAGGCCCTCATTGACACTGGAGCCTCAGTAAATGTGATGGGAGTACAAGAATATCACCGCCTCCAGCTTCACCCAACGTTGATCCCCTCAAACACCAAAATATTCACCTACGGGAGTCGCACGTCCTTACCGCTAAAGGGATGCATGGCAGTGACGGTGCAGGTGGAGGGGAAAATGATAAACACCACGTTCCATGTGGTCGACAGGGAGGCAGACACGCTACTTGGCAGTCAAGCGGCTGAGGAGCTAGGGCTGGTGATGTTTGCAAGAAGTGTAAGATCTTGCCAAATCGATGAGCTGCTAGGAGAATTCCCGGAACTGTTCACACGCCTGGGCTGCCTAAAAACTCCCCCGATCAAGCTACACATTGACAAGGCTGTGAAGCCGGTTGCCTTACGATACCGGCGAATACCATTTCACCTAAGTCCGCTAGTAGAGTGGGAACTAGCCAGCCTCGAAGAGCAGGGAGTCATTGAGAGAGTATCTGGCTCCACTCCCTGGGTATCGCTCATGGTCATCGCGGAGAAGCCGAAGCAACCAGGAAAAATTAGACTCTGCATTGACATGAGGTTGGCTAACCAGGCCATAAAGCGAGAAAGGCACATCACAGCAACCATAGACGACATCATAGCTGACCTAAATGGATCCAAGTGGTTTTCCAAATTAGACTTAAACGCGGGGTACCACCAACTTAGACTAGCGGAGGAAAGCAGGTACATCACCACCTCTCGACACATCTTGGCCTAAGAAGATACAAGCGCCTGAGTTTTGGCATGTCATCGGCGGCGGAGGTATTCCAGGTCGCCATTCGACAGACACTGTCAGGCCTACAAGGCATGATGAACGTCAGTGATGACATATTAATCTACTCCGTGACACCGAAGATCACCATAGGCAAGTGAGAGACACCCTCAAAAGGTTGTCGGAACATGGCCTCACCCTCCACAGAAACAAGTGTGTCTTCTTTCAGACAGAAATCGAATTCTTTGGATATGTCTTCAATCAGGAAGGCATCCAAGTAGATCCCTGAAAGTCGAGTGCCATCAGACAAGCCCCTGCTCCGAAAACGGTGACTGAAGTGAGGAGTTTCTTGGGGATGACAACCTATTGTGGCAGATTCATCCCAAGACTAGCCACGCTCTCCGAGCCACTCTGAGCCCTCACGAAAGCGGATGCCCCATGGGAATGGGGGAGCCGAGAAGAAGCATTCCAAAAACTCAAGAAAGCGCTCCTGTGTGACACTAGGATGGCATACTTTGACCCGCTGAGAAAGACTGAACTGACCGTTGACGCAAGCCCGGTAGGCCTCGGCACAGTGCTGGTGCAAGAAAGTGAGCCAGGTCGATGGGCTCCGTTAGCATATGCTAGTAAGGCCTTAACACCAACCGAGCAACGCTCCCCCCAGATCAAGAGGGAGGCCCTGGCAATCAAGTGGGCATGCAGGCATTTCCACCTCTATCTCCAAGGGAGACCCTTCAGGGTTGTCACGGACCATCAACCACTTGTTCCTTTGTTCAAGGGGAGCGCACCACATCCGTCTCCCCGGATCAAAAGATGGGCAATTCAGCTGCAACACTATGGCATGGAGGTAGTGTACCAACCAGGGGCCAAGAACCCAGTAGACTTCCTATCACGACACCCTCCCGACCAGACCCAAGTTCCCAGTCAAGATGAGGCCGACACTGAGGCACATGTACGCACGCTCGCCCAAAGGAGCTGTCCCAAAACAATCGACACAAAAGAGATCTCCGAAGCGATCCTTGAAGATGTGGTGCTGCTGCGGGTGAAGTCAGCGCTGGAAGGTGGGTCATGGCACCATTTCCTGTGGAATACGAGCAACTGGACCACAGAGGAAGGGGAGCCTTGAAGAAACTATGGAGAGTCCGGAATGAGCTAAGCTCTATGGCAGATGGTCTTCTTCTCCGAGGACAGAGGCTAATAATACCATGGCAGCTACAAGATCGTGTGATCCTGCTGGCACACGGAGGACATCAAGGAGTGACGAAATTGAAAGCGCGCATGAGAGCAAATGTGTGGTTCCCTGGACTTGAAGAGGGAGTGGACCAGTGCGTGCTGCAATGCCCATCGTGTCAGTTAACAGCTAGCCTGGAAGCACCAGCTCCGATCCTAACAGATGAAGCAAGCACAGAGCCCTGGGTGCAAGTCAGCCTGGATTTTGGGAGTTTTCCGGACGGCCGGACCACCCTGGAGTAGATGGATACTCCAAATACCCTATCGTCGAGGTCATCGCGTCCACTGCTTTCACGCAGGTGGGTCCAGCTCTGAAAGGATATTTGCAATGTTTGGTCTCCCAGAGGAAATCAAAACAGACAATGGACCGCCTTTTCACAGCAATGAGTTTCAGGACATGATGGGGCGTTTGGGCATCAGGCATAGGAGGATCACGCCGCTATGGCCCCAAGCCAACGGAGAGGTGGAGCATTTTATGCGCATGCTTAACAAGACTCCTAGAATTGCTGTATTGGAAACCACAGATCCGGAACTCAGCCTTCACTGGTTCTTACGAGAATACCGAGGAACCCCACACTGCACAACTGGCCAGACTCCGTGGTCGCTAATGCTTGCTGGAACGAGACGAGACACCATCCCCACTGCCCCAGGGTGGGAACCCACCCCCTATCGCCCAAAACAGACACAAAATAAGAGAAGAGAAGTCAACGATAAAGCGAGCAGGATGAGGCGGGCCAAGATAAGAGACATTCGCATCGGTGACCAGGTGATCGTCAAGGATCGGAAACCCGGATGGAAATTCCGAACACCCTATGAACCCGGAGTGTGGACAGTGACTGAGGTATCCGGGACCATGGTGACCACCGAGAAAGGGAGTGAGCGGGTTACACAAAACGTTTCATGGTTCAAAAAAGCAATGTTTGCGGAGCATTCAGGAAATCAGGAAGCAGAGAATTAATACTTTGATTAGCCGACCACCGAGTACCCTGAACAAGAAGAGCGTGAGGGTGAACCACCATCTGTGGCTGGACCAGGCTGTTTGAGACAACCGGCGAGCACCACTCCAGCGACTCAGTGCAGGGAGTCCATGTCTCAGGTGGGGAGATACAATCTGAGTCCCAATCCGCCACCCAGCCAAAAACTAAAAGACTTTGTGTGCATGATGACTCATTGAATCAGTTGGGGAGGGATGTAGTGTTCTGTGACGGTCTAGTTGTCGGAAGACTGATCACAGAACACTAACCCGGATGTACGGGAGAGGTTCCGGGGGAAGCGCCATGTATTTCAATAAAGCGGAGCGCTGGAGTTTTTAGTTGTTACCCGCGGCTCCATTGTGAGAGCACACCGTGTCCGAGTCTGTAATTACAGCGCATGGCACGGGGCAGCAGGGGACACAGAATATTACATATGGGTGCTTGTAATTTGCAACCATCGACAGACAATTTGAGGCTGGTTTGGAGATTGTGTAATGCAGATCAGTTTTTAAAAACCTTATTAAACATAATCTTAGCTTAGTGTTTGAATGTTTATCTGATCAGGTTCCCGGCGCTCAGCTGGTTGAGGCTTTTATCAAGTTCTGTGTTAAAATTAAGGAAAGTATACTTGTGCCTGTGAAATCGATCCCAAATAATCCCAGATGGTTTAATGCAGAGTGCTCTGCAGTGAATAGGGCTCTTCGATCAGCAAATTTGGCTAAGCCAAGTGATGTTGGATTAGTGCGCGTCTTACGTAAGGCATACAAACTGGCAGTCACTAAGCATTGGTGCAAAGTTGTCTCCCTGCATTGAGAATCAAGGGGACTACAGGTCGTTTTGGTCCACTGTTTCTAAGCTAAAGGAATTTTTTTTGGCCTTTACGTCTGTTTCTTGTCACATCACCAGCAGTAAGTGGGAGGAGCATTTTAGGAATTTTTTTGCGGCACCGCTCTCGGCTACTTCTTGTGTAGTCAACCTTTCATTAGTTTCTCAATTTTCTGTTTCAGTATTAGAGGTGGAACTTGCAATTAGCTTGAGTAAAAGCTGCAAAGCGTCTGGCCCCGATGGAGTACCTATTGACCTGATTAAATCTAATATTCCCTTTTGGGCCCCGCTACTCACCAAAATTTTTAATGGTCTATCACACACTACCCTACTTAGTTTATGGTGAAAGTCAATCATAGTCCAGATATTTTAAAAAAGTGACCGGTCACTCCCGTCATGTTACAGACCAATCTCTCTTATTGACACTATGGCCAAAATATTGGGTAGGATCATTTACACTAGGATGATGGAGTGGGTAATGCGGGGTCTATTTTAAGCGGATGACAGTTTGGGTTTAGACGCAAACTGGGGATCATAGAACAATGCCTCAACCTCAAGTTGGTGCTAGGTAAATACATTGTGGCCAAACGTATGCCCGTGTATCTTGCATCCATGGACTTGTCATCCACATTCGACTGTGTCAAAAGAGGGAAATGATGGTGCATGTTGCTGGACTAGGGGCTTAATGTTGTCTTGGTGCATTTCCTAGCTTTTCTGCATGAGGGAATGAAGGCAAGGGTTCATATTAGTCAGTTGGGGTAGGTTTCCAAGGATGTTGATACTTATGGGGGCATCAGACAGGGTGCATGTTGGCCCATCCTTTATTTATTTTATATATAAACGGTGTGCATTTATTACTTACAGGTGCCACCCGAGATGTTCCAATAATTGGGGGTGAGCCCGTATCTGCACTTCTGTATGCAGATGATGCTGTGCTTATGGTGAAGACTCCAAAGGCGCTCCGTCTTCTTGTTTTTGCCTTTGCTGGTTTTATGTCCTCGCTTGATTTCAGGACAAATTTTACTGTGGTCCAAAGAACGAAACACTGCCTACATTGTCGATTGGGTCCAACATTTTGTTCAGCAAAAGCACCTTCTGTATTTAAGTGTTCTGTTTTTCAGCTCAAGGTTTCTGGTCACTCAATATTGCACATCGTATGAGCAAATTTTCTAAGGCTAATGGGGCTGTGTGTAGACTTCCCCAACTAATGGGAGGTGGGTCCTTATTGTTATTGATTCACATTTATAAATCCCAGTGCGTGCCTATTGCAGTGTATGGTGCTGAGGTTTGGGGTATCTCGAACTGTTCTGGAATTCAAAGAGAGGAAAAGAGACTTCTTTGTAGGTTATTATTCCTTCCTGTATCTACTGCTACCTGCGTTTGTCATACAGAGCTTGAGTAGCCATATCTTGAGGACTTGATCCAGATTCATCCAGTTGCACTTAGGCTTTCGATTTGGAAAGATCCTGAGGTATTTTTAACCAAAGAGGTAATACTGGATTGTCTCTCCATGGACAAGAGCATGCACATTCCTTGGATAAGCTATGTCAAATCCGTATTTGAACGTCTGGGATTGGAGAGAAGTTTTTCTGACCCGCCGTCATGTTGTTCTATGCCAAAAAAATCTGTGGTGGGCCCGTTTCTTGAACTTGCCGAAACTGAACAAATAAGAAGTTTGGCAGGGGGAACTAATCAAGCCAAATATTTGGACCTAAGGGAGTTTCATTATTCTAGTAGTTATATTTGGCTTGTCCACAACAGATGGGAAAATTCCCTGCTTTTTCGTTTCAGATCTGACACTATAAAGTATTTGATCTGTTCCCCTTTCGGGTATTTAAACTATATTGAGTCTATGCCATGCCCTTTGACAACGTCTCTGGTCAGACATTGCTTCATTTTACTTTTTTCTGCAAATTGTATATGCAGTTCACTAAAATGTTTTTAATTCCTATTTTAAGAAAGTACTATCCTGATCTTAGATCTTGCAGGAGTGTGTTCAGAAAATAAGGAGATAATTTGAAAGATTGGCTCATTTTTTAAAGCTGCTGTGCGCTCGTGGAGAACAATGTTATGATATTTTCATTGTTATTGTTTTTGCCGTACCAGTGCCCGGAAAAAATGCACCTTGGTTTTTTAGATGAGTTGTTCATATTGCTGCTGTTTTGCAGTAAGGGTACCATTACAATGATTTTTATTTTTTTTGTGATAATTTATAATAATTTTAACTCTGTACGAGTTTTATTGTTGCTAACTTACTACCGAATAAAGTTATGAAATGAATGTCTGAACTATAGACCTATATTATAAATTAAAGGATTTTTGAATGCCCTTCTTTGTGTTTATTTTTAATAAATCTAAGTAAATCCTGTTGAATACAAGGCTAATATGCTTTAAGATCCTATTGTTCTACTTCTAAGCAAATGCTGTTGATATTTTGAACAAAGCTTAAAACATTTACAATACACCTGATAATGAAAAGAGTGATTGTTCTGAACTCCTTCCAACCACCTACAGGTGAAGCACATTTCAACACTGAGCAGTCACAGCTGGGCTGACCACATAAACTTACACACTGGAAAAATGTGTTTTGACTTTACGATGCTAGTTAATATGTTTGTTTCTTTGCTCCTCATTTTGAGGAATAATTATTTGAGGAGAAGGAGAGAGAGGGTTTACAGTCAACAAATCAACATCCTTGCATGTCTAAGGAAGCAGTCATTGCCAGATACTGCTTGTCATTTGATGTAATCATCAACATGGTTGCAGACTGGGAGCAGGAGCTTGAATAATCTACAGCCCACTCCCAGGCTAGTCCCTGCCTATGTCAAAATACAGGTTGCACTTCGTCTCATGGCTGTTGGATTATTCCAGAGGGTTAGCTCTGACAATGTTGGCATCTTACAGGCAAGGCCGTTTTGATGCTTGCATCAGGTACTGAGATGTATCAACAGAAGAGTGCACCAGTTTATCACCATGAAACAGCCACTTGCAGAAAGGCTAATGGTGGTAAGCAAATGTCATGCCTTTGCCCACTTCCCTTGTGCCAGGTACCACTGATGACACCCACATGGCACTCCAGACACCTCTCTACACCTTTTCCACAGAAAACATGGCTGTCTTTCAGCTTACAAACTGCCGGTGATGCTACAGGCTGCTTTGCTGATCTCTATGCTGCCTTTCCAGGAAGCACTCATGGCAGCTACATCTTCCAGCAGTCACCTCTTGCATGCCATTTGGTTGCTGGGAATTTCGGTGACATGTGGCTGACTGGTGATTAACAACAACTCACACTGGGGCTAAATGTGCATTTGGGGTGGCATCTCAAACACACTCATTAATTATTAAAACACAATATGCACACATTACCCCTACACCCACTGAATGTTTGTAGGCCTCATGTATTACATTTAGACTAAAGTTCCCTTTAAAAAAAAAATCATGTGTCTTTATTGCAGGTGATGCTGTGTATGGTCGGTCTTCCCCCCCCCCTCCTAACAGACACAAGGCATACAACCAAACTACCTCTACAAAGGAACAATTTGGACACATGCATACACAAGCCATTATTGAAGAGACTTTTGGAATCCTTAAGTCACTATTCTAATTCCTTACCACACATGCGTTTATTGAACCTTTTGTAGCTTTACAGTAACAGTACGTAGGAGACCACAGTATGATGTAGTGAATCAGATATGACTAGCAAGTCCACTCTTTGATATCGGATATGTAGCTACAAAGCTCGTTTGTGAATGGAGCAGGACATTAGTAGGTGTTCTAGGACAAGACTGCACAAATAAATAAACACTGTAATACTAATGTAGCCAAGCGTGCTAGAATGTAAAAAATCCCAGTCTCGCATGTAGCTATGTAGAATTCGGGCCAGCTATGTAGAATTCGGGCAGTAGAATGGGCATTGCAGAAGTGAGTACCAACTATAAATGTGTTCATGGGTGTAGGGAGTTCTAGCCTCTGTGGGTATTTGGAACATGGATAAGTGGTACCCCTTATTACAACAAAGGGCCATCCTACGGGATGACTATGTCGCCTTCTCAGCAGAGCTAGCCACCACTTCCATCCATTGCTCCATTGCTCCATGAGAGGTCTCCGATAGATGCCCTTACATTCTTCCATGCGGGTGGCAGTCCCTTCAGCAAGCACCTAATTCCACCTTCCACCTGATGTGTAGCAGACTTCCAGGAGACTTCCAATGTAAAGCAATGTCCCTGCGACCTATACCAAGTGTCATATCTAGGAACCTGTTGCTACCTTTTCCCGATGCTTGCTGGTCATACAGGCTGAGCAAGCAAATTTCAGCAGTATGGAATATCTGCTTCTTCAGAGTTCTCCCCAGTTCTGATGTAACCTAAGCCAAAAACAGGCACTCATTGAGCAGCTCTAATCCATGTGGGTGAAGACTGCATCAACAAGAGCACTTTTGGGGCAGCTTGAGTAGGTGGTGTTTAGCATTGTACTCAATCTGTGGTGCGTGAGATAAGTAGTCATCTGTGGTGCGTGAGATAAGGAGTTAAACTTCTTGACTTTAAAGTATGCCTTTCTGGAGATGGTTTAAGGGTATTCAGTGGTCTGATCCTGTCTCTTCCCATGGACTTGCCTGCCTATGATGTACTCCCACTGGGTGCAACCCATCAGAGACCATAAAGATCATTATCTTGTGAAGCCAAGAAATCAATGGACGGTCTTGGCCAAAGGTCAATAGAATATACAATAGGTCATGCGCCTTGCAACAGGATTTTCCATGCATTGTCCCTGGGCATCAAAATCTTCAACATCACGGCACAGACCTGAGGCGGCTTGTACAGAAACCGACGCAATGCTTACTCAGCAGAGAAAGAATCGACGCACTGCCTCACTTGCGGGTAGGGAATCAACGCATTGCTTGCTTTTCTGATGCACGCTTGCCCATGCGGCTTTATTTTTGACGCATACCAGGTACGTTGTGCTAAAATAACGCATCCATTGATTTCTGTGGCTAAAGACTCTTTTCACTTTTAAAAATTCATATCTTTGCTTGTGTATGTTGCATTTTTGTCCTTTTGATCTTATTCGATTTAGATAAATATTGGATATTTTTCTAAACCGGTGTGGAGTCCTTTTGTGGTGTTTTCACGGTGTTACTGTGTGTGTTTTAACAAATACTTTACAAATTGCCTCTGAGATAAGCCTGACTGCTTGTGCCAAGCTACCAAGAGGGTGAGCAGGGGTTATCTTAGGTGTGCGACTCCCTTACCCTGACTAGAGTGAGGGTCCTAACTTGGACATGGTCTAAACTGCCAACTAGAGTCCCCATTTCTAAAAGTCACATGGGCTGGAACTCCATAATCTTGCATGTATTGACATATGCTATTCACCTCTGTTAATACAGGTGATTAGCTATATCAGTATATCCATCAGGACTGCCCCAACATTATTTCAATTAAGGGAAGAGTTGAAGACACGCCTCTCTAAGGAACACTACACCACAATGTATTAGCCATCCAGAACCCAGCTGCATCTCCTATCACCCATTGTTTTTATGCTTGTCTTAGACCCTGTACTGCATTTTGTCTATGTTTGTGCTGTAGAAATACCACATAAATACATGCATACATACAAACATGCATTAATACATAGATACATGCATGATGGGGGCTGGTGATTTCATAGAGCTTCTTCCAGTCTATGATGAGAAATGCAAAGTTTTGTAGAAGGCCATTCAGAAGGTGAGCATGGCATCAGGTAGACTGGTAAGCTGCATGCTGCTTCTATCCCAGTGAAATAGGAGTAAGGCTTAGAATGTTGTTCTGAAGCTGGCTTCAGACCGGAAAGGTCTCACTTCTTTCAGGGGGAAAAGCTGGTGCCACACTGCCTTGGTTTTCATTATATGTGTCTTTTGGAGCAGGGGACTGTTTGTAGGGTGAATGTAAGTGATTTTGTATTGTCAAAAGGCTGACATAGCTAGGTGATGAGTTGGCAGAATCATCTAGGTTCAGAGTGGACTTTTTGAATGCCTCTAGGCATATGTTGATGGTATGGATGAAGGTTCTGAGGCATATCATTCACAATGTTTAATAATATGTCATCTTTGTGGTCACTAGCTTTGAAGATGTCGAGCAGGTCAGTGAATCTAGTGTGTAAGAGGAGATTGAAGACTGACCATCTGGTAGAGGGTCAGTGGGGTATTGGAAGCCAAATGGGTGTCTGGTTGGGGTTCTATTTGATTCTGATTCTATTTTCCTTTTCTGTGAAGAATTAATTGGTGGCATTGCACTTGTCAACAAATTGAGGGATTTATGGGTTCAGTGTGGGACTAACACATTGCTTGACTACTTTGAAGAGTACTTAGCTTTTGTTGGTCACTTTGGTTCTACTCATGAAGTATTTGCATACACAATGGAGTCTAATTAGTTAGATTAGTTTAGTGGCAATATTATTCTACCTCCCTTTCTTGTTGCTGTGTAGAGGGCTTGTTCACCAAGACTTCAGTACCATGGGGCTGAAAGTTTGGTTTTGAAGGGTAATGCTTTGATTTGTGAGTTGAAGTTTTTGTGATTTTTCATGGTGGTGTGTTATAGATAAAAGAGAATGTTGATAACTAGTGACGGCTGGTGTGGAATAGCTTGATGAATGGAGAAGGATATTGGGCCAGATGTATCATCACTGCCCTTTGCGATTCGGTAATAGCGATTTTTAAGAAATCGCTATTACCGACTCGCAAAGTGCCATGTATCACATTTGCGATTCGGTAATAGCGATTTCTTAAAAATCGCAAATGCTATTACCGAATCGCAAATTGCGATACCGGCCCCATTCGCAGCTATGGGCCTGTTGGCCAATAGCTGCAAATTTTTTGCATTTCCAAAATTGCGATTTCTGAACCAGAAATTGCAATTTTGGAAATGCAAAAGGCCAAGGTGCTGGGGGCCTAAGGCCCCCTCTCCTACAGCCCAAAATCATTTTTTTCAACATGTAAGGTACACACATGCCAAAAGGGCATGTGTGCTTTACATGTTAAATTTAAAAATGCATTTTTACTGCATTTTTAAATTTTGCACCAGGTTACCACCTGGTTGCATATCATGGTATTTTGCAAGTGCAAAATGCCATTTTTGGAAAAATCGCAATTTGCGATTTTTTCCAGCATAGCCTTGCGACCTGGAATTTGCGAATCGCAAATTGCGACAGGCAATTTCCAGGTCACAATGCAAGAAATTGCAATTTTAACGATTTCTTATTTGTGGTCTGCGAATGCATTTCATGCATTGCAGACCACTGTTTTGCACTCGCAAACGGACAAATTTACCGATTCGCACCGTTTGCGAGTGCAAAACTTTTTCATACATCTGGCCCATTGTGTGCTAGCCAGTCCAGTACAGGTGTTAAAAGCTTGCACTAATTTGGTGGTGAGAATGGAAGGTGAGGAATTTCCAATCACGCTTCTGATTTGCTAAGGTTGCAGGGCCAGGTGCACTTGCGAATTATGGCAACACTCTTACTGCCTTATATGTTTGATCAGTGCATTAGATGCTGTGACCACTCTGAATGAGGAAATCTAAGGTGTATAGGGCTGTGTGTGTGTGAGCCACATTTTTGTTATAACAGTGCTTTTAGGTTGTGTTGTGTGATGGTGTCTATGATGACATTGAAGTGGACAACTGTCAAATGTGAATTTTTTAGTATGGCAAGATGATAATGTTGTGCTGGTTGGGTATGTATGCTGGTGTGAAGGAAATGAATATGATTCTGGACGTTTGCTATGAACGTGTCATCTTAGAGGATGCGTGGTTGACTTCTGAGTGTATGATTGATTTCGTAGTTTTTGAGACACAGGGAGAGGGCACATTATCTGGATATAGGTAGGAAGGTAGGGTTCTGGCCCTGGATCCTTTCTGGCCATAACAGACCTAAATAAAAGGCACCCTTGACTTCAAACACCTGTGGAAAAGGGGTAAGGTGATATGAATAGTGGGTGGAGCTGTCTTCGGTGCAGTACCAGGTGTGGTGAGTGACTTTAAACTTAGCAATTGCTCATTTGTCTAATGTGCACTGAGTAGGAAGGCAGGAAACGTAGTGAGGAAGCTGACTCTCTGGTATGGACTAACAATGTTGTCAGTCGGACTGATGTGGCTTTGGGAACACACGTGCCTCTTCTGATCCATTGATTGGTCCTACTTGCTCTGTCTTGGAAGGCAGGAAAGGGAAGACGTGAGTTGAGTGGCTGGAAGATGTTGTCCTAATTGCTCCAATGAATTTGAACTTACAGTGAGTGCCCTCTAATTCCTATATTTCCCCACAGAGTGTTCCTCGAGCATGCAATATTAAACTTCCTGCTGATACCCACGGTGAGTGAGTGAGGTACTTGAACATGTCAGCTGTAGTAGTGAAAATAGTGAAAATTAGTCGGAGGCCCCATCAATGTATCTTGTGGGGGCCTCTGAAGGTTCATTTCACCACTGCTGTTCATAGCCTTAGCCTCAGAACATTATTTGAAAGCAGCTCAGCTAAAAGAATGCCTCACAGCAAGGAGGTACATGGTGGGCCATCCCCAAACCGGTGAACACGATTCAGTGGTTTCTGGGATTCTGTGATTTCTACAGTTTGTACCTGGGTTCTCAGAAATTGTAAGGGCAATAACTCCACGTATACAGAAGGGTGTCCCATTTGATGGGCGACAGGAATCAGAGGAGGTGTTTCAAAGCCTTAAATAGGCCTTCACTACTGCCCCCATTTTGAAACATCTGGATAGTGAGTTACCTTTTATCCTTTAGGTGGATGCTCCTTTTTATGCTCCTTTTTATGCTGTTGGAGCAGTCTTGTCAAAAAAGATTCAGAGACTGTGCTGTACATTGGGTGACATATTGTTATTGAACCCTCAAACTACAGAAAATAATTATACTATCTACCAGTATCATAGTGAATTGATGGTCATCAAATATGCTCTGGGCCATTGGCAAAATCAGTTGGAGGGGGCTCAAAGCCAGATCGTAACAATTTGCATTCTCTCAAATTAATTAAATGCATGTGAGGTGGTCTCTCTTTTGTTCCAGATTTAACTATGAGATCACTTATAGACCTGGTAACAGACATGGAAAAGCAGATACTTTAGCAAGACCTCACCAATTGTTGCCATAACAGGAAGAGCTAGTGTAAATGCTGAGACTATGTTACAAGCCTTTAAGAAAGGTATCAGGCTCTCAGTGTAGCAGAGAAGATTGCGCCAAGTCCAGAACATTGAAGGATATAAAAGGAGGTTCCTGGCATACAGGAAAGGTTTACATGGCAGATTCTGACCAACACGAGCTAATCATAAAATGGGGACATTTTGAGTAGCAGGACATCCTGAAATTCACAGTTACAAGACTTAATAAACCGCCAATTTTGGTGGCTTTACTTGAGGAGAGAAATTGAGAGGTTTGTCAAACAATGCAACATCTGTCCACAGAGCAAGGAACCACAAAGAAAACCAATGGGATTGTTGTAACACTTGCCAACCCCTCAACAATCACAGTAACAGACCTCGATGGATTTTGTGACAGATTTACCCTCATCACTCTTGTCTTTCCACTTTGTGCATGCTGTCGTGCGGCATTAACTTGTGAGGCTGGACTTGGTGGCGCATCCTGCAGCTGGCGAGGATGTGCTCAGCAGTGGACGGCTGGGGGTATTGTGAAAGAGAGAGGGTAGAGGGGTCTGGCTGCTGGCCAATGGAAGGGAAGGCGTTGATCTGTGCGCTCAGAAGCGCGTTTTGCACAGTGCTCAGTTTCTAAAAATAAACATGGAGGTGCAGTGCCACATGGTTTTTCCTAGGACTCTGTCACTGACGTTGCTGGATACCTTTTCTTTCCTGCTTTCTCCTTTCTTATTTTGTCGCTGCTTTCCTATCTTTCTGTTCCTCCCCCATTTCCCCTTTCCTTCCTCTTATTCTTGGTTAAAGTCTGAAAATAAAAAATAATTCCCAGTTTTGTAACACGAGTGGCGGCGCCCACCACCTGTAACCATTCACAAATTAAGAACTGTCTGTGTGTTGTTGTTGCAGTGGGCAGAAGGGGGGTGGGACGCCCTGACCTGCTGAGGCTGGGTGCCTCACGCACCAGCACAGTGACCATGGGCTCTGCAGAAGGGCCTTGGATGGGGCAGCATTATTACCATGGTAACTGGGTTACCATGCATTACCACGCCTGACATTCACACATTGTACAAAAGTAGGACCTCAGAAAACTTTGATGCCTACAGACTTGCCTTGACACACTAACTCTTGATAGTGACAAAAACATCATCTGATCACTCCACGCACATCCGCAATCTCTCACACATGGGGGCATATTTACAAGGAAGTGGTGCAACATGGCGCAGCACGGAAAGTTGCCGTGCTGAGTTGCTTCATCTGCGGAGAGCAGAACTGCGCCATCTCTTCAAAGAAATTGAGCAGGTGATCTCTCTCCATGGGCAGGAGCACTTGGGGCTCTCTAGAAACAGTGCATGCACATTTGCACCATACTGCAAGGGTGACTGCTTTACTGTCAGGATACTTTTTGTGCAAAAACTAAACTATAATTGGGGGCTTTTGCAAGTACAAATAGGAAATAATGAGCAGAAATAAAGGTATTTCTCCTTGTTTTAGGCAGATGCGCCATTTTGGTACAAAACCATATATACAACTCCTTGTAAATATGAGTTTGAATTAAAATCCATGAGTGGATGCATGGGAATGCCCATACACTACACATGGAACGCCTTTCTATTGCAAGGTAGCACAATGCACTGCCTGGTGTTATTTTTTATTTTATTTTTTTACTAAGCAATGCAAATCAGCATTTGTCTTGCTTTGTAAATACCAAAATGGATTTTGCATTATGTCTCTGTTAAAAAAGTGACATAAACCCAATGTAAAATATTTGTAAATCTGGGCATTGAGCAGTAACTTAATCCGCCCACCATGTCCTTTAACACTACACTCACATTCTTAGCCACAGGCATTGTCTTAATTTTCCTCCAAGACCACCAACATTAGAGACACCCTTGCTACTATTCTGGCTGCCGCCATTTGCTGCTACCATTCACCTCCCATCTTACTCCACCATCCCATCGTACTTCCATCCTACTTCTCCCATGGAACTTTGCCTGATATCACTTTTTCACAACTCCCTCCTAACAGACTTTTACCCAAGGTGTTTCAAATGAGCTATGCTTTTACCTCTTTTAACAATAAACACTATTGGCCCTTCCTCCTCCTCTGTGTTCTCAGATCACTCCTCCCATTCTTTTCCAAGGATCAGGACTCGGCCAGAAGGGAACCAATCAGAGACAGACTCTGATGATATTCCACCAGTCCTCTCACTGTGAAGGCAGCCAATCAGCAGACATAGAAAGAGACGCACTAGTAGGACCTTGAAAGGGAGAACATGGGCTAAGGGAGGAAGAGAGAAAACAACAGCGCAACAGCACCTCATCGACTGAATTCCAACAGGTAAGTTAGTCTGGGTGCAACCCACAGTAAAATGGTGGAATCTTGTAAGAATTGAATATACTTGAGTGTACAATAATGTATGCTTTATGAATATAGTAATCTCAAGCAGTCTATGATTTACCCCACGCTGCAAATGGCGGGCCGTTGACAAACTCTTAGAGCCCCAGGAGACCCTTTTCCATTGCACAGGAGACAGCAGTGTGTATGGCAAAATGGCAACACCAGTTGGTATCACATCACTGACGGAGTCGTGAAGCATACAGATAGGAAATACAAAAAGAGAGGGAAAAAACACAAAAGTGTGGGAGCAAACAGAGGGACAAACTAAGGAGGATATGGAACCTTACAACACAAAATGTTGGGAAGCACAGACTGATTCCCGCTCCTTAAGGACACCTAGAAGACTATGCCCTATCCTCTGACCTAGGAAGCCGACTCTGATTGGCCTTAGGTTGCACTGCCAGTTTCTCCTTCTCGTTCCCATCCTCCACAGGTCTGTCCTCCACCTCTTCCATCCTCACCTAATGCTTTATTGCCCTTGTGTTAATGTCTTTTTATGGCCAAGTCTTTCCTTCTTTTTTCTAATCTTGGCCATCCCAACTGCATGTCTCCGGATAGTCTCCCACCCCGATCCCTGTGCAAAAATCTCTTCCTCTGACTGTAAGAGATCGTTTATGGGTGCAGGCCTTGTGAAACTTCCTGAACAGATGAGGGGCATGCACAAAAGATGCCAGCTTGCAAGATCTTTCTGAGGCGTCAGATCCTTTCCAGGCTACTAAATACGCTAATGACAGTTGTCTGCATTTGGACTCAAATAAGGCTTCTAATTCACATTCAGGGTGTCCTTCTCCCAGCATCAAAAGGAGAGGTTGTCATGATGTGATTTTATTGGCTTGCTTAACTCTGAGCACATGGAAAACTGGGTGTACCCCTCATGTATTATGCAACATGACTGACCTACCCTTTGTTCTGTCTAAAAAGGTCCCACAAAGCTTGGAAGACATTTTGGTTGTGCAGCTGTATCTGCGAAACTGTTTCTGTATCTAAATAACAAGACCTTGGGCCAGATGTAGGTAGAAAGCAAATTGCGAGTTGCAAATTGTGAGTCCTTCCGACTCGCAATTTGCTATGCAGAAAGGTGTCTCAGACACCTTCTGCGACTCGCTATGGGGTCGCAAAGACCCACCTCATTAATATTCATGAGGTGGGTCGCAGTTTGCGACCCCATAGCGAGTCTAGGCACTCACGGGGATGGTGGCCTGCTGGAGACAGCAGACCACCATGTCCGTGACTGCTTTTCAATAAAGCAGTTTTTTTTTCTATCTGCAGTCCGTTTTCCTTAAAGGAAAACGAGCTGCAAATAGAAAAAATGACCGAAACCTTTAGTTTCGTTTTTTTTTCAGAGTAGGCAGTGGTCCATTGCCTGCCTGCTCTGAAAAAATTATTTTGTGATCATTCACAAAGGGGAAGGGGTCCCATGGGGACCCCTTCCCATTTGCGAATGAGTTACCATCAAAGTGGATGGTAACTGCGAGTTGATTTGCGACCGCTTTCGCGGTCGCAAATCAACTTACATCACGGTGCGAGTCGCAAATAGGAAGGGAACACCCCTTCCTATTTGCGAGTCGGAAACACCTCGCAAAATGTGTTTCTGCATCGCGTGCGGGCATTAGCGCCTCGCAAACGGCGTTTTTCGCCGCTTGCGAGGCGCTAATGCCTTGCTACATCTGGCCCCTTATCTCCTATTCGATACCCTGGCCCGGGAGATCTATGTATATTTATATATATATTTGTAATCTTCTTTAACCGTTCTGAGGTTCCTAATGGCTGACTTCTGAGTCTGAAATTATTTAATAAGTGATTCTGGAACAGATGGTACTTCCACTATTCATAAAGAAGCATGTCAGACCTTAGAATGTAAACCGTAAGAGCAACAGAAAGGTGAAAATCCTACGACAGTATGTAAAGAATTAGGCCCATATTTATACTTTTTTAGCGCCGCATTTGCGGCATTTTTTGACGCAAAAGAGGTGCAAACTTACAAAATGTAATTGTATTTTGTAAGTTTGCGTCGTTTTTGCATAAAAAAATTACGCAAATGCTGCGCTAAAAAAACTATAAATATGGGCCTTAGTTTATGCGAACTCTGCTACCAAAGAAACCCAGTCCTTTTGAAGTTTCATGATGAAACAATGGAGACATTGTTCAAAAGATCAATTCAGTCTTTCAGCTGCCATCTGTTTATGGGTGATAGTTTACTCATTTAGTACTAATAATCCCTAATATATTCAATAGAGTGTTCTAAAATTTTTAGATAAATTGAGAATCTTTATTTGAAATGACTACTTCAGATTGTCTGTGAACACTGACTATTTCCTTCAAAAAATAACTTGTGAGTTCTGGTGCAGTGGGCAATCAAGAGAGTGAAATGACATGTGACAACTTGGAAAAATCATTGGGGTCCACCCACAGCACAATACAGTCTTGCAACTTGAGGAGATTCACCACAAAATCCATGGCTACCCATAACCATAGCAGCTTGGGTTTTGGGTAAAGGTCGTATCAAGCCCACCAGCTTCCTAAGATCATTCATAGCTTGTATACAGAAGACACATCTCAACACATATTCTTTATAGGAGTTCTACAATTTGTCCCACTAAAACTTCTTATTCCTGGATGGCCATTGTATGAAAAATCATGGCATTAATGAAGGATCTTTTTCTGTAATTCCTTATCAGAAATGAACAACTTGTTATCATGAAATAGCAGGCCATTATGCTCTTTTCTACACTCCACTTTTTAACACTGCAATGGACAGATTCACAACATAGAGTACTGTGTACCAAGCCCATGGCTGCACCCGCCAGTATGAGGAGATATGGTCCCCATAGAATTCCCATTCTGGACTCGGGGAGTAGGTTGGGATGGGTCAATAGCGGGCACTTCTTGGAAGGAAGTGAGTTGCACGTTATTGTGTAATTATTCTGTGTGGCATTGCATACAGTGCATGTTCTCTCAGAGTAATAGTTTATTCATATGGTGCTGGTGTAGTTCCACGTTGTCAGAGAGAACTAAGATGTACTGCAAATAAATTAATATGTCATTTTCTAAGATGCCTCTAAACACTGTGTTAATGAAGCGTTGGAAGGGAGCAGGCGTGTTAGATAACCCCAAAGGGATGACATGATACGTACTCAAAGTGGCCAAAGGGAGTGTTTAAAGCTGTCTCCACTCACCTTCTCTGATGTACAACCAGATCATGTACATCTCGTCTTTGCAGCATGGTCTAGTGCAAAACTAGATACAAGCAGGAGGGAGTATTGGTTCCAAATGTTAATTAAGCACTCTAGAGTCTATACAGAGGGGATAGTTACCTTCTGCATTAGGGATGAAACATATCCAGGCCTCTTCTAGGGACACTGACTGACAGAAAAAAAAAAAACCCTTCAATTAGATTGTTCTCCAAATATGCTCTTCTGATTGCACCTTCCTCTGGATTCATCAGATGTAGTCAGTCGTGGAGGTACTTGAGGATTCAAAAACAAGCACAATCACAGATTTTATGGATTGGCAATTCTTATGCTCCCTTTATCACTAAAAACATCTCAATTCCCTTTAGGCTTCAGGAAGTAGATCCTCTTCATGCACCCACCGACAGCCAGAAAGGTCTGTGTCTGGGCCTGTTATCCATTGCTTCGCCAGCAATGTTGCAAGCAATCCTCTTAAGATTTAAATATATTTTATTTTTTCCAGTTTATGTTTGGACTGTGGGTTCAAAGCCTTGATGTACCCAATGTGAAATATGAAAAATACATCCAAGTCTTTCATACTGTACCGCTAACGTACGACATAATTCCCTAGTACTCAGCAAACTAGCGTATAGCAAGCGTTTGCGAGGGGGGCATCCACAGTAATCCTTCTCCCACTGGCTAAGGTGCTTAATTTCACACCCAGCATCTTTTTCAACCTACTCAAAGACTCACCCACTGCTATGTTTTGTCAGAAATCGGGATGGCTCTCAGCTGAAAACAAGTCCCTCTACAAACTGTTGCAAAAAGAACAGATGATGGACAGAATGCTGAAGAATGCACACATTCACCCCCAGTCACAAAGATCTGGGTTTAACCCATCGTTTTTGTTGCTCACCACACCACCCCAGTTTGGGCCCAGCCATATGCAAATCAGTCTTGACCCTGTTTTTCATGGGAACAGTCCAGCCCGAAATGCCAAGTCATGTCCAAGCTAGGCTAGCCTGGCTGAAGAGGAGTGATAGCCCGAAACTGGTCCCAGGATGCTTGTTTCTGGTCCAGGGAGGACCTGGCCTGGTAGTTCGGGGGGCTGGACTGTTCTCTTGGGGAACAGGGTCAAGATTGATTTGCATATGGCTCGGTCCAAACGGGAATGGCATGGTGAGCAAAAAAACTGATGGATTAAACCCAGATCTGTGATTGGGGGTGAATGTTTGATTTGGTCTGCATTCCATCCATCAGCTGTTCTTCTCTCTACAAACTGTTGACAATTATGCTCAAAGTACTTCATTGTTCCCGCCCACAATACCTCCAGGACAGCATGGGCTTACGCACTTCCTCCGGGGATCTGCGTATCCCACACCAAAATGTACTGGTCACACCAAAACCACTGCGTGCTGCCTTCAGAATCAATTCTTTCTATCTGATAGCCCCCCTCCATTGGCCTGCCTTCTTTTAACCCTATCTGATTCATACTCAGCAGCTTGAAACCAGTCTAAAGAGACAGCTCATGAGATAAGGAATGAAGAATCCATAAAGATGCACATCACTTTCAAAATTTAAAAGCATCCACCTTGGGCTGTACCATGTAATGTTTCTATTTGTTTTTTTGTTTAGCTGATCAGGTTTTCTATGTAGAAGTGCTTCCCATACATTCACAAATTCATGTTCACTACCATAAATTTCGTTCTGCCCTTATGTATCTATTGCTGCTGGAAATATCAGCTCATCTGAAGTAAACCTGGATTGCTACTTCAGTTGCTGTGTTTTCACATATAAAGAGCTAGTTCATCAAGGGTGTCACTGGTAGTGTGGCGGGAGATGTTAGTGAGCCTGCTTATACCTTCGATGTCCTTCTTTGAAGTAAGTAGTGATGGTGATCAGTGAAGGTGGTCTGGCCAGGCTTGGAGATAATTGGGTCCAGGGTATAGCCTTTGCCTTACTTCAGCCTCTTACAAGGTTGATTGAGTTATTGTTCAGCTTCAAAGGGCATGAAGTTAGTCACCCTGCTGGATACTGAAATCTCAAGTGAAATGTTTGGTGGTAATGTGGTCAGTGCACTGTTTTGCCAACAAGATGTTGCCCCCACAGGGGGTGGTAAATGACATTTAAGGGGTGGCTGTAACACCAACTTCAAAGCCCTGCAAGGAAGAGAGCACTTTAGAATGAATATGTTTGCCAGTGTGCTTTTTTCTATGGATCACAGCTACACCTCTGCCAGCCTCCCTCCACAGCCAAGGTGGATGATGATGAAACAGTGAGGAAGGAGGGATTCTAGGCTTGTGTAGGCGACTGGCATGAGCAAGGGTTCTGCAAGAAACCATCCTGCAGCGACAAAATCCACATATATTTGTTTCTCTAGTACAAACAAAGAACCTTACATGAGGCACTGGATTTGAACACAGCCTCCACCTTCAGTAATGAAAGAGAGGTCTGGCCTTGGAGAATGAGAATGCAGACTCAGAAAGTGATGTAAGACCCTGTGGCATGCTCTGCCTCTGCCAAAAGGAGACTCTTCTGAGTCCCCCAGGCCAAAAATAGACCCTGAACCTCAGAAAACCCCGCTTGAGTTCAGAGGCCGTTTCTTGTGCCTGGTGCAGGCAGCATTAGTGGAAACATGCGACCAAGGCAAGGATGAAAGACACTCACAATCTTCTGGACGCAGATGGAAGGGAATGGAGGGGGGTCCATTCTAAGGACATTTATTATAAAAACTTTTCAAGTTATGCTACATCCATTATTTTGTCGTTTCTAAGAGCTGCGAATAACACGTGACCCTACTAATCAATTTATTGTTACTCAAATTGCTAGTCCAAGAAGGTTGAAAGGGTGAGCAGGCCTCGCTGGGATTCAAGCTTGTGACCTGCAGGCTGCAGCAGAAGCCAATAAGAAGCATTTAAGTCGCTGAGGCCCGTTGCAGAATATTATAGACCTCTTTCCTCATATTGTTAGGGATGCTAACCCCTCTGATCTCTATATCAGAGAGTGAGCTACGGGGGGTGGTCGGGGGGGGGAAGGGGGGGAGGGGGTTCCAGATGTATTCCTCCACGCTCGGAAGATGCACAAAGCGAGGTGCAATTCAAGATTGTCTGCTTGACAGATCCCTTGGTGATGAATATGGGTTTAGTGCCCTATTCAGGCTGGATTTTGATCTCAACATATGCGATTGTTAAAACGTAAATTGTATTTACTTACATTTGTGTTACTGTAGCCTTCGCCAGCATATTTTCTTGCTCAAGCTAAAATTGCCTGCTTTCTAGCTTCACTAACTGTCGCAAGGGGAGCTCCTGGTCATTTGAATCAGTAATAATTTACAGATTACGACTGTGTCTTTTGTCAATATGTCAATGAACTTTTTCAGACTTCGACTGGCATGTGAGCATATTTCTCTGGCATTCTAGGTGGAGGTTTAGAAGAAATGGACTTAGATTTCTTTAAAAGGCATAGCTCACCTGTTCAATAGCCCTCCAGTCCGCTGCACCTGTTTCATTGCTCCTGGAAGGGTAATCGGGCCTGCTGCAGACAGAATCAGAGGCTTGCAGATTGCACCCAGATCTATTAACTCACTGAGCTATTTCGCCCGTGTGTTTCAAATACGAAATTCTGGCTGGCGCTGTTATTGTGCGACTGTGCATAAGCAGTGGATTGATTCCCCCTCATATGGAGTTTTCCTGTCGTAACAGGATGAGTTCATTTGTTCCACTAGCGTTGCCATATTTACTGCCGGGCCTGTGACAGGCTGAAGGGAGAGGTAAACTCTGCCTGCATTCTGCATTCTGCAGGGCATGAAAATAGCCAGCCCAGAACTAGAACTGACTATTGGCTAAATACATCTGCTGAGACTCCGCACAAAGGGAAGGGACTTCTTCAGAGTTTACGTGCACAGATACTGTACAGAAGGCTGACGCAGGTTGAGTCCCCGCGATCAAGGACTCAGCGGTGACCCTACCCCAGGAGCTGTGCCCTTCTGTAGCAATGTAAGTCGACCTCAGCCCTGCCAAGCTTCCTGTCTCCATAAGTGATGTGCTGCTCTAGTCAAGGGTTTCTTCTTTTAATTCTGGGACTTTTAGTCGTGTTTATTCGATTATAAAACGGGACTACAACTCCCAGAATTCGAAGGTAAAACCTGGAAGGGTTTACCACACCAAGCATGGACCTAGGAAACTTGGCAGCTATGTAGGGTGACCAGACGTCCCGGATTTCCCCGGACAGTCCCGGTTTTTAGAGGACTGCCCCGGTGTCCCGACGCTTCTCTTAATTTTAAACAAATGTCCCGGTTTTTGGGACAAAGGTCAAATTATTACATAAATGTCCCGGTTTTTGTGACAAAGGTTAGATTATCTTGGGAAGCATAAATTCAAGGTATGCTCTCCTTTAACAGAGGCTTACAGAGTATGCAATAATTAAAGTATTTTATCTGTTACTATGAGAAAACACAGTCCCCTGTCTGCTCCCAGCAGAGAGGCGGAGTGGGGGGGGGGGGCAGAGAGAGGTGGGGGTGGGTTGGGGTTGCAGGGTGGGAGGCCAAGCCATAGCTAATTTTATATGCATAGTCTTGTAAATGGGTGTATATATATATATATATATATATATATATATATATATATATATATATATATATATATATATATATACACACACACACACATACACGTATATGCACACATTCACAAAGCTACGCAAAGAAAATGGGACAGGCCAGATATAAAAGTGAGTGTAGAGTTGTTAGTCCTTCTTTTATGTCTGACCTGTCCTGGTCTTTGCTCCTCAAAATCTGGTCACCCTACAGCTATGCCACCTGGTAACGGAGCTTAACCTCCCACCTGGGAAGGCATTCTGGAGGCGACTGACTGCAGCCTGCCGTCGTCCCCAAACCCCGACGAGTGAGGGGTGTGGCCTCAGCAGCAAACCTTTGCCTCAGTAATGCGACCTGAGTCCTCTGTAGACATGACCTGTCCCCTAAGAAGCAGAAGCTGGGCCACCCGCAGTGCGGACTATAGCCCAGCACTATGACATGTCCAACATGAGTGAATTACTCTAAAATGTATATTAACTCGATCCCTGTGGACAGGGCACATTAATTAGAGCATTGCACATGCATACTACACAGCAGAAATAGATATCACCCCCATGCTTACAACAGGCCAAAACTCTAATCACGTCAAAAACATAACATGCAATAGTACAGTACACATTAGACTGAACATTACACACACATTCAACACAGCACAGTTATGCTATTAATTTGAGAACTCCTGTGCTAATAAAAGCACTGACCACCAAGAAACACTAGACATTGTCCTGTAGGAGACATCCAGCAAGTGCTTAATTTGTGCTTGTTGTTTCCGGTGCTGAGCACCAACACTTATTTTTGTGGGCCGGGGATTATTCCACTGCCTCGAGCATTTGCTGCGAGCAAAAGACACATATGGGACAGACGAAGGATGGGAAAAACAAAAAAGCGTCACAAAGGGAGAAAGTAGAAAGCTGCTACAGTGAGCTGAAGGGTCAGGGAGTGGCTTTATATGGATTGTAGAGGCACGAGGTGGCTTCAGGATTACGCTGCCTCAGTATTCCGTGCTCGCACATTTAATTGCAGCAGCCGCGTGTTTAAGAGGTGGGCTTTGGGCACCGGCACTTTTTTATTTACAAATTAAGCACTGCATCCAGCACAGTCCAATAGACAATGAACAGAGAACGGCACAACAACAGAACTCAGATGGCTCTCATCCGTCTATATTTATCACACAATGGTCATGTGAATGATCAAGTTATGTGAGTGTTCAATATCATGCTTAAAAATGGAAGCCTCAGCAGGCAGTTTTTCTTGACATTGGTTTTGTAACTATTGGAAGTTCACCTATCACAGCCAGGGTACGAAATAGCTCTATAAAGCACGATTTTCAAAGACTGCTGAGGTTATTAACCTTGTCCTTGTGCAGATGCTTTTGTATGCTGTTTGCTGTCACTGTGTCTTACAAGTTCCCACTTGCACCTACCCCTTAGTATACTAAAACTATTAATTAGTATCAGTAGCGACTGCTACTTTTTGAAGGTGGTATCCACTACTGCCCCTTCAAAAAATAAAACAACCCCCCTCCAAAACCCCAAAGTAAACCACCCCTCCTGCCAAAAGCCCAAAATAGAATACCTCCTCCCTCCTAAAGCCCAAATAAAAACATACCACTAATTACGAAAGAAAACACAATCACTACAATTATATGCATTACACACTTACATGCATTATACATTTGAAATAAAATAAAATAAAACTGCACTTACCCACTGGCTGCGCGTTCTCCTTGTGTTCTTCTGCTGTCTTTGCTGTAGAGGGAGGACTCCCCTAATCAATCCATACACCGCACTCATGCTGTTAACCAGCACGAGAGAGGTGCCTGGAATGGATGGAGCGGGCTGGTGTCATGGTCCCAGCAGTGAGCAGGGGTAGTCATGCCTTATTCCCTCCCTTACGAGTGATATCAGAGATGTTGTTATTTTCCTTTCATCACAGTACCAGTTTGAATCATATTATGCTTTTGAAACCTTGTGTAACTTGGCAACTCAGTTATTAACATAATGGTAATGTTTAAAGCAGATTTAGACCAATGCTTGTTGTCAAGGTAACTTCTGAATTCCTGGGCCTCACCCAGGAAGAGAGAAAGAGAGAAAGATTGGTATTGCAATGTTCTCTACAAAAACTGACCTGAAAGTGTGACACCAGCAAACATTTTCATGCACAGCAATACAGAGTCCGTTCTAGTCTACTGGTAAAGCTCTGGGACTGTTATTCAGTGGGTTGAAAGTTCAAATCCTGCTAGTTCATGGCAGTTTGTTGTTTAATTACACATGTTTTGAATGTAAAACATGCCTAGTGATGGAACAATTACATCTTTTGCCAATCAGAATCTGTGTCTTGACTGCCATCATTATATCTGGACACTATAAAGAAAGGAGTAACCTGTGGCCTACTGGTTAAGGTCTCAGACTGTCATATCGAAGGTTGTGAGTTTGAGTTTAGGTGTGTCTGTGGTCATTTCCCAACTTGAAATTGTTAGTTGTCAACTTCAAATATTTAATGTACATATAAAAAGCTCAACACACTCTTCTTACTGGACAAAAGCATTTTTTCTTTTCCAATTGTCTGAAAATATCTCATGCTATGTATACATTCAACAAAGCCGAAAAACTCTGTATCTCTCTCCCTCTCATTCTCTATCCTACTCTCTCACTTTCTCTTTTTTAATCTTTCTTCCACTCACACACTCACTCAGACCCTTACGCATCCACTCAGCCTCACTCACACACTCATGCACCCACTCAGACACACTCAGACCCTCATGCACCCACTGATAGCCCCACTCAGTCCCTCACACACACAGTCACAGACCCACTCACTCAGGCACCCACTCACACTCTCACTCACCCACTCACAGACCCACTGAAACCCTCAGCACCCACTCACAGACCCTACGACACTGCTGCACCCATTCTGACACCCAGACACTCTCACAGCCGCTTTCACATCCAGATAACCCTCTCAAACCTATTCTCACACCCAAAGAGACAGACCTCAGCCAAATTCCGCCGCAAATAGCCAAAGGCCATGCGCAGCCTGGGGTTGGGTGGTTATAGGGTATTGGCTGCAGGGCCTGGCCGCAGGCTGCATACGTTGGATTAACGTATAGTAATAAAAAATACTTTACGTTAAAAAAACATAGAAACTCACAAAAAAGCAAAGGTTACAGGGATGTTATAGTTAGGAAATAGAATTTTAAAAAAACATGGAAATTCATTAAAAAAACAAAGGTTACAGGGACGTTATAGTTAGTCTCGAACTTTAAACGTACAAAACCATAGAAATTTGCCTGTTATAGTTAAAGTTATGGCAAGTAACTATAACTCATGCCCTAAGGTAACTATAACTCGCGCCCTCATCATGCACTGCTAATTAGCCCACAAATTATGGCACTCATGAAATTTTTGAGTATCATTGATATTATCAATGTATTGTTTGCAGTAAACGTTTTGAAGAAAAAACTGTGCATGGTGCATGGTGGGGGGCGCGAGATATAGTTACTTTAGGGCACAAGTTATACTTACGTGAGATAACTATAACAGGTGAATTTCTATGGTTTGTAAGTTTAAAATGTGAGCCTAACTATAACGACCTTTGTTTTTTAAGTTTAAGTTAAGAAACTGTAATTGCATTTAATCTGCATAAGACATCCTTTCTTTAAGACATAGGGGGTCATTTTGACCTCGGCTGTCTTTTTACAAGACCGCCGAGGGACCGCCATGCTAAAGTCCGCCAGTGGTGGCGGTTTTCCGCTCGGCGCATTATGACTGCTGGTAGCCCTCCGTCCTTTTTCAGACGGAGAGCCGGGCGGCGGGGAAGTGGAGGTTGCTCCACCTCCACCACCACGTCAACAGAACACTGCCCACCGAATCACGTCCTGTGATTCGGCGTGGCAGTGTTCTGTTGACGGTGTGGTGGCGGCGGAGCAGCCCCCATGGATCCCGTCCCCTCCCGGAGGATCAACGGACCAGGTAAGTTGATCGTCCATTAGGGGAGGGAGGTGGAGGGGTGTTGTGTGTTGTGTGCATGCATGGGGGTGTGCGTGTATGTATGTAGAGGGGGTGTGTGAGTGCGTGTATGCATGCGGGGTGTTGTGTGTTTGGCAATGAGTGCGTGTCTGTCTGTATGTATGTCTGTATGGATGTGTGCATGTATGTCTGAATGAGGGTGTGCGTGTATGACTGTGTGTGTGGCAGTTGGCATGTATGTTGGTGTGTGTGCGTGTATATGTGTTGGTGGTGCCTGAGTGCGTGTTGGCTGTGTATGTGTAAGGTAATGTCGGGGGTAGTGGTGGGGAGGGGGGTCCTGCCACGTTTGGGGGGTAGTGGGGGGTGTAGGGGAAGGACTCGGGGTGGGGGGTGGGGGAGACCCCTAGCAGTGCCAGGGAAGGAATTCCCTGGAACTGATAGTGCTTACCGCCATGGATTTCATGGCGGTTCCAAACCCCATGAAATCCATGGCGGTCAGCCGGGTCATAATACCGCCGGCGGTATTGTGACGACCGCCGGGCTGGAGACCCAGGTCTCCAGCCCAGCGGTCGTCTCCGCCCTGGCGGGCGGAACGGAGAAGTGGCGGATGACCATGGCGGTAACCGCCATTGTCATAATTTCAAAATTTTTACCGCCAGCCTGTTGGCGGTAAGACCGCCGCTTCTCCGCCGACCGCCAGGGTCGTAATGACCCCCATAGTCTACAAACTGCATAGTAGTATTATGATTAAATCAGGCCTCTGCCATGTTGAAGACACTGCAAGAGATCGGTAGGATATGAACATGAGGTTGAGTGTGTGTCCTACGGTGTGAGTAGTGTTGGTGACAAGTTATTTGAGGCTGATGTTGTTCATGCTTTCCATGAGGTCGGTTGTGTTGGTGTCATTGGGGTTGTCGAGGTGGAAGTTAAGATCCCCTAGGATGTAGTGCTCAGAGTCGATGGCGATGAGGTCAGGAAGGGTGGTGCAGAAGCTGGGGTGTGGTCCTGGTGGTCTGTAGGCGAGGGTGCCGCTGATGTTGCTTTTTCCATCTGTGTGAGGTTAGAAGTTGAGATGCTACATTATTGGGATCGAGTTGTCTGAGGACGTCGTACAGTCGATGGTGTCCTGGTAGATGATGGCAATTCCACCTTCGTGTTTGTTGGTTTGGTCCCAGTGTGTTATCTTGTAGCCTTTGTGGGGTAGCGATGGCGATGTCTGGCGGGGAGGCAGGGTTCAGCCAGGCCTTTGTGAGGAATAAGATCTCTGGGGTGAGAGATGTAGTTGTGCCCCAGATCTGCGTGGTGTTTGCCGAGTGATCGTGAATTGAGTAGAATGCACTGGAGATGTGCCGTGGCAGTCTCGTTTGACATGTTGGGTGAAGTCATATGCAGTTGTATTTGTGGTGTCTGTGGTGCAGCAGCAGCCGCCGAAAATCTCGAGGGGAGGAGGGAGGAGAGGGACAGGGAGGGGAGACTGGGGGATATATAAATACAAATATAATAAAAAAAACTTACTTTTAATTAAATATCATTTTATCTTTCATCTCCTGGCTTAGTCAGGGGGGCTATGCTCCTTTGCCATTGCGAAGGAGCCGCCCCTGCTCTGGCGTTGTTGGTTACTTCAGTGTTGCAGGTGAAGCAGCAGTTTTGGCAGGAGAATGGTCCTCTGGTGGTGCATGGCGATGTTCAGCAGCAGTTGCTGTTGATGTGCCCCGGATCCAGGGCTCAGAGGTCTGTGGCCGTGTAGCTGCGCGGGGTGGAAGAAACAGGGTTTCTGGTGCTGGGTGTGGTCTAGGCGTGAACGGGTGCAGAAGGGCTTGCCTTTGGCATGCCTGCTATGTGTCTGTGCTGTGGCCTCCATAAGTAGTCCTGGGTGGTGGAAGGGGTTGGCAGGAGGCAGGAGGGAAACAGAGGATAAAAAGGCGGGAGCAGTGTCAAAACAGTGCCACCAAACAACAGAAAAAGCAGAATAACCAGGAGGCAAACAATATGGTGAAAAAATGCAAATAGTACAATAAAATAGCAGTAAAATCATAAAAGAAAAGTTACAATGCAAAAGGAGGACTTAGGCATAGCCAGAGGATACCACAAGTGATCTGCAGCAGCCAGGGAGCGGCACGCTGATCATGAGCTAGTGTTGAAACCATGCAGATGCTTTCTGTGGAAAGAGAATTTAATTAAAATGAAACATGTGAACATGCTTATGGAAATAATCAAGATAATTTTGAATAACAGCAAATAGGCGGGACTGCCATGGGGAATTCTGTTGCCCCAAGTTGCACAAACCTGACTATGGGATGGTGGGAGAGAGAACTTGCAGTGTTGTTTTCAATAATGCCATTTCAGGTATCACAGTCATGTTGTCAGTGTTATCATAGAACATGCCATGAATGACGTGATAGTGATATGGGGGTACTTATTTTTGTCACAGGAAGTAAGGCAATCAAATTCATTTTTTACATGATGGAATTTCTTATGCCTTTTTACAGAACATCCATTGGCAGGAAGCATACCAAATGCTTACCCTGGATGTTACTTCAATCAATCAAACAAACAATCAACCAATTATACAAAGGCTTATGAAGAGCAGCGCATTACCAGTCAAATGTGGGGTAATTAGCAGTGCGTGGTGAGGGCATGAGCTATACTTACCTTGGGGCACTTAACAAAACTATAACTGGTGAATTTCACTGTTCCTTTAAAACAGTATGTTTTAACTGCCATTCACCTAACTATAACATCCCATTAACCTTTTGTCTTTTTCAGTGAATTTCCAAGGTTTATTTTAATGGAAAGTAAGATAATAATACTATACCTATCTATAATGTCAGTTCGTTTTTTCCCTGAATTTCTAGGATTTTTTGATGCAATGCCAACCTCGCACCCTGCACGGATGAGGTTGGTATTACATTAGGCCCTGCATCCAACACCTCGCGGACTTGTCTAACCAGCAGGCAGCCAACCCCACGAAGCACACAGCCCTCATCCATGCACAGTGTGGGGTTGGACACAGGGCCTCGCCACAGCCAACCACAAAGGGGCTCTGCACTCCAGCTGAAGTGCATAGAGCTCCGGCCAGCAGTGCTTTCCTGTTAAACTGTCCAAGGGTCATGGATTAAACAACACAGGAGAGTTACTGTTTTTCTAATATTGCAGCCCCACAAAATTAAAAAAGTGCTTGGTGGTGCCTCAACCCCTTCTAGGTGCACCACCAAGGTGTAAAAGCTATGTTTAAAAAGTCCATGCAGGACAATACTGAGCACTCTTTGCAGGAAGCAGTGAATAATAAATGAGTGGCTCCTGAACCTTTACAGGTCACGTGGACCCCTTCCCCCAGGGCCATGATATTTGTTTAAGGAGAGGGAAAGCATGCTGCAGTTTCTGTTTCCCTGAAGAAATAGCGAGCGCAGGGAAAAAAATGTGTGTTGTCACCCAGCGGAAGCATTTTTGCAGCTCCTGCTGGATGGGATTGCACATTTTTATCCCTCCATGCGCACCTGCGAGCAGGCAAACTGTGTCCCAAGTATGGGCTTCCCAGACACATCACTAGAGGCTGCCCTGGGGCATGGGGTCCTTGAGGTCTTTTGAGGCTCGGAGAGGGGAGCTGTGTGCCCGTTTCCCGTTTTTAAATAGCGGCCCCCAGGGATGGGTCCCAAGGGCTTTATCCGGCTCGGGGGGCTGTGCTCCCACTCCCTTTTTAAATAATATATATATTTCCAGAACAACACGTACCACTGACTCGTGCCCCCTGCTCACAAGGGTGTTGCATTATATCGGGAGCAGACCTGAGAATTCACTTCACCAAAATTGCTTCTTAACCACAAAGATACACGCACTCAGGGTTCTGCAGGATCTTGCAAAGTTTCATTTTTACCAACACATGCAACACGTTTTGGCTGAAAGGCCTTGCTCAAACTAGCATGTTCATAACAAGCCACCATTTCAAATATGTACTCAGTGATAGAGACAAACAAAGGACTGGGACAGATCAGTGGTCGATATGGAAGCCACATTAACTTTGCACATATTAGAAAAGGCAAAAGCATAGGAAAATACTGCCATCACATCGAAATATTCTTGTCTTTGCCCGCGACTCTTACCTGATTGCATTCATATTGAGTGTAATCTAAATTATGCCATGTCATGAGTGATGTCATATGTGAGTTCACAGGCAGTGTATAGCAGGGGCACAAGTTATAGTTAGCAGTGCTAACTATAATCAGTGAATTTCTTTGGTTTTCAAAATGTTAATGTTATTACCAGCGGTGGCCACCGCAAATCTCAAGAGGGAGGAAGGGGCGGAGACGAGAGAAATAAATAATTTTTTAAAAAGTACCTGTACCCGATGCTGGCGCCCGGCACCCTTGTCTCTTCTTTTCTGGTGTCACAGCATTCAGCACAGGCACCCTGCAATACTGGAGTTGCTCTCATACTAAACCTAGCATGAGAGCAGCACCAGGATTGGTCTGAGCGACTTGGTCTGCCGTTCAGACAATGCACTGGAGCCTGTGCAGTTTCGCCAACCCGATTGTGTAACACAGCCAGGCTGGAGAAACCTAAGTGAGCATTAGTGTTTGGCCAGCCTGAGTCAGCCAGCCAAACAAACATGCACACTTAGTGCACAGGCTTCACTCCCCACTGCCCCCTCCTGTGGCCCAGCCCTACCCCTTCCTGCACATGCTGCTAGCTGAGCCTGCAGCTGTAAAATAAAACGATAATGTAATATCGTTTTATTTTACACCTGCTGGCTCTTAGCCAGGGGGGCGCCGCTCCTCTATCACTGCGGAGGAGCCGCCCCTGGGTATCACTGACATATTCACCTAACTATAATCCTTTTATCATATCTTACTATAATGTTACTTTAACCTGTGTTTTTTTCAGTGAATTTCTAGGATTTTTTAATGTAAAGTAATACTTAACTACCATATGTAAATGCAACCACCCCACCGCTCATGGCCTTCCGCCGTGCACAGTGAGGAGTTGGCTGCAGCCAGGCCTTGCAGCTAACATCCCCCACATACAGCCAAACCCACGCTGCGCACGGCCTTTGGCACACCATCCCCTGTGGGCCTGGTACGTTGTATAGAGGGAGGTGGTACACGGTCTCCTTCCATGGGCTGATTTTGGCCCTGGGGACCCCATGCCCTGGGGTCTGCATAGAGAAATGTGGGTGCCCTGGTGCCCATCCAGCGCACCCACCAGTGTGTCGTTGGGGACTGTGGCGTATCCCAAAGGCCCCTACCTATGGCCCTAGCTGGCTCCCCACATACAGTGGGAGCCAGTATTGCTTCCGCCCACAAGGAGCAGCTCCTCATGCTGCTCCCTGCAGACAGGAGCAATATTTTTATCTGTTTCCAGAAACAAATATAAAGTCCGCTCCCAGCGGGCAGGAGCATTTTTGAAGCTCCCGCCAGCTGGGAGCAGGCGTGGTGTTTCCTCTGGCTTGGCGGGAGATTTGAAAATGCTCCCACCAAGCCACATCAAACACAGGTTTCCTTTCCCACGCCGCTGCGGGTAGGAAACCACTATGTCACAGGAGTGGGTTCGCCAGGACATAGCATCTGAGCCGGCCCCAGCGGATGTGGTCTCCGCGGCCATTAATGGCTCAGGGGGGCACCCGGCCCCCCTAACCTCAAGTAATCGTCTGGGAGTGGGCTCCATGCATAAACATGTATTCTTTTGATTTTTAAGCCTATTATGTAATCCCATGTTTCTGATAACAAAACAATTTGATCTTTGACAGTGTGGTACAAATAACCAGAATCTCCCTGCTTAACATTTGCCACAACCTATAACTGTATGCTATTTATTCAAAGAAAACATCAAATCGATACCATAGATAGGCAACAGAAATAAATAATTTATACCCAAGGTTTTGGGGCCTTGTTGCTGTTTAAAAATAACACGCTTGGTCTTTACAATGCAAAATATACTATGGCCAGAGATCTGTAGAAGAAAACTACCCCCGTGAGCAGGGTTCAATATCACTCTGAAAATCCGAGCTTTCCCCCTCCCAAGAGGCTCGTGTGAATGAAGAACAGAGCGGTGCTAAGTTCATTCCACATGTGCTGAGTTAGTTCAATGCGTCCATGTCTGCAGCTTCGGCCGGGTATCCGTTTACAAGCGGTCTGCACTCTCCCTGCACAGCAAGGCATTCTACAGGGCTCCCTCTGGAGCACGTGGTGGAGGCCTGAAAGAGATCCAAGCCGAGGGGCTACGGGGCGTCCATCTCAAAGCCAGGCAGGTCAGGAGAATCTCTGGTGCATGCTTGTTTTAGCTCTGATCCGGCTTCCGTGTCATGTAGGTGCCAAGTTCCAATACGTCATTTCTGATGCCTTCCGCCACCCTTGGCTTTCATAGGTAACCACACTTCGAATTCTGTACCACAAAAGCCCACACCTATTATGGGAAAGGTAAAATGGCCAATTGATGCCTCTAAAAGGCAAGCAGTGTCACAGTCAGTTATATGTTGGGTGGGAGTCCCTGACAGGCGGCTAAGGCTGTGGGAAGAGTGATTTCTTTACTGAGTAGGTGCCTCTGAAGAACCACAAATGGCGGAATTACCACGCATGCCTTTGCAACGAATTTCATTATAAAAGCATGCGTAGTAAAGGTATATCTGGTAACGTTAAGCGTCGCTCTGTGATACAACCCTCCGTGGATCCTCCGCCCTCTCCCTCAACCCTAAAACCTACCCTGTTCTAAAAACGACCCCATCCTGTCCTAAAAACTACCCCAACCCCTGCCCTAAACCCTAAAACCTACCCTGCCCTGTCCTCAAAACTATCTGACCCCCTGCCCTAAACCCTAAAAGTTACCCTGCCCTATCCTAAAACCTACCTCACCCTGTCCTAAAAACTACCCTGGCCTCCCTACCCCTGCCCTAAACCCTAAAACCTACCCTGTCCTAAAAACTACTGCACCCTGTCCTAAAGACTACACTGACCCCCCACCCTAAACCCTAAAACATACCCTGTCCTAAAAACGACCCTGTCCCCCTGCCCCACCCTAAACCCTAAAACCTACCCTGCCCTAAAAACGACCCTACTCTGCACTAAATAATACACCGACCCCCTGCCCTAAACCCTAAAACCTACCCTGCCCTGTCTTAAAAACTACCCCACCGTAAACCCTAAAACCTACCCTGCCCTGTCCTAACATCTATGCCGCCCTGTCCTAAAAACTACCCCGACCCCATCCCCACCCTAAAACCTATCCTGTCCTAAAAACTACCCCACCCTGTCCTAAAAACAACCCTGACCCCACCGCCCTGAACTCTAAAACCTACCCCGCCCTGTCGTTAAAATTCGACTTCCATGCATGTCAAGAACACTTGTTTTTGAAAACAGGATTATAATAAATAAATAAGAAATAACGCTGAGCCCACTTGGCCTTCAGGAGTGCCATATTGGAGATTGTAGTATTGCCGAAAAAAATCTCTGCCACTCAGACGAGGTGCAGGAGGGCCGGACTGGGAACCCAAACCAGCCAGCCCTGTCAAATGTAAGTCTAGCCCCCATAGGGTGCATAGCGAGCGAGTCACCACTACAGTGGGTTTTGGGGGTTCTCCATCTCTAAGAAAATGTGGGGAAAATGTCAGAAACGGTGCAATATACAACACATTTTTCATTTTAAATTCAATTGTATTCTTTTTTATAGAATAGTAAATGGTGACCTTACAGTGCACCAGGATATGGCAATCTTTATTGGGGTTCTTCAATGATTCCCTCATCACCACCCTTTAGCAGTGCATCTTATCTCTCAATGGCCCCTCTCTCACATGTATTTCATTTGTTTTATAGCGCCTTTCTTACCAGCTAGGGTGCTGGAGCACTTTACATCACACACATACAGACAGTGAATCCATTATGTGTGTAAATCAGTGTATAGAAAATGTTGACAAAGGGTATTACAAGGTGTGAGTGTAATGGGTTCTTTGCCTCCAGGCGGAAGAGATATTGGAATAACTCTATAGGCTCAGGATTGACTGGATAAGTGGTTTATTTATACGTAATTAAAGTTTTCTTTTTGAGTCTTATGTTTCAGGTTGGTTTCTTATTGTATTCATCCGGGTTCTTTTCTCTCTGGCAGGATTCTGGGTCGAGGTTCCGGTGTAGCCCGTTCCCGGATAGAAGGAGGTCCGGTCTTTTCCCTTGTGGCAGCAGCCCAGGTTTCCCCAAAACAAAAGAAGAACGGGACAACAGGTAAGTGTAGAGGTAAGGCAGGGGTCGTAATAGGGTTAATAGGTTGGTGGGAGGGAAGGGAGGTGTAGGGTTGTGGTGGGGTAGCTTCTTTCAGCAGTGAGTGTCACCTTTCCGTGAACGTTCTGGTTTATTTTCCCTCTTTGGGTTTTTATCTCCTTTCCTAAGAGGGATTCCCCTCACAGTGAGGTTAGGGGTAGGGTCAGTAGATTTCCCCTTCTTTATAGGACCTCCCTGCCTTGCTCCCCGTATTCCCCTCCCTCGGTTTCCTTCCCCTTAGCCAAGCCGGCCCGAAACCCCTGGTTAGGTACGAACGTACCTGTGGGTGCCACACCCCTCCTGGGACGTGGCTGGCCCCTTCGTAGTATCCTGACTTCTCCCCGGTAGTGGCGGGAGGCGCTCCGAGGCCTCCTTTCTTCTCGGCGTCGTTCTGGTCGCGTCGCGTTCCTCCCCGACTTTCTCCTCTCTCTCCTCCTCGGTCCGCGTCTGCTGGGTTCCTTCCTGCTCCCTGGGACGGCGTTCTTCTCGTCCGTCCTCTCTTTCATTGTCCGATGAGACACCTTCTGCGTCTGACGTCACCCCTTCTGGACTCTACTGAGTGCCCCGGGGGTATGTTGGTACGGGCTCTGTCGGCGCGCGTGTATCCGCGGCGATAGATGCCCGGTTACACATCCCCTCCCCAGAATGGGGCTGTTCGAGTCCCAGAGGGCCCGGGAACCGGAACAAATAGTCAGCTGACCCATAAGATCACCAGGGAGGTGGCAAACCTGGAAGGAAAAAGGTTGAAGCTCCATAAACCATCTCAGAATACGGACGTTGGTATCTTTATATCTCGAAAGCCACGTAAGAGGAGCGTGGTCCGTATACAGCAGGAAAGACCGCCCTAGGAGGTAATACTGTAGGCTCTCAATCACCCACTTGATGGCCAGACACTCCCTTTCAATTATAGGATATCTCTGTTCCCTGGGCAAAAGCTTGCGACTAATAAAGACCACAGGGTGGCTTACGTTTTCCTTATCTTTTTGAAAACGAACGGCCCCCAGACCTACGTCTGAGGCATCCGTCTGCAGGTGAAACAGGAGATCAAAATCAGGACATCTTAATACCGGTTGAGTAGTAAGACACCTTTGTAAGGTTTGGTAACTATGGGACTGGACCGGGTTGAGACTCTAAATATTTTTGGGCTGACCTTTCTTCAGGAGATCCGTCAGGGAAGCCGCCAATGTGGAATAGTGCGGTATAAATCTCCGATAGTACCCCACTAGTCCTAAAAACGAACATATCTCTTTTTTCGTGGTAGGCGTTTTTATGCGTAAAATGGCCTCTACTTTATACATTTGGGGTTTAATGATACCTCTTCCTATGTGATACCCCAGGTAGGAGATTTCATGAAACGCGAGTCGGCTTTTGGAAGGATTGGCTGTCAGACCCGCCCTCTGTAAGACTAAATATCTTGTGTAAATGTGCCAAATGGTCGTCCCAAGTTTTGCTATAAATAACGATGTCATCCAGATAGGCGGCCGCGTATCTGGTATGAGGTCGTAATATGGTATCTATAAGACGTTGGAAGGTGGCTGGTGCCCCGTGTAACCCAAAAGGGAGAACATTAAAATGATATAGGCCTGAGGAGGTAGAGAATGCCGTTTTTTCTTTATCCTCTGTTGCTAACGGAATCTGCCAGTACCCTTTGGTCAAGTCTAGGGTAGACATATATTTGGCTTTTCCTAATCTCTCTATGAGTTCGTCTACCCTTGGAAGGGGGTAAGTATCAAATTGGGATACGGCATTGACCTGTCTGAAGTCAATACAGAAGCGTATAGACCCATCCGGCTTTGGGACTAACACTACCGGAGAACACCAGGGACTTTTTGAAGACTCTATACTACCTAGGTCTAACATTTTCTCTATTTCTTTTTCCACTAGAACTTTCCTAGCTTCGGGGATACGATAAGGTCATTACCGGACTATTTTACCAGGTTGGGTTATAATTTGGTGTCGTACTAGCTTGGTTTTACCCGGTAGCGAGGAAAATACTTGGTTATGATCGTTGAGTAGTTGAGTTAACTGGCTATTCTGTTGGGACGTGATTTTTGTATTTCTTTGGGGTTCTTCGGTTTTGGAAGGGCGTTCTGTGGGACACCATCCTATTTCCAGTTCCTTAACCGTATTAACTAAATATCCCGCTGTCGGGCCCATCATAGGTTCTTCCCATTTTTTTAGCAAATTGATGTGAAAGATCTGGGATCTTTTGGGATTATCAGTTAGTTGGATGTTATAGGTAACAGGGGTTACTACTCCTATCACCTTATATGGCCCCTGCCACTTTGCCAATAGCTTGTTGTCGGAACTTGGTAGAAGTACTAACACCCTGTCCCCTTCTGTTAAGGTTCGCATTTGCGTGTTCCTATCATAGTAATGCTTTTGCTTACCCTGGGCTCTTTCTATATGTTCCCTTACGTCTTCCCATACAGTTTGTAGTCGGGATTTTAAATCGCTGGTATATTCCAAAAGGGATTTCTCCCCGTCATCCTCCTCCTCCCATAACTCCGCTGCCATGTCTAATAATGTTCTAGGTTGTCGTCCGAACACCAATTCAAAAGGACTATGTCCCGTGGAGGCTTGCTCATGTGTCCGGATGGCATACAATACTAAGGGCAACTTCCAATCCCAGTCCTTACCTGACTCTGAAACCAATTTTTTTAAGAGAGTTTTCAGGGTGCGGTTGTATCTCTCCACCAACCCGTCCGTTTGTGGATGATAAACCGCAGTCCTTATTTGTTTAATTCCCAGAAGTTGACAAATCTGAGCCATTAAATTGGACATGAATTGGGTACCTTGGTCTGTTAAAATTTCTCGGAGAAAGCCAATTCGGGAAAAGAACCCTATCATTACATTGGCAACACTCTTGGTGTTAATACTAGTGAGTGGGATGGCCTCGGGGTACAGTGTAGCGTAATCTACCAATACTAGTATATAGCAGTAGCCTTTAGAGGAAGGTAGGAGAGGACCTACGATGTCCATCCCTATCCTCGAAAAAGGTATTTCAATAATGGGAAGAGGCTGTAATGGGGCTTTTTTCTTTGGTCCAGGATCGATCAATTGGCATTCAGGACATTGTTGACAGAATTTTCTGATCTGAGAAAAGACCCCTGGCCAATAGAACCTCCTTAACAGGTACTCTTCCGTCTTCTCTCTCCCATAGTGACCACCCCCCCGGCTGACTATGGGCCAGATGTAGCACCTGCTGTCTATAGGGCTCGGGAACCAGTAGTTGTTTCTTTTCTTGCCTTTCACTGTTAGTGATTCGATATAACAAATTCTTAACTATAGAAAAAGAAGGGCCCTTATCGTCAGGGGTTCGAGGTCGGGCGGTCTTCCAGGCATTAATCAGACTAGGATCTTCCCTTTGACAAATGCAGAAGGGGGGAAGACCAGTGAGGGTATGAACCCGTGTAATTACCCTATTGTAGTTCGAATCCCCTTTTCCATAGAGTTTCCTTGTTTCTCGTTTTTCTTTCCTAGTAGGTTTGTACCGAATAGCCTGGGGTTGTATTTGTATGTTAGAAAAGGGAGCGCTCCTCCACCAGGAACTCGTGTCCTCTTTATTCCTTGTACTATCCAAAAGTATCGAAAAGTCCTTGAAATCTGTCCCGATGATGGCTTCTTCAACCAGTCGTTCAACTACTCCCATCCTTATGGGCGTTTCTTTTCCCTCCCACGAAAGGGTGGCCCACGTCATGGGATACTCTCTTGTTTCACCATGTATACAACAGATGGAGACAGTAAGTCCCGGCGTGAAGGTATGGCTGTCTATTAAATCAGCCCTGATTACGGACTGACTAGAACCGGAATCGATAAGTGCCACAGTTAGTCTCTCATTGATGAAAAGCTCTTTCTTATACTGAGTATCTTTTCCCCCTGTAAAGAAGACCCTCCCTCTAGTAATTCCTATTTCCATAGGCTCTGGTTTCTCAGTTTTCAGGGGACAAACCCGGGCTATATGGCCCCACTCCCCACAACTATAACACTGGGGTTGCTGTAAATACGGTCTCTTGGCCCCTCGTGACTTTCCTGGGTCTTCAACCGGTCTTCGCCCTAGGGATGTGGTTTGTCCGAGGTTCTGTCGGATTGGGGTAGGTGTTGTGCGGTGGAGGGGTGACTTAAACTCGAGGGAGCGGTGGAAAGCACAGGCCAACTCGATGGTAGTATTCGTGTCAGGACTCGGGTGTTGTTTGATCCAGTTGCGGGTATTGGTGGGCAGGGCCTCTAGATACTGTTCCAAGAGGATCGCCTCGATAATATCTTCCCTAATAGCCCCTATGGGTCCTAGCCATTTGAGACCCAAATCTTTTATCCGAAAATATATGGTCTGGGATTCTCGGATGGGCCCCACTTGGCTTTCCTAAACCTGACCCTATAATGTTCTGTGTCAAAGTCCACCCGCTCCAGGATGCTCTTTTTAATATCTTGATAGGGCGTCGTACCTCCCGGGTTTACCGCTTGATAGGCTGCTTGGAGGGTCCCGGTTAACAAAGGGCAATGTACTGGCCCCACCTATCCTGAGGCCAGGTGGCTGAAGTGGCAACTCGCTCAAAGTTGGTAAAAAAGGCGTCCGGATATTCACCTTCCTGATACCTTTGTAACACTGAGCTGGGTACATTCGGATGTACTCTGGTGGCCGCAATGGTATCTGTTAAAGACTTTAGTGCATTCTCATGTACCAACTGATTGTTGGCCATGATAGTGGCCTGGCTTTTGAGAGCACTTTGTAGGGCTTCCCTTTCCACTTTCGCCTCTTTCTGTTGTTCCTCCCACACGATCTGCAGATGTCTCTGTCCCTCAGCCAATTGCTGCATCATGTCCGCTATGGTGGGAGTACCTTCCATGGTATCAATCCGTCCTGTCGCCTATTCCAATATCCCACTTCTGACACCACTGTAATGGGTTTTTTGCCTCCAGGCGGAAGAGATATTGGAATAACTCTATAGGCTCAGGATTGAGTGGATAAGTGGTTTATTTATATGTAATTAAGGTTGTCTTTTTGAGTCTTATGTTTCAGGTTGGTTTCTTATTGTATTCATCCGGGTTCTTTTCTCTCTGGCAGGATTCTGGGTCGAGGTTCCGGTGTTGCCCGTTCCCGGATAGAAGGAGGTCCGGTCTTTTCCCTGGTGGCAGCAGCCCAGGTTTCCCCAAAACAAAAGAAGAACAGGACAACAGGTAAGTGTAGAGGTAAGGCAGGGATCGTAATGGGGTAATAGGTTGGTGGGAGGGAAGGGAGGTGTAGGGTTGTGGTGGGGTAGCTTCTTTCAGTAGTGAGTGTCACCTTCCCGTGAACGTTCTGGTTTATTTTCCCTCTTTGGGTTTTTATCTCCTTTCCTAAGAGGGATTCCCCTCACAGTGAGGTTAGGGGTAGGGTCAGTAGATTTCCTCTTCTTTATAGGACCTCCCTGCCTTGCTCCCCGTATTCCCCTCCCTCGGTTTCCTTCCCCTTAGCCAAGCCGGCCAGAAACCCCTGGTTAGGTACGAACGTACCTGTGGGTGCCACGCCCCTCCTGGGACGTGGCTGGCCCCTTTGTAGTATCCTGACTTCTCCACAGTAGTGGCGGGAGGCGCTCCGAGGCCTCCTTTCTTCTCCGGCGTCGTTCCGGTCGCGTCGCGTTCCTCCCCGACTTTCTCCTGTTTCAGCGTCTCTCTCTCCTCCTCGGTCCGGGTCTGCTGGGTTCCTTCCTGCTCCCTGGGACGGCGTTCTTCTCGTCCGTCCTCTCTTTTATTGTCCGATGAGACGCCTTCTGCGTCTAACGTCACCCCTTCGGGACTCTCCTGAGTGCCCCGGGGGTATGTTGGTACGGGCTCTGTCGGCGCGCATGTATCCGCGGCGATAGATGCCCGGTTACAGTGAGATTCACAGGTCATCATTACTGGTAGGCATTTTAAGAGAACTTGGTCTGGGAAGCATAAACCCAAGATTCAGAACATAACACACGGTTGACTTTATTAATTATTTATTTCTACCCAAACAAACCATTTTTAGCAAAGTTAGCATAATCAAACGTGGGGGAAAAGCATAACTTTCTTACCTGTACCATGCAGTTTGCATGCTGCTCTTTGATGGCAGTTTATAGCTCACTGTGCTAGATTATGATTTAAACTTATGAACTGCACAGTAATAAATGGAGCTCTGTAACAAAAGCAGCATCCCACTGAGCTATGCACATAAAATACTGTTCTGTGATCTGCATAGTACATGTTCTTTGCAGCAGGCATATTAACCCTCTGCGCTAACTTAGATGAGACAGAACTGCCACTAAACAAAACCCCATCTCTCTCCAGCAGGTAAATTATTCACCAGAGTTATCTTGGCACTTTTATTGTTGCCTGAAAACTGCTGAATATACAAGGAACTCTGACGTGCTTTTAAAACTGCTGCACTGCTACAAAAGCGGCCCCAGTAACAAAAGCGCCCCCTACCCTTCCAGCCTCCTGAGGAAACACCCGATGCACGGTCTGGCCAGTCCGGCCTATGATGGTGCTCTAAATGGAGCAGTTGGTCCTCCTTACACAAGTGTAATCTTTTCCACAAGGCAACCGTCAGGCATACAGTCATAAAATTGCAAATCCATATAAAATTACATTTGGGAAAGCAAAACACTATGGGGGTTATTCTAACTTTGGAGGAGGTGTTAATCCGTCCCAAAAGTGACGGAAAAGTGACGGATTTACCACCAGCCGTATTACGAGTCCATTATATCCTATGGAACTCGTAATACGGCTGGTGGTATATCCGTCACTTTACCGTCACTTTTGGGACGGATTAACACCTCCTCCAAAGTTAGAATAACCCCCTATCTCTCCAAACAGGGCTTGACAAGAATTCTCACAGGGCAAATCTTCTCTATGGATGTTTGTCAAATGAGGTGACCAACAACAGAACTCGTGCATTCTAAGGTAATCTGTGAGATTCAATATAACATAATACCTATCTGTAGGATTTATTATAGAGTAATAACCAACCCCATTTAAATGCCTACTGACGTTCACGTATGTTTTTCACAATAAATATGTCAAGCCTAGTGTCTTTATCATAACATATCCGAATAAAGAGATCAGGCCTGTAGACATGTTCATTGGCTTGCTACCAAAGCAAACTCAGTTCTTTTGTATTGAGTAGAAGCTTTGCTACACGCCAAAAAGTGCAATACAAGCAGTTTTTTACTATAATCATACAAATTTGGCTCAATCGCATTCTGTACTCAGGAGAGCCAACATGTGGATGAAAGTTAAGCCCCTCACTCAGTAACACTCTGAGCGTTGCACTGTCAAGCTAGACCTAAAAATCCATGTACATTAGTGTAGCCCAGGGCATCTCATACTGGGCTCAAACACAAAACTGCACTTTGAGGCCTGAAAGTAACGCCATTAGAAGAGGATGCTGGCACTGCAACACATTGCTTATGACCACTGATCTGTGCTGCTTCCAGAGAAAAACAAACACTGTAGATTATCTTCCTAATAAGGGTCTTAATAAGGGTCTGATTTAGGTTGCAGCGTATGGAGTACTCCGTCACAAACGTGACAGATATCCTGTTTTTTGCAAAGTGCCTAGCAGTGGATTTTGGCCTCTAGCTCAGCCGGCACCTAGGGAAACCTACCAAACCTGCGCATTTTTGAAAACTAGACACCTAGGGGAATCCAAGATGGGATGACTTGTGGGGCTCTCACCAGGTTCTGTTACCCAGAATCCTTTGCAAACCTCAAAATCTGGCAAAAAAACAAATTTTCCTCACATTTCGGTGATAGAAAGTTCTGGAATCTGAAAGGAGCCACAAATTTCCTTCCACGCAGCATTCCCCCAATTCTTCTGATAAAAATGGTACCTCACTTGTGTGGGTAGGCCTAGTGCCCCCGACAGGAAATGCCCCAAAACACAACATGGACACATGACATTTTCCCAAAGAAAACAGTCCTGTTTTTTTGCAAAGTGCCTAGCTGTGTATTTTGGCCTCTAGCTCTATTTGTGGGGCTCTCACCAGGTTCTGTTACCCAGAATCTTTAGCAAACCACAAAATGTAGCAAAAAAACACTTTTCCACACATTTTGGTGTTGCAGAGTTCTGGTATCTGAGGGGAGCCACAAACTTCCATCTACCCAGCGTTTCCCCAGGTCTCCCGATAAAAATTGTACCTCACTTGTGTGGGTAGGCCTAGTGCTGGCGAAAGGAAATTCCCCAAAACGCTATATGGACAGATCAAAATTATCAAATACAAAACTACCTGTTTTTACAGGGGGCACCTGCATTTTTCGTCCTGGGCTCAGCAGCCATATAGGGAAACCTACCAAACCCAAACAGTTCTGAAAACTAGACACCCAAGAGAGTCCAGGGAGGTGTGACTTGCATGGATTCCCCAGTGTTTTCTTACCAAGAAACCTCAGCAAACCTCAAATTTAGCTAAAAGATCATATTTCCCCACATTTCTGTGTGGGATCACCGCACCAAAACAAATTTCCTACCACCCAAAATTCCCCCTAGTCTCCCGGTAAAAATGATATCTCACTTGTGTAGGTGGGCCAAGTGCCCGTGACAGGGAAGAGCCAAAAACATGTTGAAAATGAGGGGGAACGAAAAGGGCAGTTTGGAAAAAAACCTTTTTAGGCTGACAAGTGGGGCAGAATTTTTATGGGTATAGATGCGACAATGCTGGGTGGTAGAAATATTGTGGATTCCTGCTGATTCCGTAAGGTTCCATCACAAATTGTGAGGGAAATGTGTGATTTCCAGCAACGGTGGAAGTTTGCAGGGCATTGTGGGTAAGAAAATGGTGATGGGGGCATGTGAAGCACACCATCTTGGACTCACCCAGATGTTTAGTTTTCAGATGTGTCTAAGTCGCGTAGATTTTTCTACATGGCAGCGTCCCAAAGTCCAAAATGTGCAGCCCTCACCATTCCAAGTGGGATGATTTTGACAGTTAGACAAGCTCTCATGGGCCAAATGTAAAACCAAAACTCAAAATAATCAAATGTCCTCTTGCTTGCTGTGGGATAAGATGTTTCAGTGTGCGGTGGGAGAGCTGAAAGACTGTTACCCCCTTCAGTTGGGGTGAGGGCATACCCATGCCCATACTAGTTGGTAGCTGCCACCCCACTATTTTTTTTAATTCCCTGGCATCTAGTAGGCTTTCTGCCCCCCTCGGTGAATGGATCGGGGGTAATTGCCCCATCTGCCAACCAGCGGGCAGAACAGCTTTGTCCCCATTTACTTGGGGTGGGGGTATTGGGAAAAAATCTTCCCTGGTCTCTGGTGGGCTTTCTGCCCCTCTTGGGGGCAGATAGGCCTTACAAAAATATATCTTCTCCCAAGGGCGGCAGAAATGGCCAACAGTAAGGTGCCCCCATGGAGAGCGACCCTTGCCCAAGCGGCTGCCCCCCCAAACAAAACACACACACAAACCCACACTTATCCCTGGTGCCTAAGTGGTTTCTGCCCCTCCGTGGGCAGATCAGTCTAATAGAAATAGGCTGATCTGCCCCCAAGGGGATGGTGCCTAGTGGTTTCTGCTCCCCTTGGGGCAGATTGGCCTAATTAAAATAAGCCTAAAATAAATCGCTCTCCTGTCCCCCCCAGGAGAGCAACCCTTGCCCTATGGGGTCGCTCCCCTTGGTGAAATTGACCTAAAAAATGAAATCCCTGGTGTCTAGTGGTTTCTGCCCCCCAGGGGGGCAGAAATGGCCTAAAGACAATTTGCCGCCCAGGAAAGCCGGCCTTCCCTAAGGGGTCAATGTGTAAAGAATTTAACAAAAACAAAAAAAATTATCCCTGGTGTCTAGAGGTTTCTGCCCCCCTGGGGGCAGATCGGCCTAATAACAATAGGCCGATCTGCCCCCGGGGGGGGGCAGAAAAGGGCTTTAAAAAAATGCCCCTAGGGCAGTGGTTCCCAACCTGTGGTCTGGGGACCCCTGGGGGTCCGCAAAGCCTTCTCAGGGGGTTCGCGAGAGCCTAGAAACGTAACAAATATGAACAAATATTGACAAATTAGGTCCCCAGCTTCCAGTAATGACTCAGGCGGGGGGTCCTCGGATTCCCATGATGATTCAGTGGGGGTCCCTGGTTTCCATTAATGTTAAAGTGGGGGTCCACAGAAATCTAAAGGTTGGGAACCACTGCCCTAGGGGAGCGACCCTCCAAAGGGGTTGCTCCCCTTCATTGTTTATTTACACAAACCCAAAAGCTCTGGTGTCTAGTGGGTGTCTAGTGGGCATTTCTGCAGCCCGATCGCTCCACGATCGGGCTGCAGAAATGCTCAGAGAGACATCAAAGGAAAGGAAAGGTCTTTCCTTTCCTTTGATGCCTCTCCCGCCCCCAGCCCATGATCAGAAGTGAAATGCTTTTTAATTTCTCTTCCAGCATGGTGGGGGTGGCCTCTGATGAGGTCAGCCTGCGATCGCTTGCTGACGTCATCAGACATCACTGGGGGGGGGGCTTGGGTGGGCAAGGGTGGTAGGGGAAATGATTCTCCTTCCATTCCTGCTCATGGGAGGGGGGTGCCTGGCCCTCAGGGGGCGCGCTAGTGCTTCCCCCGAGGGCCTGTACATGGACGAGCTGGTTACGTCCCTGGCGCCTGAGGGCCACGGCAGCGGACGTAACCACCTCATCTCAGGCACCCGAGGGGTTAAGCTAGCATGTTCATAACAAGTTGCCATTTCAAATGTATGCTCAGTGATAGAGACAAACAAAGGACTGGGACGGATTTGTGGTCGATATGGAGGCCACATTAACTTTGCCCATATTAGAAAAGGCAAAAGCATAGGAAAGATAGTGCCATCAAATCGAAATATTCTTATCTTAGCCCATGACTCTTACATGATTGCAATCATATTGAGTGTAATCTAAATAAGGCCATGTTATGAGTGAATTCATATGTGAGTTCATGGGCAGTGCATAGCAGGGGCACAAGTTATAGTTAGCACTGCTAACTATAATTGGTGAATTTCTTTGGTTTTTCTAGTTTAAAACGTTAATGTTATTACCAGCAGTGGCCACCGCAATCTCAAGGGGGGGACGATGGGGACAAGAGAAATAAATAGTTTATAAAAAAGTACCTGTTCCCGATGCCGCCACCTCACAACCTCTTCTCTTCTGGTGTCCCAACATTCCCCGGACACCAGCACAGGCACCCCACAATACTGGAGCTGCTCTCATGCTAAACCTAGCATGAGAGCAGTACCAGGATTGGTCTGCCGCTCAGACAGCGCACTGGAACCTGTGCAGTTTCTCCAACCCAGCTGTGTAACACAGCTAGGCTGGAGAAACCTAAGTGGGCATGTGTGTTTGGCCGGCCTGAGACGGCCAGCCAAACACACTGTGACGCCACGCAGACTGGCGGCGCCCCACTTGCGAGCTGCGATCAGATCAGTGGTCCGCGTCTCGGACAGCCGTTTGTGCCGCAAGTCGCTTTTCAGTTTGCAACCTGTTTTTCAGGCTGCAGTGTGACTGGAGACCTTTCCTTTAGGCTCGGTTTCTCGCTGCATCCAACTTTTGCCCCCTTAATTTTCTCACCTGTTTTTCTTCTTCTCTTCTTTTTCCCTTTTTTATTTTTGTTTTTTCTTTGACCATATTTTCTCTTTCCCAGAAGTCTGTATTCTTTCCCTGTCTGCTTTGCTTCCTATCTTATACAATGGTTATTTTTCCATTTACCTTTATGTGGCTCTTCCCAATCCAAGTCCTACATGTCACTTCCTGTCTTGTCTGTATATAAGCACAGTTTGTCTTCTGTTCCTTGCATTGAAAACACTTCCATTCCGGTTGTGCTCCTCGCTCCGGTATCCGTGATTTTGGATTCTACCTTTTTTCCTGACTTCAGTTTTTGTTCCAGTCCTTTTTGTGCCACAATATTTTTTCTTTTTTTATCTTTCAGGTTCCTTGATTAGAGGTTTTTCCCTGCTGTTTTTTTTTTTTTTTCCTCTGGGACTCCATCTGGAGGTTACGGCCTGCTTGATGTTTCATTATCAGCAGCACCGTGGCTACTGGAAAGGGTCAGCCTTACCTTGGTCAATCTAGAACAAGCAAGAAACCAGGTGGTGCGCAGAGACTGCAGAATACTGCAGTAAGAAGCGTTCAAGTCGTGACACACACATGCACACTTGTGCACAGGCTGCACTCCCCCTGCCCCCTCCCGTAGTCCAGCCCCACCCCTTCCCGCTCATGCTGCTGGCTGAGCCAGCAGCTGTAAAATAAAACAATAATGAAATATCGTTTTATTTTACAGCTGTTGGCTCTTAACCGGGGGGGGGGGGCACACCTTTGGCACACCATCCCCTATGGGGCTGGTACATTATACAGATGAAGGTGGTACACGGTCTCCTTCCATGGGCTGATTTTGGCCCTGGGGACCCCATGCCCTGGGGCCTGCATAGTGAAATGTGGGTCCCCTGGTGCCCATCCAGGGCACCCACTAGTGTGTCATTGGGGACTGTGGGGTAGCCCGAAGGCCCCTACCTATGGCCCAAGCCGGCTCCCAGCATACAGTGGGAGCCGGCATTGCTTCCGCCCACTAGAAGCAGCTCCTAATGCTGCTTCCCGGAGAAAGGAGCAATATTTTTATCTGTCTCCCTGCCCACATTACTGTAGGCAGGGAAACAAATATAAAGTCCGCTCCCAGAGGGTTGGAGCATTTTTGAAGCTCCCGCCAGCTGGGAGCGTACTTGGTGTTTCCTCTGGCTTGGCGGGAGGTTTCCTTTCCCCCGCCGCTGCGGGCAGGAAAACCGCTCTATCACGGGTGTGGGCTCACCAGGCTATAGCATCTGAGCCGGCCCCAGGGGATGTGGTCCCAGCGGTCATTAATGGCTCGGGGCAGAGGGGGGGATCCTCAAGTAATCGGCTGGGAGTGGCCTCCATGCATATGCATGTATTCTTTTGAATTTTAAGCCTATTTTGTAAGCTCATGTTTCGGGTAACAAAATAATTTTATCTTTAACAATGTGTTTCAAATAACCAGAATCTCCCCACTTAACATTTGCCACAACCTATAACTGTATGCTATTTGTTCAAAGAAAACAACAAATCGATACCGTAGATAGGCTACAGAAATAATGTATAACCAAGGTTTTTGTGACGGAATGCTTGTCGCTGTTTAAAAATAACAAGCTTGCACCTTACAATGCAAATATACTGAGAGCGTCTGTGGCCAGAGTTCTGTAGAAGAAAACTCCCCCCGTGAGCAGGGTTCAATATCACTCTGAAAATCCGAGCCCCCCCCCCCCCCCCCAAAGAGGCTTGTGTGAATGAAGAACAGAGCGGTGCAAAGTCCATTCCACATGTGCTGAGCTCGTTCAATGCGTCCATGTCTGCAGCTTCGGCCGGGTACGTATCCATTTACATGCTGCCTGCACAGCAAGGCTTTCTACAGGGATCACATTGGAGCACGTGGTGGAGGGAGGGCTGAAAGAGATCCAAGCAGAGGGGCTACGGGGCGTCCATCTCGAAGTCAGGCAGGTCAGGAGAGTCTGGCACATGCTTGTTTTTAGCTCTGATCCCGCTTCCATGTCATGTAGGAGCCAAGTTGCTCTACGCCTGCCTTCCGTCAGCCTTGGCTTTCTTAGCTAACCACACTTCTAATTCTGTACCAAAAAAGCTCACACCTATAATGGGAAACGTAAATCTACAATCTTAGGGGGTCATTCTGACCCTGGCGGTCATGGACCGCCAGGGCCAACGACCGCGGAAGCACCGCCAACAGGCTGGCGGTGCTTCCGGGGGCATTCTGACCGCGGCGGTAAAGCCGCGGTCAGAAAAGGGAAGCCGGCGGTTTCCCACCGGCGTCCCGCTGCCCCAGGGAATCCTCCACGGCGGCGCTGCAAGCAGCGCCGCCATGGGGATTCCGACCCCCTTCCCTCCAGCCTGGTTCTGGCGGTTTTTACCGCCAGAACCTGGCTGGCGGGAACGGGTGTCGTGGGGCCCCTGGGGGCCCCTGCAGTGCCCATGCCACTGGCATGGGCAGTGCAGGGGCCCCCTAACAGGGCCCCACATAGATTTTCAGTGTCTGCGTGGCAGACACTGAAAATCGCAACGGGTGCAACTGCACCCGTCGCACCCCTTCCACTCCACCGGCTCCATTCGGAGCCAGCATCCTCGTGGAAGGGGGTTTCCCGCTGGGCGGGCGGGCGGCCTTCTGGCGGTCGCCCGCCAGCCCAGCGGGAAACTCAGAATGACTGCCGCGGTCTTTTGACCGCGGTACGGTCTTCTGGCGGTTGGCTGACAGCATCATACATGAAGCGTGTGCAGAGCTGGGGCATAACCACGTCTTGGTAGACTGATGGGGCTGGGGCAGAGTTGGTCACATGTCCCTCAGATGTGTCTGAAAGACTTAGATGGTCTATCACACCCTATAAAATGTTCAATTGATGCCTCTAAAAGGCAAGCAGTGTCACAGTCAGTTATATGTTGGGTGGGAGTCCCTGATAGGCCGCTAAGGCTGTGGGAAGAGTGATTTCCTTACTGAGTATGTGCCTCTGAAGGATTCTATGACAGAACCACGCAGGGCAGAACCACGCATAGTTTAACAAACTGGTCGGAACCATAACTGCGTCTTTACCACGCATGCCTTTACAATGAATTTCATTGTAAAAGCAAGCTTAGTAAAGGTATATGTGGTAACGCCATGCGTAGTTGTGTGATACAACCCCCGACTGCCTCACCCTAAATCCTAAAACCTACCCTGTCCTAAAAACTACCCCAACCCCCACCAAACTCTAAAACCTACCCTGCCCTGTCCTCAAAACTAGCCGACCCCTGCCCCAAACCCTAAAACCTACCCTGCCCTGTCCTAAAACCTACTCTGACCTGTCCTAAAAACTACCCTGACCTTCCACCCCGCCCTAAAACCTACCCTGTCCTAAAAACTACCCCACCCGGTCCTAAAATCTACCCCAACCCCTGCCCTAAACCCTAATACCTACCCTGTCCTAAAAACTACCCTGACCCCGCCCTAAACCCTAAAACCTACCTTGTCCTAAAAACTACCCCACCCTGTCCTCAAAACTAGCCCAACCCCCCCGCCCTGAACCCTAAAACCTACCCTGTCCTAAAAACTACCCTACCCTGCTGTAGAAACTACCCGACCCCTGCCCTAAATTGCGCACAGCCCTCTCCTATAAACTACCCTGACCCCGCCCTAAAACTTACCCACCCTGTCCTAAAAACTACCCCACCCTTTCCTAAAAACTACCCTGACTCCTCACCCCCGCTCTGAACCCTGAAACCTACCCCACCTTGTCCTAAAAACTACCCCTACTCCCCACCCTGAACCCTAAAACCTACCCTGCCCTAAAAACTACTCCGACCCCACGCCCGTACCCTGTCCTAAAAACTACCCTACCCTGTACTAAAATCTACCCTGAATGAACCCTAAAACCTATCTCACCCTGTCCTAAAAACTACCCCGCCCGCCCCCAAACCGTAAAACCTACCTTGTCCTAAAACCTACCCCAGCCTGTCCTAAACACTACTGCGACTCCGCCCTAAACCCTAAAACCTACCCCACCCGGTCCTAAAAACTACCACGACCCCCGCTTCCATCCTGAACCATAAAACCTATCCCGCCCTGTGCTAAAAACTACCCTGACCCCCTGCCCTAAACCCTACCCTGTCCTAAAAACTACCCCATCCTCACTAAAAACTAACCTAATAACCACGCCCGAACCCTAAAACCTACCACGTCCTGTCCGAAAAACCACCCGCCCTAAACCCTACCCTGTCCTAAAACCTACCCCACACTCTCCTAAAAACTACCCTAAGCCCCGAACCCTAAAACCTACCTCACCCTGTCATAAAAACTACCCAACCCCTCGTCCTAAACCCTAAAACCTACACTGTCCTAAAATCAACACCACCCCCACCCTAAACCCTAAAACCTACCCTGTCATGTCCTAAAAAGTACCCTTACTCCCTACTCCCACAATAAACCCTAAAACCTACCCCACCCTGTCCTAAAACCTACCCCGCCCTGTCCTAAAAACAACCCTGACCCCCTGCTTTAAACCCTAAAACCTACCCTGTCCTGAAAACTACCCCACCCTGTCCTAAAAACTACCCTGTCCCCGCCCTAAACCATAAAACCTACCCTGTCCTAAAAACTATCCCACCCTGTCCTAAAAACGACCCTGCACGTCCTAAAAGCTACCTATCCTGTCCTAAAAACTACCCCACCCTGTCCTAAACTCTACTGCGACCCCACCCTAAACCCTAAAACCTACCCCAACCTGTCCTAAAAACTACCCCACCCTGTCATAAAGACTACCATGACTCCCCGCTTCCACCCTGAACCCTAAAACCTATGTCGCCCTCTACTAAAAACTAACCAACCCACTACCCTAAACCCTAAAACCTACGATGTCCTAAAAACTACCCCACCCTGCACTAAAAACTAACCCGACCGCCCCAGCCCGAATCCTAAAACCTACCCACCCTGTCCTAAAAACTACCTGCCCCCCCCCACCCTGAACCCTAAAACATACCCTGCCCTAAAAACTCCCCCACCCGGTCCTAAAAACTACTCCAACCCCCCTCACCCCCACCCTGAACCCTAAAACATATCCCACCCTGTCCTAGAAACTACCCCAACCCCACGTTTGTACCCTGTCCTAAAAACTACCACAACCTGTTCAACCACTACCCGAATGAACCCTAAAACCTACCTCACCCTGTCCTAAAAACTACCCTGACCTCCGCCCCTGCCCTAATCCCTAAAACGTCCTAAAAACGACCCCATCTTGTCCTAAACTCTACTGCGACCCCACCCTAAACCCTGAAACCTACCCCAACCTGTCCTAAAAACTACCCCACCCTGTCATACAAACTACCATGACTCCCTGCTTCCACCCTGAACCCTAAAACCTATGCCGCCCTGTACTAAAAACTACCCGCCCCCCCACCCTAAAACCTAAGATGTCCTAAAAACTACCCCACCCTGCACTAAAAACTAACCTGACTCCCCGGCCCGAACCCTAAAACCTACCCACCTTGTCCTAAAAACTACCCGAGCCCCGTCCTAAACCCTACCCTGTCCTAAAAACTACCCCAACCTGTCCTAAAAACTACCCCGACCCCTGAACCCTAAAACCTACACCACCCTGTCCTAAAACCTACCCGACCTCCGCCCTAAACCCTAAAACCTACCCTGTCCTAAAAACTACCCTGCCCCCACCCTAAACCCTAAAACCTACCCTGCCCTGTCTTAAAACTACCCTGACTCCCCACCTCTGCCCTAAACCCTAAAACCTACCCCACCCTGTCCTAATACCTCCCCCGTCCTAAATACTACCCTGACGCCCCGCCTTGAACTCTAAAAGCTGCCCCACCCTGTCCTAAAAACTATCCCGAACCCCCAACCCTAAAACCTACCCCACGCTGTCCTAAAAAGTACCCTGACCCCAACCAACCCCGTCCTGAACTCTAAAACCTACCCCGTCCTGTCATTAAAAATACCCTCCACCCACCCTAATTTACGCTACGTGTTGCTCCGGCCACGTAGAAAAGGCCGTTACCCCTCTGAAGTCTTGGTATAGATGTTTCATCACAAACCAGTGCAGGGCCTATGTGGAGTGACCCATGGCTGGGGTCGCACGTCATGCGGCGGGAAGGTCATATCAGAATGCTGTAATATCTGCATGTCTCTAGAAAGTGTATTGGTCATGATAGTAACTCTTAAAGATGAAATGTCCATTAAAGTAACCCCGCAGAGTGACAGAGTTCCAGCTATTTACCTTCATGCATGTCCTGTGCACTTTCTGTGTTGCAAAGACTTATTTTCTAGGGAAGAAAATAGAAAATGATCTGATTCGTTGCGTGCCACTTCCCTGCATGTCAAGAACACTTGTTTTTGAAAACAGGACTATAATAAATAAGAAAAAACGCTGAGCCCACTTGGCCTTCAGGAGTGCCACAGGGGCGGTTGTAGTACTGCCAAAGAAACTTCTGCCACTCAGTCGAGGTGCAGGAGGGCCGGACTGGGACCCCAAACCAGCCCTGGCAAAGGGTGCATAGCAAGCGAGTCCGACCACTACACTGTGTCTTGGGGGGTTCTCCATCTCTAAGAAAATGCGAGGGAGAAATGGCAGAAACGGTGTATTCTACAACACATTTTTCATTTTAAATTCAATTCTATTAATTTTTATAGCATAGTAAATGATGACCTTACAGTGCACCAGGATAGGGCAATCTTAATTGGGGTTCTTCAGTGATTCCCTCACCCTCTAACAATGCCTCTTATCACTCAATAGCTCCTCTCTCACAAGTATTTCATTTGTTTTATAGCTCCTTTCTTACCAGGGTAGAGTGTTGGAGCAATTTACATCACACACACATACAGAGACACTGAATCATATGTGTGTAAGTCAGTGTATAGAAAATGTTGACAAAGGGGATTAGAAGGTGTGAGATTTAGAGGTCATCGTTCCTGGTAGGTATTCTAAGCGAACTTGGTCTGGGAAGCATAAACTCAGGATTCAGAACATAACACACGGTTGACTTTATTAATAATTTATTTCTACCTAAACAAACCATTTGTAGCAAAATTAACACACTTAAAGGCTGGGGAAAAACATAACTTTTTTACCTGTACCATGCAGTTTGCAAGCCGCTCTTTGATGGCAGTTTATAGCTCACTGTGCTAGATTATGATTGAAACCTATGAACTGAACAGTAACAAATGGTGCTCTGTGACAAAAGCAGTATCCCACTGAGCTACACACATAAAATACTGTTCTGTGATCTGCATAGTACATGTTCTTTGCAGCAGGCATATTAACCCTCTGCGCTAACTTAGATGAGACAGAACTGCCACTAAACAAAACCCCATCTCTCTCCAGCAGGTAAATTATTCACCAGTTATCTTGACACTTTTATTGTTGCCTGAAAACTGCTGAATATACAAGGAACTCTGACGTGCTTTTACAACTGCTGCACTGCTACCAAACCAGCCCCATTATCATAAGCGGCCCCCTACCCTTCCAGCCTCCTGAGGGAACACCCGATGCATGGTCTGGCCAGTCCGGCCTCGTAGGCACTCCAAATGAAGCAGTTGGTCCTCCTTACACAAGTCTAATCTTTTCCACAAGGCAACCGTCAGGCATACAGTCATAAAATTGCAAATGCAAATAAAATTACATTTGAGAAAGCAAAATACTATCTCTCCAAACAGGGCTTGACAAGAATTTTCACAGGGCAAATCTTCTCCATGCAGGTTTGTCAGAGGAGGTGACCAACAACAGAACTCGTGCATTCTAAGGTAATCTGTGAGGTTCCGTGTAACATAATACCTATCTGTAGGATTTATTATAGAGTAATAACCATCCACACTTAAATGCCCACTGACGTTCACGTATGGTTTTCACTATAAATATGTCAAGCCTAGTGTCTTAATCATAGCATATCAGAATAACGAGATCAAGCCTGCAGCCATGATCCTTGGCTTTGCCGCCGAAACAAACTCAGTTCCATTGTATAGAATAAAAATAAAATTTGCTACAAGCCAAAAAGTGCATTACAAGCAGTTTTTTACTAGAAGCAAACAAATTTGGCCCAATCGAATTCTGTACTCAGGAGAACCAATATGTGGATGAAGTTTAGGCCCGTAGTTTGCACTGTCAAGCTAGGCCTAAAAATCCATGCACATTAGTGTAGCCGGGGGCTTCTCATACTGTGCTCAAACACAAAACTGCCGTCTGAAGTCTAAAATTAATGATATTAGAGGAGGGTGCTGGCACTGCAATACATTCCTTATGACTGCCCTCCTCCCACATGTGCTGCTACCAAAGAAAAACAAATACTGTAAAATATCTTGTTATCTAAGGGCCTGATTTAGATCTCAGAGGATAGAATACCCAGTGCCGAACATGACGGATATCCCATCCGCCGTATTACAGTCTCTATAGGATATAATGTCATTATCATATGGCGGACGGGATATCTGTCACATTTGTGACAGAGTATTCCCCTCCGCCAAGATCTAAATAAGGCTCATTACAGTGTCATGTGTGTGCTCCTAAAAGTTGAAGCTCAGGCAGCCATATTGCAGCTGGATAAATAAACACAATAATCACAGCTGTATGAGGAGGAAACACTTTTTTTCTTTGGAAGCACACAACGTCTGCCCAATCAAAACAAGTACTTCTGGCTATAGGCAGATGGGTGGAGCAAAGCCCTTCTCTGTAGTAGTCTTCAAAGCTCTTTTTTAGGTTCATCACATTACGTATGGTGTCAAGACAGGCCTAAAATGGAAAGAGTGAGACAGGGATGCTGCCTTTTCAATGGAACTTGTATGTTGAGTGCTTTCCACTTGGCTGCATTACCATGTCAAAGACTCACTTCACCCCAGCCAGAAGTAGCCCATTACCACTCATGTGGGACTGTCTTACAGTTCTGCCTGGCATCTCAACTCCAAAGAAGCATAACACTTAGTGAAACAAAGGCAAATAAGCATTGGCCTAGAGTCCCAGTTTTGCAGAGGATACATTTTATTTTATATATACAGTTAGCCACCAAATAGATGAAAATGTGCTAAGATTAAAGAACATAGAAAATAGGAAATTTACATAATATTCTCCTTGAATTAAAATCCCTGCTTCTCCAGAGAATTCTAATTTCAGATTAATGTGATGCATTATTATGCTTTACGTACCGTAGTTTAATTCCCCACAGATTATTAATTGATACAAGTGCTGCAGGAGTCCAAGTTGTTGGCACTCTCCCACATAACACAGCCCTTCAGCAAAAAGAATGGAATCAGTGTCTTTGGCTAAACCTGATATCTGCGTATGATACAGAGCACCCATTAGCAATGCTACATGTGTCCTTCCCTGTCTCAGAGCCAGTGAGATTAGTTAGCTGATTTCTTCACCCAAAAAGTGGAAAAGATCCTCTTACAGCTAGCCAGAGATTCCTTGATAGGGAGGCTGACTTACTTTTGAAGGTTTCTAATCCGCCTGAAAAGAAGATAACTATTCATTATCAGGTGTGGCACATCCTTTAGAGCGGAGGGGCCATGCCCTCACAGCTATTGACACTCATGACGAGTGTCTGTCAGGCTGAGCAAAGGTCAGCCTGACAGACACTCTTCATGTTCAGGTCAGGCAGCCAGGAGCAGACATGCGCGATTTGCACAGACTCCTGGCTGTGTGAGCTGAACTTTGCTGGACTGAAGAGGTCACAGCTCCTATGGGCGTGACCTCCTCGGCTCAGCAAAGGTACCTCAAGGCCCTCCCCCGGGTGACGAGGAAAGCGTCACCCATTGACTTCGACCTGGGCGCCTCAGGGCTAAGCCCTGAAGCGCCAAGGGCGAGTGTCAATCAGTGACACCTTGTCACAGAGTGGGGTGGGGTCAGCAGGGTCACTGACCCCATCCCACTCTGTGACGAGGCTGGGAATGCTGCCTTTCCTCACTGGCTGACCTGGGGTCAGCCAGTGATCGAAGACAGCAGACCCAACCCTCCTGGGACCTCTGGGGCTGAAGGTAAGTGTGTGTTTGTGTGTGTGTGAGTGATCTTTTTAAATGAATGTTTGGTGCGTGCATGTATGCTTGAATGTTGATGAGTGTTGTTATTGGATGTGCGTGCATGCATGCATGCGTGTGTGTGTGTGTGAAAATATGAGTGTGCTTCCCGCCCGCCCCCTCCCTCCTAAAACTGCCGGCCACCAATGTTCATCTTCTCAGTCAAAATGCAGCACCACATTAAGTTAGTGGCCTCCTCTTGATCTCACTTCCTTTCTAGCTGTTCTGCAATCCATTATATCTGGATCCCCATCGGATCCTCTACCTCCCCGTAAGCTCAGGCTACTGGTAACAAACTATCAAACTCTGCTACTGGAGCTTCCTAACTCCTCTTTGAGGAAAGGTTTTGTGCCCTTGAGATGAAAACATGCTATGGTTCTTCCTCTGTTGAAAAAACCTAACTTAAATTCCTCTAATTTGTCAATTTTTCAGCCAATCTCATTGCTACCTGTCTTTTCCAAAGTATTGGAAAAGCATATCAGCGCCCACCTCGCCACTTTCGTTGAGGCCCAAAACTTTTTCTATCCGTCTCAGTCCGGTTGAGGGTGGGACATAGTACTGAGTCTGCCTTGCTGGGTGTCACTGAAAATCTAAGACAACACCTGGATGATGGTGGCACAGCTGCACTCATTCTGCTGTATTTGAGTGCAGCCTTTGACACGGTATCCCACTCTGTCCTGGTGAAAACACCGGAGGCTCTCGGCCTTAAAGGTCCAGCTTTAGGATGGCTTGTTTGTTTTCTAAGAGACCATGTTTCAGGTTTTTTCAACTGATGCGAAATGTAAGCCACAGGCCCTGACATCAGGAGTTCCTCAAGGTTAAGTTCTGAGCCCATTACTATTCAACATATATGCCCGCTCCTTAGCAGACCTAATAGAGAGTTGCAGGCTCACCCTTTTTCATATCTCTGTTGTCGGCCCAGAACCATGACCTATCGATCTTGAAACTTTACTTGATGAAAATCTCGGGATGGATGAATCAAAAACTCCCTCAAGCTCAATGGGGATAAGACTGAGGTCATGGTTCTGGGTAAGAACGCCGCTTTCTGGGGCCCTTGACATTGGCTGGCTTCTTTAGGAACCTTGCCTACTCTGGCCCAAAAGGTGAACAATCTGGGCTTCCTTATTGATGATGAATTGACCTTGAAACTGCAGGTGACGAAATTAACTGCCACCTGTTTTACTATTCTTAAATGGCTAAAAAACATAACCTGGTTAATTCCTTTTGCAGCTCAAAGGACTGTAATCCAAGCTCTAATTTTAGCTAGACTGGATTACAGAAATGTGTTTTATCTGGGGGCTGATAAGACAACAATTCACTGCTTACAGATAGTTCAGAATGCTGCTGCCAGAATGGCCTTTCACCTACCCAAATCTGCCTCAGTTTCTCACCTGCTACAGGAACTACATAGACTCAAGATCTCTAAGTGCTTTGAGTTCAAGGCACTCTGCTACATGTTTAAGGCTAAACAGGGAGTAGGACCAACTTACATTCAGGAACTGGTGAGGCCCTACCAGCCCACACGTTCCCTCAGACCTTCAAACCAATCTCTGTTTACAGTACTGAGATTTTGTCTTTCTCGTGTGAAAGGACATTCTCTCTCTTACTGAGGCCCCAAGCTTTGGAACACTCTGCCAGAAGATCTAAGGGGCTGTAATTCGCTAATGACTTTCTGCAAAGACCTGAAGACCTGGCTTTTCTAAATTAACTGATTTGTATACCCACCCTGTGCCAGTAAACCCTTTTGGATTGCTGCAGGCATTATAAAACTCATAAATAAATGCAAATAAATAAAAATGGTCCCTTGAAGGTTGTTCTTTTGATCCTTAATCTCATCAGAATGCATGGGTTGAAGATATTGTAGAGTGCCTTAAAAGAAAATGTTTCATCCTGTTATTTTATTATGGTTTCTAGCTAACCCATGGTTCAGAGCCTGAACCTCCTGTCTTTATTTGTAAAATAATTGAGTTGATTTTTGTGGGAATACTTGAAAATGTATCCTCTGTTCTTCAGCAATGAATCAGGCATCAAGCCCCACAAGGGTATGAAGAATACTACTTTGGATGTCCGAGAGCAATATCTTGTAGGATGCAAATGCCTTGATCATGGGCTTCTTCTCTATTGTTTGAAACATGTTCTGGAAGTGAATAGCAGGTCCTGAAATTGGTAACAGTCTTTTCTCCCTAATCATCAACAAGTTAATTTAGGCTAATTGTTTCAAAATATTACATCTTCTTAAAGTTACTTGTTCACTAAAAATATCAAAAATCTACTTTCACCACTGAATTAAATTTTAGAATCTAATTGAAAAGTAAATTTTAATCACTTCACTTGGTTTTTCGCAGGCAGATATAAAATAATTATTCTATGTTTATCTATGTCTGTTCAACATATATGTAGCTTTACTCAAACAGAAAAAACTGTTTTTGGGTAGTTGTTCGCTGTGAGCGTCTACTATTCTCAATAAGTAATCTGGCACATTTTTATATATTAACCACCAATTCATGTGGGCATACAAGTCATACTTTAGAGAAGACTTTATATAATATATAAGATTAAGCTTTCCTACATGGCAAAAGCATTTCCCTGCTTGTGTCATTGTAACAGTTTTAAACTGCAGCCCAGTTAGAATTCAATGGTGTCAGGGTTTTGCTACATATATTGGTATTGGAAATACATATGCAGACCACATCTAACATTTACCTACCACAGCCCGGTGCAATTTCTGTGCTATCATACAATGGCTTTACTAGAAAGTTAAGTACATCAATTGGGTGAAAATAATTTTAAAGTACTATTTTAGGGGAAGAGCATACACATGGTGAAATCTGAGTGCAACATCACTGAGCCCAAATGCCAGGAAATTATGGTCCAGGCAAAAAATCCCAGGAGACCATGCACAAAAGGCAGATTTCTTATAATTACAATTGTCCATTTTCACCACTGAACTTGCTAGGAAGTGCCAGTATATCCAGAATCCTTATCCCCAATCATATAAGAGCTCAGTGTACCAATTTGTAGCCATCACTAGGAGGCTGAATCCTGCTATTGAGAGCCGTTAGTAAAATACTGATACTCTGCATATTAGTAAGGGATCTGCGATACAGTAATCCATTTTATGTCAAAAGTCGGCTGCAGTAACAGGTTTAATCTCTTCCTGGTACCATGAGGATATACAACATGTGGCTGGCAGGTGTTTTAAGAAGCATGCCTTATGAAAGGCTAAGGCAGGCCTTGCAGTATGCGAACAAACTGTCAACTCACGCTCTTCAGGATGTTCAATGATGCTTGACTTGGCCTTGATACGGTTTTCATAGAGCATTGGATGTCCAGAGAATGAATGAGCATTATATTCAAAATGTGAAGACATAGGACCAGATGTTGTAAACAAAATCAGAAATGTAGACCTGTAGGCTTATGTGTGCATTTGCAACCATCATGGAATTTACAGAACAAGCATTGGCTAGGCTAATAGGTCTCATCTATGCGATTGTGTTTTAGCCATGTTCTACACTACCAGTTTGGCTGCTGTTAAGCATGGTTAAAAGTTAGTGGTGCGTGGAGTGGGTTGGGGTGGGGTGGGGTAGATTGGAGTGTGGTAGTCTGGCATAGAGTAGAATAGGGTAGATTGGGGTAAAGTAGAGTGGGGTAGATTGGCGTAGAGTGGAGTGGGAGTAGAGTGGGGTCGAATGGAGTGGATGGATTGGGGTAGATTGGAATGCAGGAACTGGGTAGATTAGCATGGTAGATTGAAGTGGGGTAAATTGAATCGGGTAGATTGGGGTGTAGTGGGGTAGATTGGGGTGGACTGGAGTGGAGTAGATTGTAGTGGAATGGGGTAGATTGGACTGGGAAATATTGGGGTAGGTTGGAGTGGGGTAGGTTTACAAGAGTGGAGTGCAGTGGATTGGGGTAGATTACAGCGGGGTAGATTGAAGTGGACTGGGGTAAATTGGAGTGGGCTAGATTGGAGTGGAGTGGGGTAAATTAGGGTGGAGTGGATTTGGAAAGAGTGTTGTGGGATAGATTAGGATGGGGTGCGGTAGACTGGTGTAGGTTAGATTAGATTGGGGTAGATTGGGTGTGGGTTGTGTAGACTGGAGTGAAGTAGACTAGAGTGGAGTACACTGGGGTAGAAGTGGGGCAGATTTGAGTAGGGTAGTTTGGGGTGGAGTGGGGTAAGGTAGACTGGAGTGGGGTGGGTGGATTTGGGTGAAGTGGGTGAGATTGGACTATAGTGGAGTAGAGTGAAGTGGAGTGGAGTAGATTGGGTAGAGTGCAATGGAGTGTGGTAGATTGGGGTACAGTGGAGTGGGGTAGATTGGATTGAACGGAGAGGGGTAGTTTGGGGTAGAGTGGAGTGGGGTAGATTGGAGTGGAGTGGGGTGGAGTGTAGTTGGACAGGTTCCTTCGAGACCGCCACCTTCCCGGAGAACTGGAAACACGCCGAGATCAACACCCACCTCAAGAAACCCAAGGCAGACCCAAAGGACCTCAAGATCTTCCAGCCCATCTCCCTGCTCTCCTTCCCGGCAAAAGTCATAGAGAAAATTTTCAACAAACAACTGACCTGTTTCCTCGTGGAAAACAACACTCTGGACCCGTCCCAATCCGGATTCCGCAGCAACCACAGCACGGAAACCCCCTTCATCACCGCCACCGACGATATCAGGACCATACTAGACAATGGCAAAACCGCGGCCCTCATCATCCTAGACCTCTTAGCCGCGTTCGACACCGTCTGCCACCACACCCTACGCACACGCCTCAATGATGCAGAGAACTGTGACAGAGCCCTGGACTGGATCACCTCCTTCCTTACCAGCAGAACTCAGAGAGTCTGCCTACTACCGGGAATCTGCATCGGTTGCAATTTTACAGGAGTACTCCTGTTATTTTGGGTTGCAACCTACTAGACAGTGCAGCTGTCTGGTTTGCTAAAGACATCTTGGGAACTTTCAGAAAGTTGACGTAGGAATGCATTCCGCTCGGTGATTACCATTGGCTTTGTGGTTTGCAACTCACACTTTCTGGCTTTCTGTTTGCTGGCTGTATTTGCTTTAGGCTCTCCTGGTTCAGTTCTTCCCTCCCTTTGCCTAAACCATGTTTACTGTTTTTTTCCACAGGCTCGCTTTATGTAAACAGGCCTTTAACTATTATTCTTATCTTGTCACATTTGCTTTGCATTCAAATACAAATGTCAGACTCTCTCTTCGAGGGAGCTTGGTATTTAGTTCTCTGACTTCAAAGTGGGAGAATGTATGTGATAAGTGTGATGGGTACCCATGTAAGATGAGAAGGGATGTACTGTGCTGATGTTTGAGAATATATCAGAATTGGTAGACATGAAGCACATTTTCTTTGTAATTCTGAAGTGTGGTGGAAACAAATATTTGAATACGATCAAAACACATCAATACAGTGATGACACTTGTACACATTACTGTTTATGTACAGTAAAACTGTATTTCAGTGCAAATATAATGGTCATTTCAATTGAAGTGTTTCTGGAATGGCAGTGCCCTACCACACCATGCATACTGCACACTACCCCACTCCACTTGGTCTAACCCAATCAACCCAAACCCACTCCACCCCAGTGTACTGCACTCTACTCAAATCTACATCACTCTGCTCCTGTCTACCCCAGTCTACCCCACTCCGCTCCAATCTACCCCAAATCCACCTCAATCCAACGACTCCACTCCAGTCTACTCCAATACACTCCAGTCTACCCCACTGCATTTCCATTTACCCCACCCTATTCCAAACTCCACTACGATCTATCCACCTCCTCTCCACTCTATTCTACCCCACTCTACTCCAATCTACCCTACTCCCTCACCATAGACCCCACGTCAATCTACCACAATTTACCACATGGCAATCTATCACAATCTATTCCACTCCACTCCACCACATTCCACTCTACCCAAATGTACCCCACTCCAATTCACTCAAATCTAAACCACTCCACTCCACCCCAATCCACCCCGCTCCAATCTTCCCCATCCAACTTTACCCCAATCTACGTCACTCAAATCTATCCCACGCCATTCTTATTTACTATACTCTAATCCACCCAATCTACTCCACTGTACACCACCCTTATCTTCACCACTCCACTCCAGTGTACCCCATTCCACTTCACTCTTCCCAATCTATTTCCTTCCTTCTCCACTCCAAACTATCCAGCTCCTCTCCACCCCAGTCTGCGCCACTCCAAGCTACCCACTCCAATCCACCCAATCTATTCCCCTCCACTCTACCCCAATCTACCACACTCCATTCTATTCCACTCTACCCCACTCCACTTCACTCTAATCTACCACGTCACTCAAATCTACCCCACTCCAATCCAATATAACCCACTCCACCCCAATTTACCCCACTCCAATCTATCCTACCCCATTCCACCCCAAACTAGCCAACTCCAATCTACCCCATCCAATCCACCCCATCCCAATCTACCCCAATATACCCCACTCCAAACTATCCCACTCCTATTGATTTCACTCCAGTCTACCACATTCACTCCATTCTACCTCAGTTCACTCAAATATACCCCACGATAATGCACCCAATTTATCCCACTCCAATCTACCCCACCCCAATCTACCCCAGTTTACCTTAATCTACACCATTCCACTCCAATCTACTCCGCTCCACTCCGGCCTACCCCACTCCACTGCAGTCTACCTCACTCCATTCCACTCTACTCCCCTTCACTCAAATCTACCCCTCTCCACTCCAATCTATCCCACTCCAGTCTACCCCACTCCACTCCAATCTACCCCTATCCACTGTACTCCACTCGTCCCCAATCTACCCCACTCCGCTCCAATCTACCCCAATATATCCGACTTCATTCTACCTCAATCTACCCTACTCCGATGTACCCCACTCCAATCACCCCCACTCCACTCGAGTCTACCCCACCTCACTCCTATCTATCTCTCTCCACCTCAGTCTACTGCACTCCACCCAATCTACTCCACCCCAATCTACCCCCAATTCAATCTACCCCACTCCCCATTCAAATTACCCCACTCCAATCTACTCCACTCTACCTCAATCTACCCCACTATACCTTAATCTACCCCAGTCTACCCCACTGTACCTCAAATTACCCCACTCCAATCTTCTCCACACCACTCCAATCTACCCAACTCCCCTAGTCTATCCCACTCCACTCTACCACACGTCACTATACCCAAATCTAACCCTCTCCAATTCACTCCAGTCACTCTACCCCAATCTACCACACTCCCCTCAAATCTACCCCACTTCAGTCCAATCCGACCCAGTTCATCCCACTCCTCCCAAATCAACCCTAATCCAATCTACCCCGCCCCAATCTACTCCACTCCAATCTGCTCTACTCCATTTTACCCCACTTCACCCCACTCCACCTCACCCTTCTGCAATCTACATCACTCCAATCTATCCCCACCCCATTCTACCACACTCCAATCTACCACACTCCACCCCAGTCTTCCCCACTCCATTCATCCCTCTTCAATATACCCCACTCCATTCCGATCTACCCTACTGTAATCCACCCAATTTACCCCCCTCCACCCTGATCTACCCGACTACACTCCACTCTTCCCCAATCTATATTACTCCACTCCAATCTCGACCCGACTCCAACCTGTCAATCAATCAGACCATTTGTAAAGTGCACTACTCACCCGCGAGGGTCTCAAGGCACTGATGGGGGGGCTGCTACTGCTCGAACAGCCATGTCTTGAGGTGTCTCCTGAAGGTAAGTAGGTCCTGTGTCTGTCGCAGGCGGGTGGGAAGAGTGTTTCACGTCTTGGCGGTGAGGTGCGAGAACGATCTGCCACCGGTGGTCGTTCTGTGGATGCGTGGGACGGTGGCAAGGGCAAGGTCTGCGGAGCAAAGTCTTCAGGTCAGGGTGTATAAGGAGAGCCATCTGTTGAGGTATTCTGGTCTGGTGTTGTGCAGTGCCTTGTGAGCGTGGGCGAGGAGTTTGAACGTGATTCTCTTGTTGACAGGGAGCCAGTGTAGGTCTCTCAGGTGGGCTGTGATGTGGCAGTGGCGGGGGATGTCCAGGATGAGACGTGCAGAGGTGTTATGTATGCATTGCAGACTTTTCTGGAGCTTGGCCGTGGTTCCTGCGTAGAGGGCATTGCCGTAGTCCAGTTTGCTGCTTACAAGGGCTTGGGTGACCATTCTGGTTTCAGTGGGGATTCATTTGTAGATCTTCCGAAGCATGCAGAGGGTGTTGAAGTAGGAGGAAGATATGGCATTGACTTGCTGGGTCTTTGATAGTGATGAGTCCCAGGTGAAGGTGTCCCAAGGTGAAACCTTCCCCTTTGTAGGTGGGATATCAACCCAATATGAGGGATGTGACTGCAATTGTCGCCATAAACTATTGATACATTCCTTGCTGAATCAGAAGTAGGAGGGGGTTCCCCTATCACAACCCATGCTATTTGGAATTTGGAAAGGATCGCAAAAGCCCTTTTACGATTCAGAAATAACTTTCCGACTCATCAAAGGGCTTTTGTACATTACGAAAAGCCCTTTTGAATTTACAAAATCTATGATTTTTTCAATCGTCGGGTTTGCGACCTCAAAAAGTGCTTTGTACATCTTGCCCCTTTTTTGCTTGTGACTAAGTGGAAAACATTTAGATAACAGTGATATCAAGTAAATAAATATTACAAATTAAGCTCTGTCCCACTTAACATGAACGTTTTGTAAATTTCACTGTAGACAAATGCCACATAATATGTGGTTGAAACTAATCATAAAATTGGGGATATAAATAATTTGCTGTGTAGTCAATGTAGAACGTTGGTGGGAAATGTGAGTTATGACATGCCAAGTCAGCTACTAGAAAATCCCCATTCACTTTTTTCTTGCCAAGTTCCTTGATCTACAAGAAAGATGGCTTTATGATTGCTGCCTTTAGATCATTGGGATCCGTGTCAATCCTCCATTTCAATGTTCTTATATGGATGTTTTCACTGAAATATTAACAGATTCCTATGAGTGCTTTCTGTTCCTAAGTGTGGAAAGGTACAAGCCCATAGTAAGTCCTGTATCCAACATGATTTTTGGTGTTGTAGCCTCAGTTGTAGTCTGAGAGATTGATCTGGTAGATGTTTATTTAAGGAATTTCAGCAAAAGGTGTCTAAGGAGGCTTCTCTGGCCCTGAATTGCTTATGCTGGTTTAATCATCTGTTGGAAGTCTGTGGGTAACTCCAAAGTGAAGCGTGTTTATCCATGAAATTATTACAGTCATCTCTTTTGGCATACAGGGTTAGTATTAGAATGATTGTCAAACTTTATGTAGGGGGAGGACAAACTATTCAACTAAACCGGGGATGATCACACCTTTTGATGCAGAAGCCCTGCGCCTATAATTCGTTCATACTCAATCCAAATTTCCAGCAACTCTTCCAAAGCACTTGATCCAAAATTTCCAGCATCTCTTGCGAAGCAGGAAGTGATGTCAACAGCTGCTCTTTGCCTCTTAGAGACGGATTTGCGATTGTGTGTAAAGCCTTGCTTGTGCATTGATTGCAATTATAAGGTGATTACCTCCTGTGGTTTAACGGGGATGAAAACACCCAGTAATTACCAGGACATGATTATTTTAGTGCTTTAAACACCAAAATCTGCATGTTATTCCCCATTACTAAGAAAAAGCTTGTTCCTCATTTTAACCAAATGAGCGTTTTTTGTACATGTAGATTTTGCATTACACAAAAAATAGACTCATGACACCAGCTGATGTAAACAACGCCTCTATAAAATATAGAAGGAAGACACGCTATAACCAGGGCCACTTGAGTTATGTGATTCTTCAGTCGTGGTGTTTTTAACATAATTATGAATTTGCTACATGATCCATACTCTGCTGTATAAGCTGCAGATTTTATCAGAAGAAAATATTTCTGGCTCAACAGGACCAAAAAAATACTAAAAACACAGCACCACGTGTTGCCGCACAGTGGACAGCCCTTTGCAAAGGTTGGCTGGTCACCTTTCAGTTGCCTGTTGCTGTATTTGGTTGTTAAACTGGTATAAATGAGGTGAAACCTTGTCCAGAAAGGATTAACGTGTACAAATGACAAAATAATTAAGTAATACTAGCAAAAAATGTGTCTCATTAGGCCACATAATTAGCTTTTTTTTTAGTCTGCCCAAAAGCTTATTTTGCTCTCCTCCCCCCGGTGTTTAATTCCAATAACCCTGGCTATAACGGAAAGACTAAGCTGTCACTGCCTCAAATGTGCAGCACAATTTAATCATTACTTTGTATCCCTGAAAAAAAAAATGAAAAAAACATTTGAACTTTTTAAAACAAAAAATAGGTACATGAATAGGTCTTTAGTATCTTCTCCTTTTTGTGTATTTCAATCTCCCTATCTGCGCCGTTTTCACCTACTCTCATTTTGCTAGCCCTATCCAGGGGTGGCTCCTTCGCAGTGGTGAAGGAGCATCGCCCCCCTGTCTAAGAGCTAGCAGTGAAAATACAACAATTTTATATTATCATTTTTTTTCCAGCTGCTGACTCAGCCAGCAGGGAGGGTGGGCTGGTCCATGGGAGAGGGGAGGAGGAGGAGTGGAGTCAGTGCGCTAAGTGTGCATGTCAGTTTGGCCAGCCGTCTCAGGCCGGCCAATCTGACATGCGCCCTTAGGTTTCTCCAACCCGGGTGTGTTTCACAGCCGTGTTGGAGAAACTGCACAGGCTCCCATGCAGTGTCTGTGCTGCTGCTCAGACCAATCCTAGTGCTGCTCTCATGCTAGGCACAGCATAAGAGCAGTGCCAGGATTGCATGGGGAGCCTGTGCTGGAGTCCCAGGGACTGCTGGGACACCAGGAGAGAAGAGCAGCAATGCAGCACGCATTGTCGTGGGAAAGGTAATGTTTTTAAATATATATATATATATATTTTCCCTGGTCCCATCCCACCTCTCCTCTTGAGGTTTGCAGCCGCCACCGCTGCCCCTATCACAGATGGTCCTGATTTTTTTTTTTCATCAACTCAGTTCATTAACAGTCACATATGAGGGTCCTGATTTTGGACATTGTTAGGTTTTTATATTTTTCCCTGTGTCCCTCTCTTTGGCAAACCCCCTGACTACTTCACTTCATCATACAGCATCACATAAAGTATCGAATCACCTCACAAGATATTACATTGCATCATATCGAACAACGTCACATCATAGCTCCTTAAATCGCATTCCGCCATAACACCTCATATCACATAATTATTCATGGACAGGTCAGTGAACAAACTGCTGGTGTGATGTGCCCAAGATCAGCTTTGCAGCTGGATCTGTAATATCTTTAGAGCTTAGATGTCAATCACGCCAACCCCGATATAGAGCATGGTGCAGTAGTAGACAATGGAGAATGTAAGGAGGTGATTGGTTTCCATAAGTTGCTTGGGTGGTAGCAGAGGGTGTCATGTGTTGAGTGGTGTGGGTGAGATAAAACAGGGCTCAATTACTTTCTATATGAGATGTGAAGCGAAGTTTGGTTCTGAAGAGGACCCCAGGTGTTATCCGCAAAGTCCTGCCTGTTGTTCTTGAAAAAAATGGGCCTCATTTACGAGCAAGTGACGCTGCACCAAAATTGGCAGCCACGCACTGCGTCACTTCAGAAACGCAGAGATGCACCATATTTACAAAAATATGGCGCACTCTTGTGTTTTCCCTAGCGCTGGCACTAAATTTAGCTGCCGACCGCCAACACTAGCACCCTTGCATCATAGTGCTCATAAGTAACAGTGTATAGAAAAGGTGACCAGCACAGGTGTGCTCTTCACTAAAGAAGCTACTGCATGCAAGTAACAATCTATGCCCAGGCGATAGCAATAGCGACAGCTGTGCCCTTAGCTTGTGAAGCTACTACGTCCCACCAAGTAACGGCGTATGGCAAAGGGAACCTGTGCTCTTCCTTAAAGAAGATACTACTCATAAGTAACATTGTATAGAAAAGGTGATTGGCCCAGGTGTGCTCTACCTTATAGAAGCTACTACACACATTCAAGTAACAACCCAACACTAAGACAGTCACCACAGCTGTACTATTCACTAATTAAGCTACTACCTCCCACTAAGTAACAGTGTATGGGAAAGGAAATCATGTGCTCCTCACTAAAGAAGATACTACAAGTATGTAACTGTCTATGGCAAAGGTGATTACCCCAGGTGTGTACTTAGCTAATGAGGCTACTACACACAAAGTAACCGTCTGTAACAAAGATGATCGACCCAAAGTGCTCTTAACGTTTGAAGCTACTATGCACAAGTAAGATACAGACTGTGGCATAGGCGATCACCGCAGGTGTGTTCTTAACTATTGAAGTTACCAAGCACAAGTAAGTAACGGTGTGTGACAAAGGGAATCCAGTGCTTGTTACTAAGGAAGATACTACTCATAAGTAACAGTGTATAGAAAAGGTGATCAGCACAGGTGTGCTCTTCACTAAAGAAGCTACTGCATGCAAGTAACAATCAATGCCTGGGCGATAGCGATAGCAACAGCTGTTCCCTTAGCTAGTGAAGCTACTACGTCCAACCAAGTAACTGAGTATTGCGAAGGACACCTATCCTCTTCCTTAAAGAAGATACTAATCACAAGTAACAGTGTGTAGCAAAGGGTAATATTCACTAAAGAAACTACTAAACACAAGTAAGTAACAATCTATTGCAAAGGTGATAACCCCAGGTGCGTTCTTCAGTAATGAGGCTACTACAGATACATAAGTAGCAGTCTTTAGCAAAGGTTATTGCCCCAGAAGTGCTCTTAACTATTGAAGTTACTATGCACAAGTAAGTAATGGTGTATGTCAAGGAGAATCCAGTTAAGAGCACAGCTGTGTCAATCACCTTAGCCATAGATTGTTACTTGTGTGTACTAGCTTCTATAATGTAGAGCACACCTTTACCAATCACCTTTTCTATGCACTTATTTGTGAGTAGTATCTTTTTAGAGTGCTGCTCACTTATGTGTAGTAGCTTCTTTGGTGAAGAGCAGAGGACTGCTTTTGCCATACACTGTTACTTACATTTGCGTAGTAGCTTTATTAGTGAGGAGCACAGCTGCAGCAGTTGCCCTTGCCACAAGCTGTTACTTGCTGGTGCTTAGTGGCTTAATTAGGAAAGAGTACAGAAGGGTTATTGTGTTTGAGAGGACTTTACTTGTGCTTAGTATGCTATTTAGTACATTGCTGTGGAGGTGCTCCCAATGCCAAGCCCTGCATGCCTTACCAATGCATGGACACCCCTCACAGCCCTGCATGGACACTCATCACTAAAGCATGCACAGCATAGAGAACGTAACAATCCCACCATACACCAACATACACAAGTAAAAGCTGGCAGGGCTACTCCAACCATAGAGGGGAAGCCAGGGATGTTCAATATGTCATACACATTAACCATAACACATCATTTCCATCCCCACAGGTACCCCAGCCAATGTCACAGGAGAGGAGGTGCCAGCACTGTCTAGTCCCCCAACTGAAGAGGCCCACAGTGATGACAGTAACTCTTGTTTTCAGGATCTGGACGATCTACCTGGCCTGTCAGGGACCACTGGACAGCCGGTTACCCAAGCCCAGTCACAGACCACCACAGAGCCTCCCCCATCACCACAGCACCCACCCAGCGTACCCAAACCTCTGTCCCCAGGACACGTCAATCAGCAGTATGCCGACCTGTACAGTGACCCCAGGACACACCTCACACACAAGACTATCAGGGACCTGGGGTCAGTGGCAGTGGGCACATGGTTCAGGGGACAGAGCCACAAGCCAACAGGGACACTGGAAGGACTGCTGTGCACCAGGGGGAGGACAGGACCAGGGAACTGACTCTCCAGGAGATGCTCTCTGAGATCCTGTGAGCTTATCAACATTCCAAGGACACCACGATGGTCCAGATCCTAGACAATGTGCAGGAGAACAGGCGGCTGCAGGAGGGATAGTATCAGGAGATCAGGGAGGACTTGCAGGCCATCAACAACACCCTGATCTCCAAAGCAGGGGTGCTGGCAGACATAGCCAACATTAGGTGGAGGCAGTGTCAAACCAGCGGGCCCCTGCCACTAGCCAGTCATCTGAACAGCATTCCACTTCCGCTGCCGCTAGTGGGCAGGAGGCCCCGCCACAGGACTCACAGGCCACCAGCACCCCTCCCCCTTCAGAAGCTGAACCACCCCGCAAACGTTCCTTGCGATCCAGACAGAGGCCAGAGACACTTGCCAAGACCCCCACCAGGAAATGAGACTCTCCTGATTGTCCCTCTTGTGTCCCCCTTGTGTCCCACTCAGTCACCCTTTCCACCTTGAACTGCCATTGCTCCCCTTCCTATATCTCCTTGGACAATGCACCTGTGCTACGAACAGACTGGAACAATACCCTGGAATTCCTCCATCATCACCCCATCCCATTACACTTACCCCTCTATATATTAGCACTACAATAAACACCTTTTGATATAAATTGATTTTGAGTATGTCATGTATTTGAAATATGTATTGCTTGAAACAGGTACAACCAGTGCAAATGAACTGTACATAGAATGAGCATAGAATCAATGACCTGTAGATGGCTGTTGTGATCACACCAGGAGTATTTGTCAAATCACCCACATCTGCAAAATGAATAGCCAGAGGTAACAGTAAGTGGGCATAGAAGTGGGAAATACCAGCATGCCAATGCCACACAGAATACAACCAAAGCCATTGAAATGTAAAGTCAATGGAAGTACTGACGGACTACAAATGTTCTGTTGTCCACATCCTCATCGTCTGCCTCCTCATCCTCACTGTCCACAAGGTCCACTGCTGCCACAGGGGCATCTCCAGTCTCCTCTTCCTGCAGAAAAGAGACATGTCGTCTGAGGGCCAGGTTGTGCAACATGCAGAATGCCACCACTATCTGGCAGACCTTCTTGGGTAAGTAGCACAGGAATCCACCTGTCAGATGGAGGCACTGGAACCTGGCCTTCAGGAGTCCAACGGTCCTTTCAATGATCCTTCTGGTTCGCCCATGTGCCTCATTATAACGTTCTTCTGCCTTGTCCTGGCATTCCTCATAGGGGTCAGCAGCCATGATGGGTTTGGGTAACCAGAGTGACCTGCAAAACTTGAGGGACAACATTTAGCCACACACTATCCTATGTGGCGAACACCATAGGCATACAACAACATATACTGAGTGGGAACCAGAGCTCACCTATTAGCCACACCCTATGCCTCTGTAGTTGGGCCCTCACATTTGGGATGCTGCTATTCCTCAGGACAAAGGCATCATGCACTGACCCTGGATACTTAGCATTGACCTGGGAGATATACTGGTCCGCAAGCACACCAGCTGCACATTCTTAGAGTGGAAACTCTTACGATTCCTGAACACCTGTTCATTCTGGCGGGGGGACAAATGCAATATGTGTTCCCTCAATCGCCCCAATTATATTGGGGATATGTCCCATTGCATAAAACCCGGCCTTCACAGTGGCCAAATCCTCACTCTGGGGGATGTAGCTGCACATGTGTTTTATCAGGGCAGACAACACTCTTGTCAGCACTATTGAGAACATTGGCTGTGACATTCCTGCTGCCAGTCCCTTGGAAAGAACCAGTTGCCAGGAAATGGAGAACTGATAGCACTTGCACAAGAGGGGGGATCCCAGTGGGATGACGGATAGCAGATATCAGGTCAGGCTCCAATTCACTGTGAATGTGACCTTGTCAAGTCTATAGGTGAGGATAATGTGCCTGTCCTCCATTGTAGCCAAGTCCACCACGGATCTGTACACGGGGGTATGTCTTCATCTCTTATTCATCCGCAGCGGTAGGTATCTAAGAGTGAGGAGGCTGTCACAACCTGAACAATGGAGCCACAACAGTAGTCCGCAATCTGTAAACATGTGTTATGGGTCACTGTAATTTGTCAAGTATGTGCTTATTTATCTTGTAATGCAGCATTATTCCATAGGCCTGACCCCCCTCGAAATGGCATCCGCCTGTCCTGTGTGGAGGGACAGGTGGAAGTGAGGTAATGCCGCTGACGTTGTGCGCCCTGGTGGGAGGCGGTTGGGAATCACAGTGCAATTCCTCATTGGTTAATATTGGGCACTATGGGGTACAGTGGCCAATGGTGATCTACACCGGCGGTGACGGTATGCACTGCCGTGGACGTGACCGCCATTTTCTATCTGATTCCGCACTTGTTTCTTGACCTTCCATAGGAGAGGACCTACACTGCATGTGCTGCTGTGACCTGTGTCTGGAACCTACCATGGCCCGTATGACTGGGGAAAGGGCCCCAGCCTTCACTTCAGAGGAATTGGAGAGACTGGTGGATGGGGTCCTACCCCAGCACGGACTGCTGTATGGGCCTCCAGACCAACAGGTGAGTACACTGTGGGCACAATGCGTGTGGCATGAATGCATGGAGATGTGTGTGAAGGCATTGTGTAAGGGGGAGGGATGTCCTCTTGGCTGGGTACACGTTGAGTGCTGCGCTATGTGTGTGTCAATAGTGATGCAAACGGGTATGGTGGGTCATTCGTGTTACAGGCTGGACTGTTTGTCTAATGGTGTTCTCCTGTTTGTATTGCCTCTGCAGGTCAGTGCCCATCAAAATAAGGGTATATGGCGTGCCATCGCTAAGGAGGTGAGGACCCTGGGGGTCTATGGTAGGCAGAGCACCCACTGTTACAAATGGTAGGAGGACCTGAGACGATGGGCACGGATGACCGCGGAGGCCCAGCTGGGGATGGCCTCACAACGAGGAAGGGGTGCCTGTCGGACCCTGACACCCCTGATGGCCCACATACTGGCGGTGGCCTATCCAGAGCTGGATGGGCGCTTGAGCGCATCACAGCAGCCACAAGGTGGTGAGTACAGTGGCCATCATTGAAGGAAATGGCTGGAGGGGTGGTATCCGGGTGGTGGGTGTGTGTCAGTGGGTGCCCCTAGGCCAGTCCAGACATAGCAGTGTAGGTCATCTGGTGGCTAAGGGTCTAAAGGGGAAATACTGCCTACCTAGCTTGTTAGCATCCACTACTGGTCAGGGCTGCGTGGGTCCCAGGTGTGCTGCAGTTGGGGGGGTGTACTCCCCCTCATGCCTTGGTGGCTAGCAATATCACTGGTAGTGCAATGCATAGTGCATAGGCCTGTTCCCTGTGTGTGAGGGTGCTGTGTACACCAACACTGGTGTTGGTGCAGTCATTGACCCAGTGTATCCTTTATCTCTCTCCTCCCCTTTTTTGTTTTGTCATCCTGTCCTTATGTGCATTAGCATCATCTGGCAGAGGAGCAGAGGCACTGGTGATGGAGGGAGCTGCATCCCACAGGACCCAGGAGGCAGAGTCCACCGACGCGGAGGGCACCAGTGGGACGGAGGGTGAGGGGAGCACTACGTCGAAGCATGGAGGGGACAATACAGACTCAGAGACCTCCTCCGATGGGAGCTCCCTGGTGGTGGCGGACACTTCTGTGACCACCCCAGCTACAGGTACAGCCGCCACCCCTGTACCAGCACTGCCTTCCCAGCAGCCTCTCAGCGAGTTGCCCATGCCCGCTCACCCAGGAGAGTGGGCATCTCCTTCACCCCAGGCACCTCAGGCCCTGCCCCAGTGAGCCCTGTTGCCCTGAGTGAGGAGGCTATTGACCTCCTGAGATCCATCTCTGTAGGGCAATCAACCATTGTGAATGCCATCCAGGGGCTGGCAGCCCAGATGCAGCAATCTAATGCATTCCTAGAGGGCATTCACAATGGATTGGCGGCCCAACAGAGATCAATCCAGGCTGTGGCCTCCTCTCTGATGGCAGCCATTGTCACTGTTTCTACCGTCCACCCTCCAACATCCACTTCCCAGTCCCATTCTCCTCAACCCCAACCCATCCCAAACACACAGCCAGACGAGCATGCACACAAGGCAACACCCAAGAGTGTCACAGGCAAACACAAGCACCACACTTCATCCCACAGGCACTCACACAAACACCATTCAGTTGCAAACACAACAACATCCACTATTTGCACTGTCTCCCCCTCCTCCTCCACCTCCCTCCCAGTTATGTCCACACTCACACTTGCATGCACTACATAATCATCCACTACCTGCATCCTCACCACACCAAGCAGAACACACATCTCACTGGCAGACACCTCCACAACATCCATGCACACGTCCCCTGTGTCCTCTCCCACTGTGTCTGTCCCTCCTCCTAAAGTACACAAACGCAAGCACTCAGTCACCCAACAGCCATCCACCTCACCACAGCATACAAACCATGCACCTGCACCCAAATCCAGCAAACACCTCCAACAACCACTCCCTCATCCTCTACTCCCATTACTCCTCCCTCTTCCCACCCAAATGTCCCTAAAAAGCTTTTCCTTTGCTCGATTGACCTCTTCCCTACCCCTCCCCCCCTGTCCTGCACGTATTGCCAGGGTATCAAGGACCCAGCTAAGCACCTCAACCAAACAGTCCACAGGCCCAGTTTCAGCAGCACATACTCGTGGTGGAAAGTATTCCAGGCCATAAATACTGAAGGGGAAGGAGCCTGCACCAGCCAGCAAGAAGGGGAAGGAGCCTGCACCAGCCAGCAAGAATGGGAAGGGGAAGGAGTCTGCACCAGCCAGCAAGAAGGGAAAGGAGCTTGCACCAGCCAGCAAGAAGGGGAAGGAACCTGCACCAGCAGCTGTCACAGAGCCCCCATCGCCAGCAGTGGTTGTGCAGCCGTCAGAGAATGCAGGGGCTGAGCAGGAGCCTCCCCCAACCACCACCACAGTGCAGCCATCGGAGAGTGCAGGGGCTGAGCAGGAGCCTTCCCTGACCACCACCACCACAGTACAGCCATCGGAGGGTGGAGGGGCTGAGCTGAAGCCTCCCACGACCACCACCACAGTGTAGCCATCGGAGGGTGCAGGGGCTGAGCTGAAGCCTCCCACAACCACCACCACAGTGCAGCCATCGGAGGGTGCAGGGGCTCAGCAGCAGCCTCCCACGACTACCACCACAGTGCAACCATCGGAGGGTGCAGGGGCTGAGCTGGAGCCTCCCACAACCACCGCCACAGTGTAGCCATCACTACCGGCGGATGCCATATGATCCAGCCTTTATGGGCTGCTGTGTGGCCTGCCACCACCAGAACCAGTGGGAAAGACACCCACTCCAGAGACTGTGGCCCATCACTCCCCAGGACCAAGCACAGGGCATGTTGCCCCTCCAGAACCAGTGGGAAAGACACCCACTCCAGAGACTGTGGCCCATCACTCCCCAGGTCCAATCACAGGCCATGTTGCCTCCTCCAGAACCAGTGGGAAAGACACCCACTCCAGAGACTGTGGCCCATCACTCCCCAGGACCAAGCACAGGGCATGTTGCCCCCTCCAGAACCAGAGGGAAAGACACCCACTCCAGTGACTGTGGCCCATCACTCCCCAGGACCAAGCTCAGGGCATGTTGCCTTCTCCAAAATCAGTGGGAAAGACACCCACTTGAGAGACTGTGGTCATGCACTCCCCAGGACAAAGCAATGGGCACGTTGCCCCCTCCAGAACCAGTGGTCTTGTTTCTGCATCCGGCTGAGGGGCCCTTCCTCCCCCTGAGGTACCTGCCTATTTGCCAAATTATGCCTCTGCAGTGTTCTCACCGTATTGGTGCAGGGATCGAGTGGGGCCTTGGACTTTGCCATGTGGCCCCTGTGGACTGGGCAGTGTCCCTTTTTTGTACATTTTTACATATCTGTTGCATTGCCACATCGACTTATTATTTTTGATGTTGATCTTATTACAGTCACTTTAGTCAATTCCTGTTGTCCTTACATTTATTCAGCCAATTTTCAGGGATAAATTGTTTTCTTGTGCAGTTGGTTGTGTGTATGGTGTGTGTGTGTGTGTGGGGTGTGTGTTGTGCGTGTGTGTGTCACTGTCGTTTCCCCCCCGCCCTTGTGTGCTAGGCGGCTGTACTCACTGTCGTCGTCTTCGCCGGCGTTGGTGTTCGTGGTGGAGCATGACGTAGAAGGTCATCGGAAAGACTTGCAGTTCAGGTTCCATGGCGGCGTGGTTCTTCCCTGTGTCTCCAATGGTGAGTCCTTTGACTTCTGTGCTCTGTTTCTGCCAGGCTTTTGATGGCATTGGTACCGCCCCGGAAAAGGTGGTGGTTTCCTGTATCATAATATGGTGGGCGGAACTTTGTCTTCTGTCTGGCTGTAGGCGGCTACCACCCTGGTGGCTGTTGTTTCCGCCCTGGCGGTCGGTGTGGTACATTGGCTGTCTTTCGGAGATATCACCGCAGTGGCCAGCCTGTTGGCGGTATTACTGCCACCTTATCACCAACTGCCAAGGTCATAATGAGGGCCTAAGTGTCTACATATATGTAAGAAAAAGAGGGAAAATGGCTTCACAAATGATCCCACCTCCTTCAATTTTCTTACAAGATCCAGGAGAGCTATGTATGGTTTGGGAAGATTGGAAGGAAGCTTATGAAACCTATTTGGATGCCATAGGAGGGAAAACATGTGTAGAAAAAAGGAAATTAGCTATTCTCAAACATTGCCTTGGTGTGGAAGGGGCAAAAGTTTTAAAAACTCTGCCTACACATAATATAAGGGAAGGGGTGGAGATTCTGATCAAGAAGGAGAGGACGTATATGAATATGCTATGAAAGCACTAGAGGAGCACTATGGGGAAAAAAATCAACATTGTAGTGGAGAGACATGCATTTTTTTTGTGTACTCATTAGCAAGGTGAGACAATAGACCAATATATTCCTGTGTTAAGATGATTGGCTATAACATGCAAATTTAAAGATATAAATGATGAAATTATTAGAGATCAATTTATAAACAGAGTAAAAGATACAAAATGACAGGAAAAATTGCTGAGTTTAAGAAAACCCACGTTGGACAAGACCATCGATGTAGCCAAACTCATGGAGACTACATCTCAGTATGTCAAAGAATTGAACAGCATGGAGTCTGGAAGTAAGGAGCATGACATAGTAAATGATGTGAAATTTAGCAGGAGAAGTGCAAATAAATTTGGGGAAGAAAATAGAAGAAAAGCAGCGTTGGGAGAAGAATTTGGGGAAAGGAAGGAATGTTTCAGATGTGGTAGTATTGAACATTTAGCTGAAGCAAGAAATTGTCCAGCTTTTAATAGCAAATGTTTTAAATGCGGGAAAGTAAGACATTTTGCAAGGGTATGTAGGATGTCAAATGGTAACAGATTCAGGACGTCAGTGAATATAGTAGAAGGTTGTGATGCAAAATGTAAAGCAAGTGACTTAAGTACAAATGAGGAAGATGAACTGGAAGGTTTGGTGGTCGAAGAAGAAAAGACACTGGGGTGTACCCAACGTGATGAGAAAGGTGATGAGTAAAACCCACCAAATTGTGTTATTGAAGTGAATGGGAAACAAGTACAAATATGGGCAGACTCATGTCCACCTTTTACTTTGATAGACAAGCAAGTGTGGGAAAATGTAAAGAGCAATACACTTACTCAAACAGAAACTTCCAATATTAGGATATTTCCAAGCAGACAGTGAATTCCAAAACAGAAAAGCTTGTGGGAAAATATGTGTGGTGCAACAAGGGGGGTCATTACTTGGATGGAAAGAACAACGTGCTGAGGGGATTGTGTTAAGTCCTCATCATCCCAAACAAGTATATTGATGGAGTTGAACGGTGAAAACGGATAAATGAAATGCTTGCTAGTGTTAGAGGGGGAACATTTTTCACCACATTAGATTTATCTAATGCTCATCATAAGATATGTTTCTTGAAGAACTCTTGACGTTTAATATCTTTCATTACAACTGAAGTTCCAATTTGTAAAAATGCCTTTCGGACTGTCTTCAGCAGCTGCTGTATTGCAGAGGATGATGCAAAAAGTTTTGAGCAATATCACTAATACATTAGCGTTTCAGGATGATGTATTAATATGGGGAGAAAACAAGCAAATACATGATGAAGTGTTAAATGAAGTGTTGAAAAGAATGGAAAAAGCAGGACTTACCATCAGTAAAAACAAAGGTAACTTTTGTGTAAAGGAAGTAGAGTTTTAGTGCATACGTTGAACCAGGAAGGAATAAAACCAAAGTTAAAACTAATAGATGCAATAGCAAAAGCTCCCGCTACACAAAATAAGGAACAACTAAAATCGTTTCTTGGCTTAGCGGAGTATTACACTAAATTTGTAGATCATTTTGCAGACAAGGTACATGTTCTGAGAGAGTTAATGAAAAAAGGTAGAAAATTTGAGTGGCCCGAGAGTTGCCAAAAGGCATTTGAATCAGTTAAACAAGCTATAATAAGGGCAATAACAATGAAACCTTATGATCCAGGTGACAAAACCACAATAGTGGCAGATACAAGTAATTATGGCTTGGGAGCAACATTATTGCAGCAGCACGAAGGCAAAGAAAGAGTGGTGGCTCTTGCATCACGGACGTTAAAGGGAGCTGAAAAAATATATTCCACAATTGACAAGGAGGCAGTGGTATGGTGGTGGGGGGGTGCAACATTGTTGCATATTTGTTTGGGGAATAGAATTTGAACTCCGTACGGATCATAAACCATTGATAGATATATTCACTACTAATGGGGCTAGCAAGGGTACTCCCTAAATTGCCAAATAGTTATTTATGCTTCAGGAATACACCTTTAAAATTAAATATGTGCCAAGGATAAAATATATTAATGAGGACTGATTGTCAAGACTACCGTTACATGATGGGGAAATGTTTGATAAGGATGAGTGGATGGTAGCAGAGATATCTGATATGTATGGAGCCATAGATAAGGATGAGTGAAAAGTTGCAGTACAATCAGATCCAGAGTTGGGAAAGTTAATAAAGGTGTTATTAGAAGTAACAAAATGGAATTTAGATGTAAAATTAAAAAAATTCAAAAATGTATAGGTGGAATGGAGTAGTGAGAAGAGGTGACAAATTGGTTGTGCCGGTGAGTTTGAGACAAAGATTTTTAAATTTACTACATGAAGGTCATGGTGGCATGTCTGCCATGAAAAGGAATACGTGCACATTTTTGGTGGCCAGGAATGGATAGACATATAGAAAGATGCGTGAGGGAATGTGTTACATGCATGTGTAGTGATAAATCACATGTACCGTGAGAATCACCTATAAACCTTTGGCATTTCCAAGGAAAGCATGGGAGAGAGGAGCTATTGATATTTGTGGCCCATACAAATGTTAGGGTTGGTCGGACAGATTTGCCATTGTCATGATGGATTATTACTCAAAATGGCTGGAAGTAGCATTTGTGAGGGAAGTGAAAATGATTAATGTGATAACATTCTGTGAAGATATTTTTAGAAGGGAAGGTTGTCCTGGGGAGACTTTGACTGACAATGGTCCACAGTTCACTTCTGTTGAATTTGGAAAGTTCCTCAAGAGGTGGGGAATAAAACATTGGAAGTCACCTGTGTATCGTCCAAGGGGTAATGGAATGATTGAACGCTTTAACCGTGCATTAGGGGAAAGTACTCAGTTAGCTATGTTCAATAATTGCTCTTGGAGGAATCAGGTCAGAGACATGTTGTGGAGTTATAGAACAACTCCGCATAGTGTAATTGGAGAAACACCATTCTTGCTATGGAGAGGGAGGGTACCATATACTGTAGCTGTGCCAGCGTGGATGTCCAGAGTAGGCGATCGTAACATAAGTTACAAAAATGTGAGTGGAAGAGTGATAGAGTATCAAAAACGGTATGAATCTAGGCACAATAGCAAAAATCAACAGAAAACATATGATGTATGAAAAAGGCATGTGGGTGAGAGTAAAACCAGGAAATAGTGTTAGAAAAGGTAAGTCTAAGCTGTCAGAACCAAGAAGAATGATAGATGTGCTTGGTAATAATGTGAAGTTATCAGATGGCAAATGGTGGAATGTGAGAAGGTTGATGAGGTGTACGTGGAGAAGGAAGAGTGGATGAGGAAAATGGCAATAGGTGGAGCTCAGGTTGTTGAGAGTAGATTAAAAGATAAGCAGATAGATTATAAGTTTGAAAAAAGGGGACCTACTATGCGAGTAAAAGAAAGAACAAGACCATTAAGTGACTGTTTGCTATTAGTACATGAGAGGAGGAATTTGATATGTAAGCAGGAATTTTATAAGTTATTTTTAAGTAGTGTTAGGCAAAATGCATGAGGTGTAGCGTTATGTATATTGGGGTATTAAGTATATGTTAATGAAGTTAGTGCTATATGAATTTTTATCATCATAAGGATAGGGGATGTGTTAAATTCTTGTAAAACTTGTTGAGCTTTGTAATGCATTTTCCTTGGAATCATGCCGTCTCCTAAAAACTGGACTGCTTCTAGAATCGAAGTAATTCGTGATGTCAAGGTCGGTTAGGAGAGGACGGCTGAGTCAGGGGTCTTTGCTTGTGACTAATAAACTGAACTTCAAAAATCACGTCTCCTATCTTAAAACCACCCTCAGACAATCCACACAGAAAGGGCTCACAAACGATGCTTCTTCAAACAGCTCCTAATGAATTGCATACCCTCGCTCATCAAAACAAAGATTTTCTTTGAATTTTGGTACTTGTAGTTCTTTCTTATTCTATCGTAAATTTAAGCCCATGAGTACTGGAGTGTAAAGAAGACACCCTGGACTCTATGAGCTCATACATGGACCAGGAAAACATGTTCAAATGCTGTGCAAGCAGGATGACGGATTGAGTTAAACACTCCGTACTGACATCTATGACTTCAAGAAATTCCACTCAACCTTTATTTCTTCTGCGGTATATAAACGTACTCACTCAAAGTAGAACTTGATACTTACTAGGCTTTGAACCAGCAACAATTGTGGTGTTAAGCACTGTAGGAAACAAGTTTTGATTATTTTGTTCATGATTATTATGATGATGATTATCATTATCATTATTATTATCATCATCATCTAGGCAAGTAATTGACATAATTTACATTGCATTGCATACTTTGCCAGAGATTTTTGCTTCATACCAAATTGCTTTGATCAGGGTAACTACTGGTAATCTTACAAGGTGGTGTAATTGGAACAGCACTTTTACATTTCTGTGCTTTCATATCACTATTCAGTGCAATCTGGGAGTTGTAGTTTTATCCTGCTTCAATTGATGCAACATAACTAAATCACCTAATACCAGTGATTTGTAAATGGAAAGCTGAGATCTAGAAATGTGACTGTCTACTTCCTTTGAGCCCTCTGGTAACACTACACGTGGGTATTCATTCGCTGGGCCTAGTTTAGAGGGTCCGTAGGAGGAGGGGTTCACTGTGGGATAAGGGTAGAGATATAAAACATCAACAGCAGTTGTATGGTGTGCTGTACTTTGAAATGGAAGTGTACTGGTGTAGCGCTGCATAACCATGCAGCCCTGCTGCTATGCATTATTTTGGCCTGTTGTCTTATAGTGAACAGATTAGCCATTTATCTCCCTTTTTGAAACCAGAGTTCTCTTGTTGTCCCATGTCAACAGTGCGGATCCTCCGCTTTGGTGGAGGAGCGTCACCCCTTCCCCCGCCAGCAGCATCCGCTGCAAAACCTGTACTATAAAACGATAATAAACTATGTTTATTATTGTTTTATAGTAAAAAGGGCGGGCCATGGGGCTGTGACGAGATGAAGAGGGAGTGCACAGCAATCCCCCTCAGTGTGCATGTATGTTTGACTGGCCGTTTCGGGACGGCCAAACACACATGTGCACTGGGCTCTCTCCAGCCCAGCAACACAGGCACTGCGCAGTGTTAGAGAGATCAGGCAGAGACTTTAACTCTGCCTCGGAGCGCCCTGACTGGGCACTCTGTCCAATCCTAACACTGCTTTCATGCTGCCAGCAGCATGAAAGCTGCATTATGATTGGACACAGAGTAGGCTAGGAGCCTGTGCCTGTAGTTGAGGAGCGGAGCGGCGAGGCGCAAAAGGTAAGTTTAAAAGAAATTATTAATATATCATTTTTTTCGTCGTGCCCTCCCATCCTCCCTTGCCACATGCCGCCCCACCCTTTTTCCCTCCTGTGAGCCGCCACTGCATGTCAAGTGTGCCCCTCCCCCCAGAATATTGAGGAATCTTAATGACATTAAATATAATGGACACAATATTGAAGGACAAAATATTGAAAGATAAGTAAGTATAGATTTTCCTGTCCTAACTCCACTCCTTGATGATGTATATATCTTAAAGGTCCATAGATGTGGAGTTAGAAATAGTAAATCCACACTTTCTATATATGCAATTACCTTTCAATATATTCTCCCTGTTCACGATATTAGTGTATCACGATATACATAGCCTCGGTATTTATTAGTACTATCTTGCTATCTTATATCTGCAATAGGAAAATCAAAACCACAGAGCAGAGAATAAAACCAGTACTGAATCAGCTACTCACACCCGACATGGAAGTTTTGCAAAATAAATTACTAGTTGATCATATGATCAGATTCACGGACGCTTAGTGGGACAGTCAGTGTGCTGGACACACCAAAGAAAATGACAGTACAAACTAGACTCCTGGACCCTGTGCCACCCAAGGTTATTTTGCCTTAAGGGTTGTTTATGCCTTAAGCATGGTAATACGTTGATTATTAACTTACAAGGCAGAAAGAAAAGCTACTGATTGCTGAACAAATGTAAACCCTCACTTGGCTCAGCTTAGAACCATATTTTGAACTCATTCTGTTCTCTTTAGGTCTGGCGTTCGCCTAGGCCTTTTAATTTTACTTAAATGAGATGTACAATCTGCGTATAGAGGCATTCATCCAGCCCTCTTCATCCACTGATCTCTTATTGTTTTACTCCCATTTTTCTTCTGCTTACTATAGAATAAAATATGGACAATGAGTTAGCCCACTTCAGCCATTGGCTAACTTCACTGTGAGTGACGGCATTGTGCCATATTACAAGAACCACATCTACATACAAAGACGCTCCACACAGTACCAGGGACTACTATGGCAATGTGTGCTTTTTGAGACCAAAAATATTTTTACTTTTGGCCATTTTTTTAGATTGAGGAGGGTCAAGCAGCTTCCCCAACAATAACGTTTGTAAAACTCTGCATAAAATAAACCGATCATTGCCCATATACTGGTGTCAGGAAATGGTCTGTACATTGTTTTCGAATAACAAGGAACCCGAGAAAGCAGTCATGGATAAAATCCTATGTACTTTAGATATAACCAATGCTCATAATAAGGCCGCATTGAAATACTGGAGCCCAGTGTCACGTGCAAAAGACCATTGGGTTAACAGTATGAAAGGGCCTATTTCCCTAAGTGTTGGTGCTATTAATTAGCTGCACAGACTGAACAAAACATGCAGCCAGAATCTACCTGAACCATCAGAACTGGGCCACATAAAATCAAAATCCTGGGTATTTCTGGAAACTGATAACCATTACACACCAGCCAAGCATGTTCACCTCATGTTGAATCAGTGAAGGGGTTTTCAAGCAACAAAATTGAGGTAGGGCCCAGGGAGTTGAGGCCGCATAACTGTAGACTTTGTAGACTGTAAACTATAGAACTTGAGAGAGGATCCCTACCACCTGGACTACTGGAAACTCCTGACAACAGAGTTATGTACACTGGCATTTCAATGAGGTCCTACTAGACTGCAACAAATGAATGACAAATAGAGGATCTCCTGTGCATCTAGTGTCCTATTACCTACCAATATGCTTTTTGCTCGTAAAGCTTTCTAAACAATCCAGCACTACAAAGTGACTAGAGGGCAACCCCAAATGGGAAAATATAATCTTACCAGCGGCTCTGAAAATCCTTTTGCTGGTAGCACTATATAAAACCCTCAAATAAATTAATTAATAAATGATGTTCAGACATATATGACGAAGCTAGCATCATATAAAGTTGGTTAATAATTAAAAACCTCCCTAGGTAAGCTTTGCAACACGACAATCAAAAGACAATGCATATTTTAAATGAATGATTTTGATACTGAGTATTAGTATGCAACTGCTTTTCACTGACAATCTATTGGATTACCAAGAATGTTAAGAATAAGTAAAACATTTTTAAATTGTACATTTTAATAAAACAAATTGCTTTCAAAATATTCACGTTTATCATGTTTTAAATAGCTTTTTATTTTTACAGAATTCAGCATTTTTGTTCTGCTTTTTGTCAAGCCTTTATTTTATTATAATACAAAACTAACATTAACAAGCATTGGCAAAGCCAACTGGTTGGACATTGACCGCCAGCATTTTGTATTTGTCAATGTTTGCCTTAGTTCTGTCTTGGGTTTTGCAAAACTATATTGTTGGGGAAGCTGTGGTGCTATCATCATCTAAAAAAATTGGCTAAAAGCAAAACTATGTTTTGGTCTCAGGAAGGACACGTTGCCATACTAGTCTTTGTGACTTATGGAAAACCTTTCTGTGTGGACGAGCTCCTTGTGATCAGAGAGAAGTTAGCCAATGGTTTAAGTGAGCTGACCTAAGGCCCCAAACAGTGAGTAGGATAAAAAAATGAATGACACACTAACAACCACTAATGAAGAGGACTAACTGAAAGGCCCTATTAGTTAGCATATTGTACATATAACTGTAACAGAATCAAAAGGTCTTGGCTTATGCCAGACCTAAAACTGCATTTACCATATCAGGAAAGGCATTTTAAGAGAGAATATTCCATATTTAATAATGTATTTGTGAGAAAATGCCCCTTTTTGCGTGATCACCCCCGGTTTGCTGAATGTTATTGCTGGCTTTTAGACTCAACACACTGGGGCACTGCTGTCCAGTGTCAAGTGTATGTACTCTGACTCATAATACATGTAAAATTGGCTAATACTTGACTGGCATATTTAACTATTCTGCAAAGCCATAGTATGTGGTGTAGAAACTACACCTGTGGCATTGACATTAAAATGTCACTTGTGGACTGCAGCACTTATGATGCACACGTGCCATCCACTGGTGTGGCAAGGTAAATGTGGCTTCAGGCATACCTTTGTAGCCTTAGCACCAGCAGCAGCGTGAACCTTGCTACACAGACCTGTCAAAATCACCTTTTTTGACAGATATGAAAGCCTCATTTTAAATATTAAAAAAGTGACTCTTAAGCACACCTTGCTGCCCGAAAAGTAGGGTGCATAATATTTAAGTGTGGGACATATGTGATCTTACAAATGGCATGTTCCACCAGTGATAAGCCACAAAAAACGTTGTCAGTGCCAAGGCTGTAACTGGTACATATGAAGGGTCAAAGAGTAGATTACACACTTTAATCTGTACATTTTGTCATGTACCAGCTACAGGCACCATTCACAGACTTAGGGGCTTATTTACAAGCCCCTTGTGCCGTCGTAGTATCACTTGTTTTTCACGCCGAGGCTACGTAAGCAGTCCCTTACACTGCGCTACATTTACAAACTGGTGCAATGGGACCATTGTGCCAGACTGCAAAGCCCTGCGCCACATTATACCTGCGCCAGGTATAATGTATGGAGGGTGGGTGTACCCATGTTAAAAGCAACGCAGAATTGGTGTAGTGAAATTTACTACATTTCACTGCTTCGTTCTGCGACTTCGCTGCATCAAACATTTAATGCCTGCTCAGCATGGGATCCTTACACGCATTGCTGGAGTAGCGTCATTTTATGACGCTAGTCCAGCAATGCATCAGTTTAGCACCACAGATGCGTCAGACTTTCTGACGCATCTGTGGAAACATGCACCATGTATCATAAATACAGCACTGCCATGGCATTGTTAAGGGCTCCAGGGCTGGTGCAAGAAAACTGGGCATCGATTTTGATGCACCAGTTTCTTGTAAATGAGGCCCTTATTTTTATATTTGATAAAAAAACAATGACAAAGTCAGATTTTTATTAAATTAAAATGGAAAAGTAACTTTTAGAAAGCTGCTTTTACCCTGCCTGAAACTGCTGGGGGGTAATTTGCATAAGCTCTCCAGCAACTACACAGCCTGTACTTGGCTTGAATTAGATGTGCAAACAAGGTGTGAAAACTGCTTCCAGAGCAGAGGGAATGGTCTGGATAAGGAGAGGTGTTTTTTCTTCCCCTTGCAGAAAGACTTTGGAAAGTGGGTAGACCCAAGAACTTGGAACTGCCATTTCACAAGTAAATGTATGGGGAGACCTCAAGGGTGCAGCCTTTTGCCCCCTTCCTGAGTTTTGCGCCGAACCCAATGGAAAGGAAGTTTAACCCCAAACCACTTTTGAGTGACTACAGAGGAGGGGACTGCCCATTAACCTGGGCACACCTCTGGGTTAGCACTCAATCTCTGCACAATGGAAGAAGGGCTTCCCCATTTTGGATATTGAGAGTGCGGGTGAGGGTCTGTTTGATTATGTGCAGAAAAGCAAACAGGAACTGCTGAAAAAATGGGTATGGTTTCCCTGGGAACCTTTATCCCTTTAGCTAGAGAGTGTCTAGGAGTCACCCCACCCACTACAGGGTGCCAGGTTTTAATTTGTCACTGTAAGGCATCATACCTAGAACACTTATGGTAGCTGCGGAAGATCAGAAGAGGACTGGACCTGCTGTCTGTAACTGAGAGGAGCCCTGAAGGACTGGACCTGCTCCCTCTTGTACCCAGAACAACAAAGTGGACCCCCATTTTCAGTTGGTTGACCTCTTGTGTGGCTACTGGGCCATACAAGCTGCAAGTGGGCTTTTCTCTGAAGGCCTAGCTTGCCAGTGGCAACTGGACCAAGACTGGGCTTTGCTGTTGCCCTCTACCTGACACACTGAGAGTGTCTAAGTTCCATTCCCTGAGTTGAAGTCCTAGAGTCCTGAGAAGTGTACTCCTGTGGTTGTTTAAGCACCACAAGAAAGTTTGGAAACGTTTGAAAACTTTTGCTCCAGAGTGCTAGAGTTTCAGGGATACCTACTGCAAAAATGATCAGACGAGCAACACCACAGCATTGGATTGAATTTCAGCTCCATCCTGTTCAAGGTTCCCAGCATCTCTGAAAAAACAACGAAGTCCCATTCTGCTTTGAGACTTAGAAAATGTTCAGCAAGAAATCCCCAAAGCTTCAGCGGGACCAACCTTCTTCAGGTATCTAGCCTTCGATCTCATGGTGTCAGCTAGAATTTCAACTGCGGACCACACAAGGAAGATTTTTCTCTTCAAAAAAGTCTCTTTCTGAATTGGGACATAGAAGAAAATTGAATGCTTCTTCTTTTTTTTTAAATGACAAAATCCCTTTCGGAAGAGGGACTTGGAAACTTTTTTTAACTTTCTAACTTCCATACTTTTATCTGTGCCAATTTACTTGTTGTCTCTGACCAGGGCTCCATTGCAGTTGGGCTCAAATTGTAACTAGGTCCCAGTCAACTGCATCAACAGACTACCATTGGTGCTTTCTGCTTTTTGGTGCTATTTTCACCTAAATCTTAAAAAATTCATACCTCTGGTTCTCCTTATTTCTTATTTTTACTGCTTTGGTGTCATTTTGCGTATTACATTTCTCACTATTGTTATATACTGGAGTGAGATTTTTATTGCGTTTTGCCTTTAACTTTGTAACTGTTTCAGTACTTCTAAATGCTTTACACATTTTCTTTAAATTATGCCTGCGACATAGCTACCAGGTGTTGAGCTCAGGTCTGAATTACTAAAATCTTTGACTGGACCTAACAGGTTACTGACATAGGGCCTGATAGACATTGGCGGGATGCGTTACTTCGTCACAACGGTGATGGATATCCAGTCTGCCACAATCTAAGTCCCAAAGGAAATAATGAGATTTAGATTTCAGCGGATGGGATATCTGTCACCGTTGTGACGGAGTAACCCATCCGCCAATATCTATATTAGGCTGTAAAATACTTATTCCAATTAATATTCACTTTCTTACAGTATTAATTAAATTGACATAAAATGAAGCTAAGGATTGAAATCAATGTCACCACCAAAAACAGAATGACTGAAAACTCTTGTAAAACAAGTTGAACTCGCTGATGCTGGCTGACTTCCAATATGCATCTGATGATGAATTGGCACATTCAGAAATTTCTCTGGGTATTATTAAGCAAATGTTTGCAAAGCCAGTTAGACTGGCTATTTTATAAAAGCTGGTTTGCTCTGATTGTGAAATTTGTGTATGTGTGGGTGGATGTGAGAATCACTGAAAGAATAATGCAGTGCATGAATATATATGTGAATGGGTATGGTGAATGGCTGAATACACAAATGCATGAATGCATCAAAAGGTAACTGTTTTATGCAAGTATGTTTCACTAATCTTTCTTAGACGGCTGAAGCGACAATATTGTAAAATAGCATAAATTGCCTAGATAATGCAAGTGTAAAGGCAAAACAGTGGCAAGAAGCAGTGCACCAGAGGCAAACATCAAAGTGCTAAGAGTGCCAGCACTACTATAAATGATACTAATCATAATACAAATGGCCCTTGAGTAAGTGTACCTTTTCACATTTAAAAACAGAAAAAGAAACATAACTACCTTTTCTTAACTGTTCTGGGACACTTTAGTCTTGTTATGTCTCAGTTTTAATAATGTTATGTTTTGTTTTTCATTTTATGTACCTTATTTGCACAAAATTGTTCTTGAAAACTGAAACCTGACTAACATTATAATGCACTCACATACTTACTCAACTGTACAAACTACCTGAAGATGCCTTTGTTTCAAGATGGCTTTTGTATTCAGCAAATTCTCTCTGCCACATGCAGTAAACAATGTACCTTGTACATTGCAATTGATGCAGACCAAGGGCAGCAGAAAAACACAACTAGTTGTCAACCGCCTGATAGACAGAAATGCTGCTCTGGACTGAACTAAAATGTGAATGGCATTTTCAACCAATGTTTAAAGGAGGCCAGCCAAACAAAATTGAAAGTAGCTGACCCCAAGTCTCTTATTGTGGGTACTGATGACATGACTTCAGACAAATGCTAGTGCTGTCAACAGCCAGACCTAAAAAGAACATACTTAAAGCACACAATTGTCTTCTGAGCTATCTTTTTTTTATATCTTCTTTGTAAGAAAATGTAGGGTGCAGCACAGACCTTGCAGGCTTTCCTCTGAAAACTGACCTAGACATTACTGCGACCCAACTACGATTTTGTTCTGCACTTTTATACAGCACGAACTCGGCCAAGAGGAATTGGAGTACATTACAATATGCAGATTGTATTTTTTTGGCATGTGGAGGCTAAAGCCCAGATTTACCAGATACACACGCAGCGCAGCAGGCAAAAATTCTGTGCAGCGCTTCGTGAGGAGGGAGCACGAGAGCGCCGTAGTTACAGAAATGTGGCTGTCTCCTCCCCTCTCTGTAGCGCCGGAGCTGATTTTACCTGCCGAGCGTCACGCACACACCTTAGCGCCATAGTGCTATTGTGTGCATGAGTCTCGCATAGGTTCTGGACTGGAAGGGTGCCCTTCCAGTACAAAATACTGTACGTAGACACACTTTAAAACGTTTCCTATGTTGTATGTGTGCTACACAGTGCAGCAGAAATACAAAGTCGGAAAAGAAAGTAGTGAAAACATTTCTGCTTTTAACGCCTGCTTTTCAGCGGTGTTAATTTTTGGCGCTAACCCCTGTCTACTAATGTTAGTAGATAGGGTTTAGCATCAAAAAGCATGGGGGTTGCATGGGAACGTCCATGTACCACCCATGTAACGCCCCATTGGCGCTAAGCAACGCAAAAAAGGGCTTTGCGCTGATTTGTGTTACTTATAGGGTACGTTTTGTGCTGGAAAATAGGTAAAAAAGATTTTGCATCAATTTGCGTCACTTTTGTGATGCAAATACTGCGTAAAATCTTAGTAAATATACCTCTAAGTGATTTCCCCATGATGCTGAGCAGACGTCAGGACTCGAACCTGTTGCCCAGTTCAAAGTTCGTCAGCTCTGGCCCTTACAGTACACCCTCTTCCCAATAACTACAGGAAGAGAGTATTATATACGAAGTAATTCTCTAGTATAGTGCGTAATTAGCCACTAGAACACACCACCTCCAAAAGTCGTCAAGCTTTGCAAACAGAAGTCTTTGACCTACTGAAGCATCTAGAAAAAAGAAGGCGGAGCTTAAGGTGAAATTGAGTTTATTTGAGGTAAATAACGCCACACTTGTGTCAGAGGCAGCTGCCTACTGCATGCAGCGCTTTACAAAATCCCCCAACCAAGTGAAAATAAAAGAAAGCAGAAACGCTCAAAACACTTAAGTGTCACGAGCGAAAGGTAACCAACCCATCCAAGCAGCGTTCACTAAGTTTGCCTGCCGGAAGAGACGCGTCTCATTAAGAAACGAGAAAGTCTCCCTGGTGAAGGCAGGGATTATCGCAGCAGATAATTACCAGGAATGCAGTAATCATTGTTTAGCAACCGGCAGGCAACATGCTGTGCTGGGAATGTTACTGGAGCATATTCAGAATGTAAATAAAGGTAAGGGTGTTTCCGGTTAGTGCCTTTTTTACGATGACGAAGAAGCTTGAAAAAGGCGAATTTTGGCGAACGTGCCTATTTTCAGGATGGGAATGGCTTCTGTGCACAACTATCTAAAAGTTGGGGGGGCGGCGCCTCCAGCTTCGGTGCCTTCCAGTCTGGTTTCTGCCCCCAGTGCGGTGCTGACACCACACTTAGGCATGTATATTCTGGCAGATTTGCTCTCCTCCCCAGACCAGGGCCAGGACTGTGCTTTCGGCCGCCTCTGTCCTTGCTGTGTCAATACGCAGCTCTCCATGATCTGGAAAAATCTTCCTCACTTGTAAACCTCAAACCAAACCGGACTGAACTGACAAGGTGCATAGCTACTGGCTGCCTGGTTTACTAACATTTGACTCAGCACAATACAGCAAGACAACTTGCTGTGCTGCGTCAAATGGAGAGGCTAGGAATGTACCATGTCTACTAAGATATGGTGCAGTCCTGCTCTCTCTTTGCACTGATGCATCATTGGCTGCCAAACACCAATGTAGGCACCCTTGCACCATGGAGCAATCAATGAATCAATCAGGGATTTGTAAAGCGCACTACTCACCCGTGAGGGTCTCAAGGCGCTGAGGAGGGGAGGGGGAGAAGGTGGGGGGAGGAGGTGCTGCTACTGCTCGAGCGAGGGTGCCTGTGTTTCTAGCATCCTGAAGGTAGGAAGGCAGAGTGCAGCACATGTAGAAAGAGGAAACAAACAGCGGCGTCGCCCACATGCTAGCAGCAGCTGCAAAGCTTTAAAAATAAAACAATATTAAACTATGCTTTTTTATTTTTAAAAGGCGGGGCCATGGGGGTGATGAGCAGTGAGGGGAGTGGTGTGCACTTCCCTCAGTGTGCATGTGTGTTTGGCCGGCCGCCTCTACCCATGAGTGGTTGTGTGGGAACACCCACGCTCCTCCATTGAAACGCCTTCCCAGATCAGAGTAACGCAAAGCAGCGACTAGTGCTACCTTGCTTTACTCCATATTTATTATTCCATGGAGAGCGGCCCATGGTGGCTCTGCATGGCATAATAAATCTCACTTATGAGCTTGCGTTGTCCTTGTATCACCTTGTGTGATGTAAGGGCAACGCAAGCCCTTGGTAAATCTGGACCTAGTTGTCTGGACTGCTGCAATGTGCTTTATAGCTGTCATTCTAAGAATCTGTCAGCCAGTCTTCCAAGCCTTCAAAATCAGGCCGCTATGTTGTGAAAATATGGCCACATCCAATCAGATCTCAGAGTCTAGGATCACTCTATCATCCATAGGGCCTGCTGGAATCTGTAAGAGCTGCTCTTCCCAATTAAATGTCCGGGAGCTATGTTCAGCATCCGTTTACCCGACAACGCATATTTAATCAACCAGTGCAGGGCGATATCTGTGAATGAAAGTCACCTCACACACATGGACGTCATTTAGGGGTCGCCATGGGTCGCAGGTGCGACTTCTGCCACTGCATTTGCGACCCCTGGTCTCAGAGGTGACAAAATTAGTGCCAGAAACACAGGGACGATTCGTTCGTACGGATATTTTTGGGGCTCCAATCTAATTGTTTTTAGTCATTTTTTATTACACTAATAGTGAATAATAGCATATTATCATTATTAGTGTAATAAAAATAGAGTACAGTTAGTTGGAATATCACACTCCATAGCACTTGACGTAAGTAAAAAATGCTTTCAAATGTGTGTTGTGTGCATGCGTGCAAGAGAGAATGTGTTTATGTGAGAGAGTGTGTGTATGTGTGTTTAGGTGTAAGCATGTGTAGGTGAGTGAATGTAAAGGTTAAATGGTGTGTGATGTCACTTCCGCTACCCCTGGCCTTTTGGTGAATTGACGTTCATCCTCACACCCCTGTCTGTGAGCCTGGCGTAACTATCTCAGATTCAGGAAACGATTTAAAACGTATTTTTTACACGACTTAATTTAATGAAAATATCCTCATGGCATGCGATCGGTCTGCAGGGCTGTGGTTTTTCCGTTTCCCCAACCAACTTCGACAGTCCACCACTGTTCTTTTCCGGTTGCATTTGTTGAAGTCCTGTACTCTGCACACCTCAGAGCTCCAATGTCACCGAGCATTTTAGGAATCGCTAGATCAGTAAATAAGACCTTAATAGTTCTCAGCAGGAGTTTGGTGCTGGTTGAAGCAGCCATCTTTAGTCTGCAAAAAATCCGAGCTTTGTGGGAAACAAATTACTCAAGAAGGTCATAACAAACGCCTGGAAAATTCCTTCTCACATACCAGACTGCAAAGTATGCTCTTTGTCCGTTTCTGATGTTTCCGCCACCGTCATCTCTCTGAAGCTGCTGCGGCTACTGTGTGTTTTTTTATCCCAGAATCCCGGGATTTTGAAAGCCCAGGCTCTTATCCTGCTAGAAGCTGAGGTCTGTTTCGGAGCCAGTGGGCGGTGCTTGAGAAAGACTTCTTGGCCCAGATTTACATGAGTTTTACACTGTGTTACTTTTATGCAACACACAATCTTTTTCAGGCTTTACAAACCACTGCAAATTGATATTTGTGTTGGTTTGTAAGCAAAAGTAACACAAATCAGTATGAAGAGGGTGTTACATGGGTGGGGCCTTTCCGTGCAACCACCCACGTTTTTAATGAAACGGCGGATTGGTGGAGAAATGCGGGGGCCGGAGGCGGGCTCGCTTGCCTGGGTGGGCGCGCCTCCGGCTGGCCATGGGGAGGAGGCAGGGCGACAGGCCCGGCCTTCTCAGCATCGCGAGGAGGAACAGGGTACGCTCTATGTGCCCAAGGCTGCCCAAGGCTGCAGGGGCACAGAATGAGGACAGCGGGCTAGGGGGTATGAGGTCCAGCCAGGTGGTGGAGGGCGGTGTGTTTTTCCCAGCGGAGGGGGAGAGCGGACAGGTCGGGGAGGTGAGGGGAGCCCAGGGAAGGGTGTGCACACAAAGCACAGATTGGGAGGGTGGCACCCAGAGGACAGTAGCAGTACGGGGCCCCCTGAGGTCAGGGATTGGAGACACATATTGCAGTGGAGTGATGAGACAACCCCTGGAGTGGAGGAGGATGGTATTACTTTAAAGGTTCGCCGGCTGAGCCGCACTTATGTCAGCAGGAGGAGAGTTGTGGAGGAAGAGGCAGGGGGTGGCACCAGCAGTTCTGACAGCAAAGGGGTACTGGGGAGATGCGTCAGGGCAGGTGGGAGTGTTTTTGGGGAGGGAACCATGCTCACCAAAATGCCGGGTTTTTTTCAGCGGGAGCGGCGCGGGATCGAGGAGGGGGACCCAGGCGGGCTTGTTGTGGGCCCGGCACCCTGGGACGAAGGCGGGGCCCAGTACGGCTGGCTGGATGGGACCGCAGTGCGGCGGAGAGTCAGTGCAGGTCAAGGCGTTAGCGCGGTGGCGCCGGACCGGATCGGGTTTTGTGCCCGCCGGTAAGTCGGGGAGCAGTGTTACACGGCCTGACCACGCACCACAACGGGGAGGGCCACGGGCGGCCCCTCGGTGACCGCAGTCAGCGGCGGCACAGGCGGAAGACATTATTAAGAAGGTGCTTTTTGGGGAGGGATGGGGGTGCGGAGACGATGGGACCGATATAGATCAGGAGCTACTGGACTATGAAGACGACAGTGCGGAGGAAGGGGAAATACGGGAGGAGGAGGATGAATGGTGGACTGCAGGGGGGGGGAGTCTAATAGTGTTGCTCAGTCTTTGCAGGTGCCAGCGACAAAGCCAAACTCGGATGCGAGGAGAGGGCAGGGCGGAAGGTTTCGTGGCGGCCCCCGTCATTTCAAAAAGGTCATGAGGCCAGAGCGTTGACACATGTGGGCGTGGGGGTCGGCACAGAGACTGGTGTGGAGGGTGCGGGGACCGCCTGCATAGAGGGGTGTACGTCACAGATGTGGGAGTGGGCACAGAGGTGGCAAAGGATACGGTGAGTACCGGGGGGAGGGGAAACAGGAAAAGGACACCGAGGAGCATGGAGTTGGTAAGGTGAGTGGTAAGTACAAGCGTTTGCCGTATATGGGCACGGCCAAGCCTCTGGGAGCCCACCTTATGCTGGCCACGAAGGAAAAAATGTGGAAAGGTGAATATGTGGAGATGCTAAAATTGTTGCATAGGGAGGTATTGGCAAAAGAGGGTTCTAAGGAGAAGGAATACGAGTTGGCGAAGCGGGCCAGGGTACCGGTGACCATTGAAAATTGGACGGCGGCGTTTCTGATATTCGCCAGCATGTATTGCGAGAGTTTTCCGGAACGGGCGGTGGCGCTATTCAAGTATATGGATGTTATTCGGAAAGCGTACCTTAACTACGGGGCTACGCTTGGGTGCAATATGATGAGGAGTTTCGGGCTCGCATGACGGCCGATGAAGAGGTGCAGTGGGGCGAGATCGATGCGGATTTGTGGCAACACACGATGGGGCCGGCGAAGTTTGGGAAAACGGTTTTCACAGCGAGCGGGTTACCGATTATTTATCGCCCCTTTCGGGATCGCCCCACCCAGGGTGGGGCCGTTTCGGGAACTAGTTCAAGCGACAAAGGGGGGTCCGGCAGTGCAAACAAGCGAAAGTCAGGAGCATGCTGGGATTTAAACAAAGGATTATGTACCAGAGAATACTGTAAGTTCAAACATGAATGCTCGAAGTGTGGGGGAAAGCATGCCCTTACTACCTGTTCCTGGGGCAGCGCCGGTGGGCAGCAGGTTGCGGCATCGGGGGGCAACAATCAGGGGACCCAGGGACAGACTAGGGCCAAGGGGCAGGGTAGTTTGGGAAAGGGCTACTTCGCCAATTAAGGTGGACAGGATTCGCTTTTGGGTTAGTCAATATGGCATGGAGCGTCAGGGACAGTTGTTGTTGCTGGGATTTTCGGAGGGATTTGAGTTGGGGTACGTCGGTCCACGTGAGCGGCGGTGGGCAGAGAACTTGCATTCTATTCACGGGAAAGAGGAGCTTGTGCGGCTCAAGTTTGAGAAAGAGGTGGCCGAGGGAAGGATGGAAGGCCCTTTTTCGGATTGGCCTTTGGAGAATCTGATCGTCTCTCCTATCGGAGTGGTGCCCAAGAAAGAGCCTGGGCAATATAGTTTGATACACCACCTCTCATGGCCAGAAGGGGCCTCCGTTAACGATTTTATCCCGGAGGAACTCACAAGGGTGTCATTTGCCTAAGTGGATGTGGCAATGGCATTGGTGGAGGCCTTGGGGCCCGGTGCCCTCATGGCAAAAACGGATATCAAATCGGCTTTTCGGCTATTGCCGGTGCACCCTCAAGACTTTGAACTGTTGGGGATCCAATTCCAGGGCAGTTGGTATGTTGACAAGGCGCTGCCTATGGGTTGCTCCATTTGTTGCTCCTTGTTCGAATGCTTCAGTACCTTTCTGCAATGGGTTTTTGTAAGGTAACTGGCCATGCGACGGTCACTCATTACTTGGATGATTTTTTCCTGGCAGGGGCGAAGGAGTCTGATGCCTGTAAGGTTGCATTGGAGAGTTTTCAGTCACTCCTGGGGGACCTGGGTGTGCCCCTGGCCCCCGAGAAAACAGTGGGGCCTTGCATGGCCTTGTCTTTCTTGGGCATCGAGTTGGACACGGTGGACATGGTGGCACGATTGCCAGGGGAAAAGAAGCGGGTCAAGGTGGAGACGGTGCGGTCCATGATCCGGAGGCGGAAGGTGACGGTGAGGGAGATTCAAGTCTTGTTGGGTCACCTAAATTTCGCATGTCGGGTGGTGCGGGCTGGACGCACTTTCTGCAGGCGTTTAGGCATGTCACTGTCGGGTCACACCATACCCCATCACCACGTGCGTTTTAGCGCTCGAGTAAAAGAAGATTTGAGGATGTGGTGCGTTTTCTTGAGTCCTTCAAAGGGATCCCAATTCGAGCGTGGCCTCTGCGAATGGGACGTTCAGATTTATTCGGATGCGTCAGGGGCGTCGGGATTCGTAATCTATTGGCAGGGAAAATTTTGCACGGAGGAATGCCCACAGACATGGCACGCTGGAGGGCGCAGTATTGCCTTCTTGGAGCTGTTTCCTTTGGTGGTTGTGGTGTGTGTCTGGGGCCAATGGATGATGCAAAAACGGGTACTGTTTCGGGTGGACAATATGGCGGTGGTGCAGGTAATCAATCGGTAGTCGGCTAGAGAAGCGCAGGTGTTGCAGCTGCTTCGGGTGTTTGTGTTGGAATGTTTGTGGCACGATATCTATTTCAGGGCGAGACATGTGCCGTGAATAATGACATTGCAGATGCGTTGTCTCGTTCGCAGTGGGAGAGGTTCCGTGGGTTGGTTGCGGACGAACCTTTGAGCAGAACTACTATGCCGGCAGCGCTCTGGAACATAGGCGACGGAGGATTCTGCGTCTGGTTGTGAATTCGTAGGCTCCTTCTATGCAGAGAACGTATGTACGAGCATGGCGGGCATTTTTGGCGTCGGGAGCTCGGCGTCGCCGGTGGGACCAAGACAGAGTGGGTGACGTAGTCAATTTCATTATGGATATGGTCGATGTCGGATTGTCTAAGGTCTCCATTACAGGGAAGTTGGCTGGGATAGCCTTTATGGGCAAGTTATTGTGGGGTTATGCACCATCTGCTGGGGAGCTGGGTCAACGCATTTTAGAGGGTTGGGCCAGGGAAAGAGGAGTTAGAGTACAGCTTCGGCAGCCGATTACATTGGGCCTGTTAAAGCAACTCATGGGAGCATCAGAACTGATTTGTAGAGGGGAAGCGGAATGCGTTTTATTTAGGACGCTTATGTCCTGGATGTTTTTTGGGGCCTTTCGGGTATCAGAGCTGTTAGGCTCGGGGGTCTCGGCGGGTATCCGATGGGAGGCAGTGTGTATTTCTTCACAGGGAGTGGGGGTATATTTGCAACACTCAAAGACAGATCAGCAAGGTAAGGGGCGGCAGGTGTTCATGAGGGCCTACCCTGTAGAGGACATTTGTCTGGTACAATTGGCGCTGCGCCTCAAAGGGATATCGGATACGGGCAGGGGTGAGGTTTTCTGTCATTCGCGCGGCTCTGCGGTTTCAGCGTACCAGCTGCTATCTGTGCTGAGGGCATGCTTGAAGGCACTAGGTCTGGCGGCGTCGCTGTTTGGGACACACTCCTTTAGGATCGGCATGGCCACAGAGGCGGGGCTTCGAGGGTGGCGGAAGGCAGCGGTGCTAGAGTTGGGGCGTTGGAGATCGAATGCGTATAAGGCGTATGTGCGGCAAGTTTGTGTGGCATTGGAATAGTAACATATGTATTTTCTTACTGCAGGTTCTGTTCCGGGTCCAGCAGTGCAGTTCATTTCCATTTGGGTAGTTGGACATTCTTTCGTGAAATGGGCATGGAGACAGGCGAGGTCGACGGCGTGTGGAGCTAACTTGGGATTGGATGGGCATCGATATCGCGTACGGTGGGAGGGAAAAGGGGGTATGTGCTGGACAGAATTTTTGGGGACTTTGCAGAGGCTCAAAGGCAGGGGCTTTTGCCCGGATGTTCTGTTGGTCCATCTGGGGGAGAATGATTTAGTCAGGAGGATAGGTTTGGATATCTTGCGACACATGAAGCAGGACTTAGGTATGGTGCGGCAGCAGTGGCAAGGTTTCCATGTAGTTTGGACGACATTTGTTCCTCGGCAAGTATGGAGGGGAGCGAAGAAGCCGGGGGCAATTGAAAGAGCAAGGAGAGAAATTAATAAGGAGATGCGTGCGTTTTGTGCAGAACAGGGTTTCACATACTTAGAGCATGCAGATATTCGTTTTGAAGACAAGGAATTCTTCAGGGGCGACGGCGTACACCTGTCCTTCGTGGGCATGGAATTGTATCTGCTCCAGCTAAGGGAGGTCCTACGGACCCTATTTAAGGAGTCGTAGCCGCTAGTGCGGACCGGGGACCGTTACAGCAGGGGGGGCAGAAAAGAAGAGGGGGGTTTTCCCTAGCAGTCGCCCCCCCTCTCCTTTTCTGGTGGCGGAGACAGAGAACGGGCACATGACAGACAAGAACGGATGGGAAGAAAATATGACAAGACAATTGCAGATTGGGCGAGGGTGGACAGTAGCAGGGCTACGAAGCTAACATGGAGTTTTAGGGGATGGAGACTTGCACGCTCAAGACGCTAGCAACTGACTTGTAAGGTACTAGACTGATTAAACAGGAGCAGGAGGAAAGGAGGACTGGACTAATGAGCGGCAAGTTCAAGGTTGGGAAGGGATGGGTGGAGGGGAGGGGGGAGTGGTTTGCTAGGAGTGATTATGTATAGCGAGGCTTTAGTTTTGTAAGGCGCAAGGCCAAGGGTAATAAATTGTGAGTGCACCTGTTTCCAATAAAGCGGCCTTTTACACACAAAAGGGAGTAATGGTGCTGATTTATTCTCCCGCAAGGGGGTATTGGGGGGAGCGCCAAAATTGGCAGTCTTGCCCCCGGGACGTTTGCGGGAGATGGGTCAGCCCATTGGCGCCGTTTTGGGCGCTGTTTTGGGCTACTCGGGCGGCAGGTTGTAGCCCAGCGGGCTACTCTATATGAAGGTCGGACATTTTGATCCGTCACCATTTTCTGGTGACACAGCATTTGGTGAGGGTCAGTTTTTGCCCTCCCGCCCACCCTGGGTGGTTACCGGGTAGTGGGGGGTTATTGGGATGTCAGGGGTTTTTTCAATTGCGTGGGCCGTGTTGGAAAGGGGTGCACGGGGGAGCTATGTATTGTCGCTTGGAACAGGTGCGAGCGGAGACAGAGAACGGGCACATGACAGACGAGAACGGATGGGAAGAAAATATGACAAGACAATTGCAGATTGGGCGAGGGTGGACAGTAGCAGGGCTACGAAGATAACATGGAGTTTTAGGGGATAGAGACTTGCACGCTCAAAATGCTAGCAACTGACTTGTAAGGTACTAGACTGATTAAACAGGAGCAGGAGGAAAGGAGGACTGGACTAATGAGCGGCAAGTTCAAGGTTGGGAAGGGAGGGAGGAGGGTAGGGTTAGGGGAGGGGAGAGTGGTTTGCTAGGAGTGATTATGTATAGCGAGGCTTTAGTTTTGTAAGGCGCAAGGCCAAGGGTAATAAATTGTGAGTGTACCTGTTTCCAATAAAGCGGCCTTTTACACACAAAAGGGAGTAATGGTGCTGATTTATTCTCCCGCAAGCTACCTACTAACAATAGTTGACAGGTTTTGAGGCAAAAACTAACTCCACTTAAAAGCAGGCATTGAAAAAGAGAAATACCTTTATTTCTCTTACGTATTTCCACTTTGTGTGTGCTGCATTGTACAGCACACACCCAAAGTGTAAAAAGTTTGAAAGAGAGTCGAAGCATAATATTTTGTACTGGAAGGCTGTTCTTCCAGGACAAAACCTATGCTTGACTAACACAAACACCTTTGCACTGTAGTGCAAAGGTGCGTGCATGGAGTGTGGCTGCCTGATTGTACCCTGGCACTAGGGAGAAAGGAGAAGAGTGCCTGATCTCTGTATACATGGCGGCATGATAGATCTACCTGTCATGCAATGCAGCACAGCAACTTTGGGTGCTATCTGGATTTCTGAGGGCAAAATAGGTCTCAAGCTAAAAGAGAGTTTGCTTCAGTATACTTTGATTTTTGCAAGCACATAAGAAACATATGAAAAACAAACACCTTTTTGCTGATGGATTTCCTGTACTGCTCTGGAAAAAGAGCTTTCAGCAAAGCACATGTTTTCATTATTTCATAAGTACGTCAATTTATAGTAGCCAGGAGTAGCAATTGTGATGCGTGCTCATTCTTGCAATCCCTGGCCTCTCAGCGTAGCCTGGCCTTCTGCCAGTCGATCATTATTTCCCTCTGCATATCTGTTCCAAATGGCTCAGTGACCTGATTGCTTGCTGCTAACAAATATGGTGTCCTGATAGCAGGCATACTGGAAACATACAGCAGAGGAGGACCAATTATATGTTAGGGTTGATTAAATTATGAGGCAAGAAAAGGCAAATAATGTGGCGGAATGCAGCACATTTTGTGATAGTATTACTTCATTATTTTGTCATTTTTAGGTTGAAGCCTACCAGACAGTGCAGTTTGCTAAAGACATCTTGGGCACATTCAGAAAGCTTCCATGTGAATGCATTCTGCCCATTGCTCATCATTGGCTTTGTGGTTTGTAACTCACATTTTCTGGCTTTCTATTTGCTGGCTTTTTTTTCAGGCTGTCCAGCATGGGTTTGTCCCTCACAAGGAGCAAAACCTTTTCACACTAACTCTCCTTGTATTCTTCCATAGTGCTCCTTTCTGTAAACAGGCCTGCAAATGTTGTTCTTATCTTGTCACATTTGCTGAGCATTTAAATACAGAGGTCAAACTTAGGTTCTGTCGTCCGAGGGAGCTTGGTGTTTACTTTTCTTTCTCTAACTCCTCTGACTCATTATGTGACAATCTTGATAGATACAAGGGGTAGGACAGAATTTATTACCAGCACACAACAACATTTACATGAACTATGCAAGTATTTCAGAATATATCATACTTAAGAAAGCACAAATGAAGCCCATTTTTTGTTAATTCTGTGCTGGAAACAAATACTTTAATATGATCAAAACAAATCAATTCACTAGATGGTGCCATTTCCACCCATTAATGTTTGTTCACTGCATACTTTTATTAGTAAAACTGTATGACTATGAAAAATGTAGTGGTTTATTAAATTGTAAATGTGTTGACTGTAATGGCAATGTGCTTCCACACCACACATACTTCACTCTACGCCACTCCAATCTACACCACTCTACACGACTCCACGTCATTGCACTTTTCCCTGCACCACTCCACTTTACACCACTCCACCCCACCTTACTCTGTGCCACTGCACTCTACTCCACTGTGCACCACTCCACTTTACGCCCCTGCTCTCTGCGGCACTTCAATCTATGCCTCTCTTGACTACAATCTACTCTATGCCAAGGCACTCTATGCTACTGTACTCTACACCACTGCACTCTTTGCCACTGCACTCTACACCACTCCAGTCTGCACAACTCCACTCTACACCACTCCTTTCTATGCCACCCTGCTGTACTGCACTCTATGCCAATGCACTCTACTCTGTACCACTAATTTCCACGCCCCTGTGCTCTATGCCAATCCACTGTATGCCACTCTAATCTACTCTGCATCACTGTATTCCATGTCACTGCACTCTACACCACTTTACTCTGTGCCATGTCACTCTGAGCCACTGCACTCTACTCAACTTTGCACCCCTCCACTTTATGCCACTCTACTCTAAACACACTGCACCCTACACCGATGCACTCTACTGTGCATCACTCCTTCCTATCCACTCTACACCACTGCACTCTACAACACTCTACTGTGCAACACTGCAGTCTCTGCCACATAACTCTGTGCCATTCTACTATGCACAACTGCACTTTATGCCAATGTATTCTACACCACTCTACTCTAAATCACTGTACTCCACGCCATTGCACTCTGCATCACTCCGCTCTATACCACTCTACTCTGCACCACTCCAAGCCACTGCACTCTCTGCCACTCTACACCACTGCACTCTATGCCAAGGCACTCTTTGTACCATTCAACTCTACACCCCGGCACACACTCTACTCTATGCCACTCCACTCTGCAAGCTTCTACTCTGCACCACCACACCCTACACCCTGCACCCTATGCCACTGTGTTCTACTAGGCACCACTCTAATCTATGCAACTGCATTCTAATATGCTGAATTGTACACTGCTGAATTCTATGCCGCTGCACTCTATGCCACTACACTCTATGCCCCTGCACTCTATGCCACTATACTCTGCAATACTGTATGCCAATGCAATCTACACCAGTCTACACCAGTCCTCTCTATTCTTTGTCACTTCACTTTATGACACTCTATGCGACCTCACTCTATGCCCCTCCAATACACAACACCCTATGCCACTGCATTCTACGACACTCTACTCCACTCTTTGCCATTCCACTCTGCGACACTCCATGCCACTGCTGAACAGCAGCCAGGCTGATGTACATCATAGCTAAAACTCATTGGTAAAGCCAATAGTTCTTGCATAGGCAAACCTATCGGCTTTGTTAATGCTTGATACACATGCAAGTATAATCTGAGAAAATAGTTCACCTTGTTAGTACCAATTTAACACCCAAATACAGAAATACGCAACTGAAAGATAAGCAATAGACATTTACAAAGGGCCTACCAGCGCGCAGGAACAGAAGTCATCATGTTTTTAGTAACTTTTTTTTGTCATCACATCACCACGCAGCCTATGTAGTGTGAGGCTATGACACCTCCACTTAACGAGCCTGGTGTAACCATTTGCTGAATATCTCTCTATCATCCACAGTAACAGAGACAGAATGAACAACCATTGTTGTCCGTGAAGGACTAAGGTGTAATCATCAGACATTCACCATTTAGCTCGCCAGGCCAGATATGGGTTCCATCTTTTTTCAACAGTAGTCAATTTATGGCTTATAATTAACTATGACATAATTAATTAAATATGACATAATTAACAGATCTGAACCATTTCTCTGTGGTTGTGTGGTCCGGGGTAACCCACTTGTTACAAATTTCCCTCCTGGCTAATAAGATCAGGAAAAATATCAAGTTTTTAGTAACTTTTTATCTTTTTGAGCTAGAAATATTTTTTGGGTTAAAGTCTACAGACTACGCACCAGATGATGAATTATGTGACAAAAGAGGCAAATCCATAACTATGCAGAAAACATCACAGCCACAGAATCACATAATTCCAGTGGTGCTCTCTGAAGGTCATGAATACAAATCAACAATGCCAACCAAGGGCCTAATTACGAGCTTGGTGGTCCATGGATCACCAAACTCGAGGTGGCGGTTGGACCACCGCACTCCTGGTAGTCCGACCACCAGATTATGATCCTGGCGGTTGGACCCTTCACATGTTGGCGTCATCAGTGGGCACCATCTTTGTACATTGAAGCTGCACATATAGGCTCCTAATATACATTGTACATTGAACATTATTGTTAAAAAAAGAAATAGTAAACATATTGCAACATATTTTATTTACATAGCCACAATGTTATCATTTATTAATTATCTCCTGTTAGAACACTGGTTTTGTTACAACTCCCTTCCCCAATCCAAGATGGCTGAACCTTTTTTTATGAGTTCATATCCTGTTCTACACTGTATAAGTGAACTACATTGTGAAGTCCAGTTGCATCACCATTGTTTCATGGTCCTGCCCATTTACTGGACTCTGTGCAGCCTCTTCCATTCTCTGGTTCCAGTTCTTCCTACAGTTATGCCTTCTCAGCTTAAAGGTTTTTTTCTGGTCGTTTTCCCTTCTTGCTGTGTTATTTTCTGGAGCACTGCTAGACGGCTTATTTCCATTCTGGCATCTGAGGCTGCCTCTAAAGAAAAGCAGCCATATCCCCAGACTAAGAATGTGATCCGAGCATCTTTCAGAAGACCAGCCCTTGGCATTGGATCTCTTCCACCTCGTGAATGTTATAAAAGTTTCATGGGGAATAGGCCGTGGCCCAGAGGACCACGGCTAACTTCCAAAGAAACTTTACAAAAATAAATACTTCTTTTAAAGCATTTCGGTTTTCTTTGAGGAAAACAGGGTGCCTTCACACAAAAAAGCTTTATTTAAAGGTAATCTCAGTCATGGTGGCTTCTGACACTTGCAGACAACATCCCTGTAATGTCCACCAATCGGAGTGAGAAATTTGTGACCTAACTCATGAACAATGAGATGGGTCAGATTGTAACCGACTCTTATTCTTGCATTTTGGTGGCCAACCTATTTGTACATAGGTCACCTGGAAAATTCCATACTGGTCGCAAAAATGCTGTGCGGAAACTGTGACCAGTTTTTGTAAGCAATGTAGCAGTACATATGGGCCTTACTTCAGTGTAATACCCCATCCCCTTCAGACCTTATTACCCCTCACACTTTGGAGCGAAACATTTGTAAAAATCTATCAAATGCCTTTTCACAACCAGTCAGAACTAACAAAAGGACTGCCCTGCAGATGTAAAGCCCCACTAGCATGTAAGAATCTTTTACAGGTCTTAGCATGAAATTCTCAGCAAAATATGAGTAAATACACAACCTAGTGGAATGTCTCCTTGCTGCCTTAAAACCCTGATGAATTACCACTTTCACAGTTAGAAAAAGGAACCCTTCCTTGGAACATCGCTTGGACTGTTGCTTGAAAAATACACTATGTTTTCACTGGCTGTCAGTTCTGACAGCTGGTGTCTAATACCATTGTAAAGGTAGAGTGCACTCTAAAATGCAATGCGGCCACTATGATTATGGCCAGCTTTAGGGCAGTGCGACTGGTGCGGCCGCACTGGGCACTGAATTGGGGAGGGGAGGGCAGATATCAGTGTCTTTAGCAATAATTTACGTTTTAAAAACACCTGCTGCAGAGTTCAGCTTTCAGGCAGCAATAAAAATGTCAAGATAACTCTCCTGATTCATGTCCATATTAGAGAGAGAGAGTGAGAGAGAGAGATCAGAGTTTTGTCTAGTGTCAGTTTTGATACACCATAAAATAGTGCAGAGGGTTAATATGCCTGCTGCAGAGAATGCATATGGTGCAGATTACAAATCTGTATTTTATGTGGGTAGCTGAGTTGGATTACTACTTTTGTCACAGAGATCTTTTTGTTACCGCCATTCATAAGATACAACCTGTTAGAAATGGGGTCTTTGGTTGGCAGTCAGGTTACCCCCTGTCCAAGCAAGGACCCTCACTCTAGTCAGGGTAAGTCACACACAATCCAAATTATCCTGTGCCCCCCCTCTGGTAGCTAGGCACTAAGCAGTCAGGCTTAACTTAGAAGGCAATGTGTAAAGTCTTTGCGCAATAATTCATACAATAACACAATATAGCACCACAAAAATACACCACATAGTGTTTAGAAAAATATATAATATTTATCTGATAAAATTCAGGTCAAAACGTTTAAAATGCAATAAGTATATGTTGAGATATCACTGAAAAGTGATACAAAGTGTCTTAAGTCTGTGCAAAACAAATAACTGTCTCTTAAAAACAATAAAGGTCTCTTGCAAGCACAAAGTACCTGGTTCGCGTTCAAAATCTCCGCAAGGAAAAGTGGCATTTCTAAAATAGTAATATTAAATCCAAATTCACCAGTCAGCAGGATTTTGTATCACCATTCTCGCCATACTAAATATGACCTTCCTGCTCCTTTCAGATCAGCAGCTACCACTCAAACAATATATGAGGTCAGCCCCAATGTTAGCCTATGAAGGAAGCAGGCCTCACAGCAATGTAAAAACAAATTTAGGAGTTTTACACTACCAGGACATGTAAACTACACAGGTACATGTCCTGCCTTTTGCCTTCATAGCACCCTACCCTATGGGTTACCTAGGGCATACCTTAGGGGTGTCTTAGATGTAGAAAAAGGGGAGTTTTAGGCTTGGCAAGTACTTTTAAATGCCAAGTCTAATTGGCAGTGAAACTGCACACACAGGCTTTGCAATGGCAGGCCTCAGACAAGGTTAAGGAGCTACTTAAGTGGGTGGCACAACCAGTGCTGCAGGCCCACTAGTAGCATTTAATCTACAAGCCCTGGACACATATAGTGCACTCTACTGGGGAATTATAAGTAAATGTAATAGTCCAATTGGGTATGATCCAATGTTACTATGTTTTAAGGAGAAAGCATATGTCCTTTAGCACTGATTAACAGTGGGAAAGTGCGCAGAGTCCTCAAGCCAGCCAAAATGAGGTCAGAAAAAGAGACGGAGGAAGGCAAAAAGTCTGGGGATGACCCTGCAGAAAGGCCATTTCCAACACAGCCCTAATGTATAACAGTGACTGTAACAAACTGTAATGAAAGAGCTGCATCCAAACTGCATAAAATGCTTTTTCTCCATTTCTTCATTACCAATTCCTACTGTTGAAACAAAAGGTTCTTTGGGTAGATATACATTCTTATTATTAAAACCAGCCTTAACCAGTGATATAATCAAGGAATCAAGATCTGCCGCAGACACATTATCACGCTAAGAACTATGTTCAACATGGGAGATGCTCCTTGATGGAGCCTATTGCAGTGCTGTGGCCTTTGGGCCTTGGGTACCACTTCCTTTGAAGAATGGGGAGAATTAGTTGTACAACCAGAAAGATGTGCTTCAGAACCCTGAGGGACAGAAAATTGTATTTCATAGATCAAAGAACATGGACCTCAAGCAATGTGAGAGAGACACAAAAATAAACTAAAAAAGAATGGTTCGGCTCTGTGATCCGGTGGATTTTGCCTTACAGAAATATCTTTAGAAAAAGTGACTTTCTGGTACTTCCCGGATTGTCTAAAACAGAGAATCTGGGCTGTGTGAGTTCTCCCAGTATCAACAAAGAAATGATATTTAAAATGGATACATTTACCGTATTACACTCGTTGCTTTAGCTCCACTGAGGAAATACTTGCCCAGGCTTTCCCCAGTCACCTCCTGTTGTATCTGACTTGTGGAAGAGGATCTCGTCCAGAGAGAAACGATCAAGTAGAACATTCAAGTGTTAATTTCTAATGGAAGGAAATGTGCACAGATTGTTATTCCAGATTCTACCAAGTATTGTCACCTTCACAGAGCTCAGAGGAGGTCCTGTATTTCACAGGGAGGCGTTAAAACTGTATTCAAATATGTTTACATGGTCTTTAAAAGCTAAAAATCCAAGACACAGAAAGTCTGTAGAACCGTTCATCTAGGTGATGTCCTGCCCACCGTTATTCAGACCACACTGTCAGGATGTACTCTTTTGGCGGTGATGGTGTCTTCATTTAGCATAGGTTGGTGCTGTGACAAAATGGGACAGAGATGCACAGTCTACTCATGATTGTGTGGATCGAGGGTCCTGCAAAAGGCACTGGGTTAAGTTATATCATTTACCCACAAACACAGTTATATTAACCACAACTCCAGGAATTATGCGGTTTTGCAGCATTGGCGTTTTTGGCATAAGAGATTTGCCTCTGTTGCCACATAATCCATCATCTGCTGCATAATTTGCCGATTTCACCCCAAAAACGTTTTTAGCTCAAATGGATCAAAAGTTACAAAAACCGCAGCAACACATGTTGCTACGCAGCAGAATGACCTTCGAAAGGGCGACTGACATATTGCTCTATTTGGGTGTCTAACTGGTAGTAATGAAAAGAAACCCTTGCCCAGATAGTGTTAACGTGTAAAAATGACAATATAATATCGTAATGACATAATACTATCAAAAAATGTGCTGCATTGTGTCACAAAACCTTTTCTTGCCGCATAATGTAGTGAACTCTGCTGCATATTTTTGCCCTCCACGCCACATAATTTCAGTGGCCTTGCAAATAACTTCCTTATATCTGCTGTATAATTGTACACAAAAAATGCAAACACGGATTGGTGGTGAGTTGCCTTTCTTTGTATAGCAGTGTTCGCCAAGATTAAGGTAACTAGAAAGTCAACATCTGAGAACTATGTCGCTGTTCTTCTGACGTGTACAAAAGTACTCAAGCACAAAAACCGAATATTTCTGGCGATGGAATATTATTTGAACACGTTAAAAAAGGGGGTATAATAATATTCTGGCGTGATAAACTACAATAACTTGTGTGGCTTGTGGACTTCAGTGGCTGATACCTTGGGACATTGGATATCACATCTGACCACCTCTGTTGGTTGGTCTGATTCTTGGGTGGCACATGATGGAGTGTTGAGAATCCGTCTGTCGTCAGACCCATCACTCCTGCTAGATGGAGTGCGACCAGGAAGGTTCTGTTCAGGGACCCTTCCCAGGCCCCCACTTTCAGCTGGCACAGCAGGTGGCACTGGGGCTCTCCTTGTTTACTCAAGTGAAGCACAGCAGGGCTCCCAACAATTTATCATTAGCACAATAATATTCCTTGGTGCTGCATGCATTTCACTCTGTGCTCAGGTTTCGCTAGTCACTAAGGTGGCCTCCGTTACTTCGCCTCCGTTACTTCGCCTCCGTTACTCTGACTGCAGTACTTCGACCTATCACTTCGAGCTCATCACTGAAACAACCCGTTTATTTAGGCGCTCGTTACTCGTGGTCAGAATTTGCTGAAAGGATAAGGGGGATTAATTTTCCTATTCCGACCTGTGTCCTCTGTATCCCGAGACCAAGTTCAAGCCATAGAGCTTTGGCCTTGGAAAGGGGAAATGATAGCCCGGCACTCGGCACAATGGGTGCTTTTCCATGCATTTCACCAGGTTCCAGAGACAAATCCACAACCTCCTTTTAGGAAATCTCTTAAAACCTGGCTTTTTTTTCTCAATAACCTGTCCAGCCTCATCCTCAAACAGCGACAGCGCATAGATGCTTCCAGGCAGTAAAACGCTTTACACATTTTAAGTCAAATCTGAACAGGGGGAAACATGAGCGGGAGAAATGGTGGGATGTGGGGATGGGTGTTGGGGTCCGAGAAGAGGCAGTGCACTCCACAGCTATCCTAAAAGAGTCTGGGGTGAGCACTGACCCATACGCGTTTCCAGCTAAATGAGATGGAAGAACAGGGCAGCAAAGACAATGCTCAGGGCTATCCTGATTTTGAGGTGGGCCGGAGAGTGAGAGAAAAAGTCCAGGGCTTTACTTGAGTGATCACTCTATGCTCCCCCATGTTGTACTATTTGAAGAGGGAAG